>NW_013527248.1:287548-438637 GCF_000836215.1 Papilio polytes
GTTTTATGATTGTGTTGTGTAATGTTTGTTGTGTTTTATGATTGTGTTGTTTAATGTTTGTTGAGTTTTATGATTGTGTTGTCTTAAGGTTGTGTTGTTTAATGAGTAGAGAAGTTCAGATGATGTGATGTTTTACAGACTTGTGGATTTATATGAAAGTTGTTTTATGTTGCGAGTTGACTTTGTTGGTTGCCTTTTATTGTTTGTATGATAAAATACATTTAAACCGATTTCTATATTTTAACTTGATTCGTATCTTATTAATCGACACTTATGTTTGTTTTTATTTTTACGGCAATATTTTTCATTGGTGGATTATTAGTTGCCTCAAGTTGGTTGATGATATTTTGTTTGTATTTTAGTTGCCTTCTGTTTGTTTTTTACACACCTGCGTGTGCACTTTAGCCGGCGGTGTGAGCGGCACTAGGGGTGCGAGTGGTGCGAGTGGTGCGAGGGGTGCGAGGGGCGCGTGCGGGGAGTGCGGCAGTGCGGGGGCGCGTAGCAACAGCGCACGGAGCTCCCCGCCGCATACAACCTGGAAATTATCACATATACAATTAAAACACTTTCTTTAATTATAAATACTTTTTTTTTAATTTCACTTGCTAACATTAATTAACAATAGTTAATTTTCTTTCTGTTTCTCACCAAAAATGTATCACTTTGTAAGGGAAGTCCTTGGGTACTTAAAAACAGGAATCCTAGTTAAGTAGTCATGGCAACACTGATTTATGTAATTAACATTAGTGAGCAATAAAGAAATTCTTTCTTTCTTTCTTTCTTTCACTTACTAATCTTACTTATATTATAAATGCGAAAGTTTAGATGGATGTATGTTTGTTAGAGTTTGTAGCCTAAATGGCTGGACGGATTTCGATGAAATTTGGTATAAATGTAGACGATAGTCTGGAAGAACGCATAGGCTACTCACTTTTATTTTTTAATCCCACGCAGACGAAGTCGCGGGCGAAAGCTAGTAATATTATAAATGCGAAATTTTGTAGGTTTATTAGAGTTAACCTAAACTGCTGAACGGATCTCGGTTATTGTCATACATGTAGAGAATAGACTGGAAGAACACATAGGCTACTTACTTGTGTTTTTGTTAATTCCACATGGACGGAGTCGCGAACGCAAGTTTAGTATATATTAATTTAAAATATATTTTAATTTTAGTTAACATTTTAGAGGTAACATTTGCCTTTTAAAGGCAATATTAGCCTTTTAGAGGTAAAATTTGCCTTTTAGAGGTAACATTTGCCTTTTAGAGGTAATATTTGCCTTTTAGAGGTGACATTTGCCTTTTAGAGGTAATGTTTGCCTTTCAGGGGTAATATTTGCCTTTCAGGAGTAATATTTGCCTTTTGGAGGTAGTCAAAATTAATAACTTACTTGGAAATGTGGATGCAATCGTATTGAGCCATCACTGGTTGTTGTTAATTCATTTCTATGACATTCCTGTACTGTTTCCGCTTCCCTGTAAATATAAATATACTTCTAACTAATAGAAATGTAAATATCTGGATGGATGTTTGTTACTACTTCAGCTTAATGCATCTAGAAAGTAATAGATGTCTATACTAATATTATAAAGAGGAAAGATTTGTATGTATTGAAATAACTAAGTAACTATTGGTCCGATTTCAAAAATACTTGCACCATCAAAAAGCTATGTTATCACTGAGTTACATAGGCTATATTTTAGTAGTATTTTAATTTCACGCGGGCAGAGTCGCAAGCAAAAGCTAGTACTCTAAAATAAAGCACTAAATATCGGATAGGTTTTTTATGAAACTTATCCAATAACAAGATTATTATAAACTTGTAGGCTTACTCTATGCCCATGGCGAACACCGAGCACTGGTAGGGCGGCCATTTTGTCATTCGAGTCAGTTCGATTTGAGTCGATACAGAGTGCGTACGCGACCATGTGTTCGGTGAACGTCAATTCAATATCTTAATCGAAACATATCGTTATGATCTATAATTATTTAGTGGAAATATGAATTGTGATATTGAGGATTACGAATACACCAATTATCAAGACAACTATTTTGTTGAAATACCTAAGTACCACGCCTACAAGAAAATGTCATAAATCACCCAATATTACCTGATGTTAGTCGAAAGACTTCAAACTTGTAAGCTTTATTTTGTTTTTTTTTTTTTGTTGTTGTAAATACAGATAATAACTTACGTTCTGGGAGCGACAGAGAGTACATAAACTTCAGCGTTTGGTTCTATTTCTCTTGTAGCTTCATTATCTGAAAAAGAATAAAGATAGGTTTTCACTGTTTCATTTATCTATCTAAAATTATAAAGTGGAAAGATTTGTATTTTTGTATGTAATGAAATAACTCAAAAACTACTGTACAAATATCAAAAATTCTTTCACCATTAAAAAGCATTATCAGTGAGTAACATAGGCTATATTTTTATATTAACACTAAATCCTGAACAACGGTTTCATCTATATTTTTAAATAAATATAAATAAATAAATAGGACTTTTATTATTATTTTTTATAACATAAGGTGGCAAACGAGCAAGCAGCCACTTGAATCCGCCAAAATGGCGAAGCGACTGCCCATAGACATCAATGCAATTGCAGATGCGTTGCCTACCCTTATACGACGGAGGAGGAGACGCACATAAAGAGGATATTTCCCCTTCCTATGCATCTCCTCCACCGTCAAATCCACTTCCTCTTCCCAACCTCTCCTTATAAGAAAAAGGTGGTTAAGATGAAGGGACTTAAATTAGGCCTCCGTCACCACACTCATCAGACTGTACACGGAATTGCTTCCATTTCCCGCCTGTCTTGTGTGGTCGTGGTATTACTGGGGGCGAGCCCTGCAGTGCTAACATGTTAAAGCGGGCACTACCACTGTTAGTGCCACAAAAAACAAGCTACAAATGAAATCTTAAATACATCAACCTTTAAACTAGTAAAAAAAGGAAAATGAGGCAAAAAGCGGCAAGCTCATCTAATGCAGACTGCGCAGGATGTTTCTGCGCTGGTTTTCAGCTGGCCCTTTTACACACCCTTTACACACAAGGTGGGTGACTTAACCTTGTTAGGTATTTAAAAAAGTGAATAAACAATAAAAAAAATTTATACATATAGTGATTATACATTAAGGGTTAAATTTTCACATCAACAAATAAAAAAATTACACAAAAAAACTCACTTCAGTATTAAATGTAAGGAATATTTTACCTGCATTTAAGACAATAGCATCTAATTCCCGTCTCAAATCCCTCGCTCCCAAAGTGAGGACAGCAGCCAACCTGAAATAACCATACCATAGATAAATAAAGTTTTTTTTATATTATAATGTGGCAAACGAGCCAGCGGCCACCTGAATCCGCCAAAATGGCGAATTGACCGCTGCCCATAGACATCCGCAAAGATGCGTTGCCTACCCTTCATTGACGGAGGAAACGCACATAAAGGGGACATTTCCCCTTCTTATGCATCTCCTCCACCGTCAATACCACTTCCCCTTCCCATCCCCTACTTTAAGAAAAGGGTGGTAAAGAGACTTAAATTAGGCCTTATTTGATAGAGCGTTGATGGCTCAGTGGTTTAAGCACTTGACTTGTACTCTACAGGTCTTGGGTTCAAATCCTGTACCAATGTGATTTTAGATTTTTCATTTGTACATTTACCCGACGTTACGGTGAAGGTAATCATCGTGATGCACATATCGGGGAAGAAATTCAAAGATATATGTGAAGTCAACCCGCAGTGCAGGTTGACTGTGACCTAGTCACCCTAAGGGTAGACTCCCCCTCAGTGGGGTCATATAGCTGGTGATAATTATTTATTTAAATGTATTTAAATTATTTGCCAATAGGCGTCATTAAATATTTTGTAACACTGTTTAGTTTTTACAACAAATTCTTAAAGTAAAGGGGAAAATTTGCAAGGCCGTCGAAGACCTGTCATGATGTATCTGAATGTTGGGATAGAGAGACGGATGAAAGGAGACATGTGTCAGAAATGAGAATGGGCTGTAACACGAATGGATAAGATACGAAATGAGTGTATTAGAGGAAGTTTGTGAGTAGCGGCAGTGGTAGAAGGTAAGGAGTAAAGTTAGCATGGTATGTTATGAGGAGAGATGAATGTAACAAGGAGAATGTTAGTTATGAGTGTGGAGGTTCACCGGTAGAGGTAGACATAGAAAGAGATGGATTGTGTGAAAGGTGACATGATCAAGAAGGGAGTGACTGTTATGTGGAGGACAAAAACCTGTTCCGACTGTACGGGAGTAGGATAAGGAGAATGATGATGAACTGGAAAAACCTCACTAAGGGATGATTTAACTCCGAGTGAACTAACCTATCATCACTAACACGTCTGTATGCTGTGCAGACGCAAGCCGGTCTCCGCCATCTGCGTCGACGACACGCACATTCACGACCATTCCATCTGGAAATAATTATTACTCTAAAAAACTGCATATTAGAGATGGTTAATCTTCTATCCTAATATAATAAAGCGTAAACAAACACATCTTCGTGGTAGGATGTCAGCAATTACAGCATTTTTTTTAAATAATTCCTTTAATAAAAAGCCCTACACGACACGCTTTGAGCTATATATTTTCACGCTATTAAACTTAGGAGGTAAATGAATTGGAAAACCTTTATGTGGAAAAGGGACCGTAAACTACAAACTGTCAATATTAAGGAAGCAAGGTTATTATGGTAACGGTAATTTTGACATTTGCATATGAATTTGACAAATGCAAACAATAAAATAAAGTTTTTATAATAACATGCAGATGAAGTCTATACTGATATAAATAGGAAACATTTGTATTTTTGTATGTATTGAAAACACACAAAAAAAAGTCTGATTTCAAAAATTCTTCAACCATTAAAAAACTATGTTATCGCTGAGTAAAATAAGCTATATTCTAATCAAGTCAAGCAACATGTAGTGCTAACAATACCTGTCAGTAACAGCGCTGACATATCTATGGACACTGCTCGGGGACTCCGCGTACCTCCGCCTGTCCCACGCCCCGCAGCCGCAGCTGCACTCGCCACCTACACATGGTACTGTGCATATTGTATTGTAGCCCTTATATATAGAAAATATTACCATTACACTAATATTATAAAACGAGCTGTTGCCCGCGACTTCGTCCGCGTAGTATTATAAAACATACGAAATATATAAATTACAAAAAGCTACGTATCCCTCGGGAACCGGACATTTCTCGGGGATGAAGCTTATCCCATGTGTACTCCAGACTTTGTTTTATATCTGTGCCAAATTTCAATAAGATATGTTGAACCGTTGCAGAATGATCGAGTAAACATTAAAAAACTAAATTAATGAATCCCACGGGAACCGTAACTATTCCTGGGATAAAAAGTAGCCTATGTGTTCTTCCAGACTATGCTCTAAATGATATATAATCTTACTAATATTATAAATGCGAAAGTTTAGCTAGATGGATGGATGGATGTTAGCGTTTGTAGCCTAAACGGCTGAACGGATTTCAATTAAATTTGGTACAGACATAGAGGATAGTCTGGAAGAACACATAGGTTACTTACTTTTGTTTTTTTAATACCATACGGACGGAGTCGCGTGCGAAAGCTAGTAAAGATATAGAGTAATCTAATCTTACTAATATATGCAAAAATTTAGATGGATGTTTGCTAGAGGTAGCTTAAATAAGAATTTGTCTGGAAGAACAAATAGGCGAGTTACTTTTGTTTTCACACGCGGAGTCGCAGGTTTAAACTAGTGTTATAATTTTCGATACAAATGACTTTTTTTTTTAAATAATAGTCGAGCGGTAATGTCAGAAATACTGGTAAATTAACAACGTAACAAATCTCAATAAAATTTGTCACAGATATAAAACAGTTTCAAACATCACAGGCTACTTACTAATGTTTGTTTTTTTAAATTCTATTTACATTTTTTTTTATAACATAAGGTGGCAAACGAGCAAGCGACCTGAAACCACCAAAATGACGAAGCGGCCGCTGCCCATAGACATCCGCAATTGCAGATGCGTTGCCTACCCTTATACGACGGAGGAGGAGACGCACATACAGAGGATATTTCCCCTTCCCATGCATTTCCTCCACCGTCAAATCCACTTCCTCTTCCCATCCTCTCCTTATAAGAAAAAGATGGTAAAGAGAAAGGGACTTAAATTAGGCCTCCGGCACCACACTCATCAGACGAAACACGGAATTGCTTCCATTTGACGCCTGTCTTGTGTGGTCGTGGTATTACTGGGGGCGAGCCCTGCAGTGCTAACATGTTAAAGCGGGCACTACCATTGTCAAAACATGTGTTATCATTATTATATTCAAACAGATGTATTTGTAAACTACAAAATTATTGTGTTTTTTAGTATTTCAGTTCATATTGCAATTTTTTTTTAATCATAGACAATCTCAGCAACAGATGAGACCATATTTTCACTTATAATTTAAAAATAAACCCTGTATATGAATTATTTACTTTTCCTTGATGTCTGTTGTCCCATGGCTTTGGCTTGTACTATGAGAGGTTCGCCCAGCGAACTACCATCTGCAACAATAAAAAAACATTTAAAAACACTATTAACATCATAAAAAAAAACACAAAACTGTTTCCATGTGGCTTTATCCCTTTGTTGTCTCTAACTATGACAATTTTAACCCATTTAAGCTTCAGCATTTAGTATTTATGTGTTGGTAGCTAAGTGGTTCAAGCACTTGACTATTCCACAGGTCCTGGGTTTGAATCTTGCTATACCAATAATTTTAGATTCATATGTACACTAGCTATTGCTTGTGACTATCTGCATGGCATAAAAAAAGAAAGTAAATAGCCTATGTGTTCTTCCAGACTATCCTCTACATCCATACCAAATTTCATCGAAATCCATCCAACCATTTAGGCTACAAATTCTAACATCCATCCAACCATCTAAACTTTTGCATTTATAATAGTGTAGTGAGTAATTTACCCTAGGTTTTATAGCGAAGGAAACATCGTGAAGCCTACACATATCGGAGAGGTAATTCAAATATATGTGTAGAGTCAACCCAGTGTGGAGTGGTTGACTTTGGCCTAGTCACTCACTTAAGCTAGCCTCCGAGCCCCTCAGTGAGGACATATAGTTATAACATGCCTTCAAGAACAGGGTGAATCGGCACTTATTGAGCTATATCCTTCGGTCTTCACTTAGGTAGAGTCATGGTCAAGCGCTGGTTTATTTATGTTAAAAAAAATATAGTGAGCTTGTGTTGAATGATTCAACTGCAAGTTAGTCAATGGTTAGTTAATTCATAATTTCAGTGACTAATTTATGTTGATTACTTGTTTCGCACACAATAGCATACAGTGTCACAACTGTTCTATTAAATTGCGGTACACAATTACACTCTAATTAATGAGCAATTGACTCATTGTTAGCAAGACAATTGTAACAAGCCCCCCGCCTTCTGCCCTCTGCCGGGGTTACAGACGTAAGCATGCCCGTAACCCCTCACTAAACCCCTTCGATCCCTCCTGGCCTGGGATCGCTTGCGCTTGCCACCGCGACGCCCCACTGACCGCCCGGGGAAGGGGCCTTCGTTGCGTCCCAATAAATTGGAACGCTGCGCCCTAAGGCGCCCCTCGGAGGGCCCGTAACCCCGGCTTAAGACGTTGTTGGAATCGAGGGGTTTAGTGGGTATGCCCCTCATTATAGGGGGGAGAGTCCCACATAACTACCGCGTCCATCTGCGCGGAGTATGTGTAATATGCATTCCCCTCGGACAAAAAAAAGGCTCCAATCCCCTCACTGTTTTAGAGTTAAATAGTTATTTTAAAGAGAAACTTAACAGTTGAAACATAGAGGTGATCAAGCATCTCTAACACCAGAAGAATTCGTAGTAATCATTTTAATCTATACTATTATAATAAAGCATAACCACACACTTATTTGTTGCCTAAGATGTCAGCAATTACACCATATATTTGAATAATTCTTTTAATAATAAAAAGCCATACACTTATGTCACGCTTTAGGCTATTTATTTTCACACTATTAAACTTAGGGGGTAAATAAATTGTACAAAAACCCTAATGTGGGTGAGAGACCATAAGTTGCTGCCAACATCAAGGAAGCTAGATTGCCATAGTAAGGTAATTGGTATTTTGACATTTGCAATTGAGAATTTGATAAATGTTAATAAAAAAATTTTTTTATAATATCTTGCTGATGAAGCCGCAAACAGCTAGTTATTTATATTAAAAAAAAAAAAAAAAAATAAAATCCCCTTTATTGTCATCATAATCATTTACATGCAGTGAATATATTATATTAAAAAAAAATATGATAACAATGGGCTGCAGGCTCAGCATGTACCGTATGGCCAATGCCATGCGGAGCTGATTTTCAGCCTGTCCCTGTTGGCCGCGTTACGCCTCTTCAGAGGTGCCCGACACTTAGTATGCAACTATAATGAATTATACAGAAAAAAAGAACAAACATATTACAAATGACAACTTGCGACTATTTAATATAATTAGTATTAGTACTAGCTCTCATCAGCAACTCTGACCACATGGACATAAATACAATACATATATCTATGACTGATATCATCCAGATTCTTTCAGTCATTAAACTACTCTCACAAACATCCATACATCTAAACTTTCAAATCTATAATATTAAGTACTAGCTGTTCCCGTGCGACTTCATTTTCATGAAATTACAGACATGACATGATGACAAAGTATGGCAATTTTGCTTCCTTGATGTTGGCAACAACATATGGTCTCTTTCCAACATTAGGGTTTTTATCCAAAACATTTACCCCCTATGTTTAATTGCATAAAAATGTATAGCCTAAAACGTGACGTAAGTGTAGGGATTTTATTAAAAAAAGATTATTCAAAAATATGCTGTAATTGCTGACATTGTAGGCAACAAAGAAGTGTATGTTTAAACTTTATTATAATATATAGAATATATAGAATATAGATAGATGGATAGATAAATAGATAGTATATAGTATATAGTATAGATGACAAAATAATTCAAAATATTGACAATGTCTTGAACTTAATTTAATGTTGTACTATTAAATTGTATCTTTATTTCAATGTAGGATTACTGTGTTTACACTTGGTGAGTACTTTTGGTAAGTATGGCTCGATAACTGGACTGTTACTGGCGCCAGTGAGTCTAAACAATCTATGTCACTATCGAAGTGTACTACTGGTTAAGTGTAAATCGGGCATACCTGGAAGATTGAATTATGTACCTACAGAGACAAGTTTAAACAAGTTTTATAACCTCAGTGTATATAAATAACAATGAACTTCTATAAAAATAATTGCCTATTAAACGTTTTATATATTACATAGTTCAGTTTGATAAAGTAAGCTAAGGATTAGGATCTAAAAAAGGTTAGACGCAAATATAAACAAATCTTTTATAGACATCCGCCATCTTGAAATATAAAATGCAAAACACCACACTTGAAAATTGCATTATAAAGGAATAAAAATGTTTAAAAATATTGTTTACTTACGTCTACTTATTTTTATCCTTGTTATTGTCTAGCGACGCTTAATTTTAGTTCATTAATTTTCTCGTTTTCGCCTATTTATAGCTTACAGCTATAATACACCCCACACTACACATTGACACTAACTTTTCTCAAAAATTCGTTTCGATATTTACAGGGAATCACTACAGGTGCTATTTACACATATACAAAAGTAATTTACAATTATTTTTAGTAATTAGCACGCAACCAAAATACGCAATTCCCGTCTCTGTGACATTTTTGTTAATCACTGTTTCGTTTCACGCAGTTTGAGGATTTTTTCAAATTCTATTTTAATAAATATTTTCTTGGAATAACTTATGTTGATTTTTTATTTTTAAATTTGTAATGATAATTTTGTTCATAAAGCGATATTTTCTTCACAATAATGTAGATGATTTTATTTCGCGGAGGAATTTTATCGGAATTGATAGTTAACAGTATTTTGGGCGTATTGGAACGTTTAACTTGACAGATTTATTTTTTCTTGGAGAAACAATGGAATTTAACACATTATGCCTCGGCAAAATAGAATAAAATGTGTTTTGAGTATCTGCTATAGGGATTCCAAATTTAATTACCAGTGTTCTAAGTTATTCTTAAATGTTTGTCTTTACTACTAATTTCACAGCGTAGGTTTTATCAATAAATTAAGAATAGAACACAAAATAAATTTGGATAGAGCTGCATGTACGTATATTGAAACATCAATGGTCGGCGGACATATCAGATAGGTCGCCATTTTGTTAGCTGTTTCTATTCAGCAAAAATTCTTAGAATTTTCACGTGTTTGAGTTTGTTTAAAGGTTATATGTGTTAGTAAAAATAATGTCTAAGAGAAGAATTGAAGTTTTAGACCCTTTCATTAAGAGGAAAAGGTATGTATCCATATATTTACGGCGTGTTACAATACCATGCTTTTTGTTATTTCCTTTGTTTTTCTTATTACCGCTAATTGTGTCGTTAGTTTTATGTGAAAAGGGAACAGTTTCTACCATAATTACTTTAAGATATGATAATTTCATCGGACATATTGAATTGATACGTCATTGTGCCGCATTTTCTTTCATGTCAATATTTACAATATTTAAATTGTATAATTCTTTTACTTGCAAATATACTTCTACTTATTTACGACTCTTAGAATATCTTAGAAATAAATAACAAACATAAATATTGATGAGTATTGATCAATTCAACAGTAACTTCTCTCATGTCACTTTTCTAGTTAAATTACTTATATTTCTTAAGCTTTCTTATTTTTTCTAATAACACCGTGAGTTTACAACTCAAAAACCGAAATAAGATGGGTAAAATTCATCTTGAAATATGTCATGAGATTTACAAAAGTTTGCCCACAATCTATTTTAGATTATATAGCGCCCTGGGCGAGATATCTACGGCATTAACCAACGTCCGTTTCTGTTCAGCGCCCTAGGCGCTCGCCCATGACCTGCCCATGACCCACGTGTGGTCCATGAACTAAAAAACATAACAACGGGTGAAAGGCTATTTGTTTTAAACACCATTTAGGGCGATATTGACTTATTTATATGTATATATTCAGAATCAGCGAATTTCGTAATTGTCCATTCATCTGTTTAAAAGAAAAAAACTATAATATCCATACACCTAAACCTTTAAATTTATAATGTCACTGAGATAATAAGATATTTTTCATATAAGAATCTAAATTAATATAAAAAAGTGTAAATACACTACTTTGTTGCCTAAGATGTCAGCAATTACCAACATATTTACGAATAACTCTTTTTAATAAAAAGCCCTACACTTACGTCACACTTTATGCTATATATTTCCACGCTATTACACTTAGGGGTAAATATTTTGGATATAAACCCTAATGTGGAAGAGACCATAAGTTGCTGCCAACATAAAGAAAGAAAGATGAAGCCGCACGGGAACAGCTAGTGTACAATAAATATACAATTTAACACAATAACTAATTGAATTTGAACCCACAACAAAAGAAATCCAGTATTAATACATGGTATACAAATTATTGTTGAGAGTGTTTGGCTCAGTTTAAGCACTTGACTTGTAGTCTTTAGGTCTTGGGTTCGAAATCCACCAACCACAGTGATATCAGATTTCATATGTATATAATTTACCTGATGTTCTTACGGTGAAAGAAAACATTGTGATATCGGCATATATTGGTGAACAAATTCAAAGATGTGTAAAGTCAACCGGCACAAGGCCAGCTTGGTTGATTATGGCCTTGTCACCCTCAGGGTAGGCTCCATGCCCCTCAGTGGGTATAGTGAGCTGGTGATGATGAAACTATTGTTTATTTGCTATTGTTATTGTCTTCAGGGAAGAAAAGGCTGCAGCAGCGGCTAAAGCTGGCACCACCAGTGAATCATCGGATTCAACAAGCACTATGGCAGTACCGCAAGCTACCACCAGCACTCCTGGAATTAACCCATATACAGGTTGGTGTTACAACTCTGCTCAGACTTGTATCTATATGATGGATATATAGATATATCTGATAGAATACTAGCTTTTGCCTACAACTCCATCTGCATGTAATTAAGAGTGAGCAGACTGTCTTCTTCCATACTATCTGCTAGGTCTATGCCATATTTCATCAAGATCCGTTCAATTCTAAGCTCTACCCTACAAACTCTAACAAACACCCATCGATCCATCTAAACTTTCACACTTATAATATTAGTAAGGTTGCCTGTTACACGCGACTTGGTCCTCGTGAAATTAATAAATCTAGATTATGTTACTAACAGATAAATTACCTTTCTAATGGTGAAGTATTTTTTTAAGTTATTTCAATACATACAAAATACAAATCTTTCCTCTTGTTAGTATAGGTTAGTAATTTCTCTTAATTCAAATAAAATGTTTTCAGGTCTGCCACATTCTCAACGGTACCACGAATTGCTTCGCCGTAGACTCGGTCTCCCGGTCTGGGAGTATAAAAACGATTTCATGAGATTGTTGAATACGCATCAGTGCGTAGTATTGGTCGGAGAGACTGGTTCAGGGAAGACAACTCAAATACCACAATGGTCAGTGGAATTTGCAGCGGTTACTGCGGGCAAGTCGACTGGAGTGGCTTGTACCCAGCCGAGGAGAGTAGCAGCTATGTCAGTAGCTCAGAGAGTTGCTGAAGAGATGGATGTCGCTTTGGGTCAACAAGTCGGTTATAGTATCCGTTTTGAAGATTGTTCCGGACCTCAGACTGTGTTGAAGTATATGACAGATGGTATGTTGCTCAGAGAAGCGATGTCGGATCCAATGCTTGAGCAGTACAGGGTTATATTACTTGATGAAGCCCATGAAAGGACTTTAGCAACGGATATACTTATGGGTGTGTTGAAAGAAGTGATCAAACAAAGATCGGATTTGAAGTTAGTTATTATGTCTGCGACTTTAGATGCCGGAAAGTTTCAGCAGTATTTCGATAATGCACCGTTAATGAATGTGCCAGGTCGTACACATCCCGTGGAGATATTTTACACTCCTCAACCTGAAAGGGACTATTTAGAAGCTGCTATACGAACTGTTATTCAAATACATTTATGTGAGGAGATAGTCGGTGATATTCTGCTGTTCTTAACCGGTCAAGAAGAGATAGAAGATGCATGTAAACGGATAAAACGGGAGATTGATAATTTAGGACCGGATGCTGGTGAATTGAAGTGCATTCCATTGTATTCTACGTTGCCACCTAATTTGCAGCAAAGGATATTCGAACCTGCCCCACCTAATCGTCCTAATGGTGCGATAGGACGTAAAGTGGTAGTTTCAACTAATATAGCGGAAACTTCTTTAACAATAGATGGTGTAGTGTTTGTGATAGATCCAGGATTTGCTAAACAGAAGGTATACAATCCTCGTATACGAGTGGAATCTTTGCTGGTGTCTCCGATCAGTAAGGCATCAGCTCAACAAAGGGCTGGTAGAGCTGGACGTACGAGACCAGGGAAATGCTTCAGGCTGTACACGGAGAAGGCTTACAAGAATGAAATGCAGGATAATACATATCCTGAGATTTTGAGGTGATTGGAAAACATGGTTTTGTATATTTTTAATTATTTTTATCTTAGTTTAATAAGTTTAATTATTTTAAAGCAGTCATCTTTAAATGATTCCTAATAAGTCTGACTCTTATGAATTTACAAAGTAATTCAGGGCCCCCTAGAAGTCCTTACGAGCCAGAATAAACCAGATAAAGTGTCCGTGGACGTCCCACGAAGGTTTTTTCAAGTTTATTGAAATCTAGCCGTTAATTTTTTTATACAAAGAAAGAAATATAAAAAAATCACAAATAAAGATGTCGCCAACAAACTGCTGTGCAGTATATATATTTACATCAATTTTAAGTTTTGCGGCAAAAAAAAAATTCGCTAGTGTTTATGTAAACCACTAAAAACATAATCAATAGCTATTTCTGTGCGACTTTATTCTCATGAAATTATTATATGAAAATTGTTTTATTGATTACATTTGTCAAATTCAATAGCAAATGTCAAAATGACATAACATTTAACAGTGGTAGTGCCCGCTTTAACATGTTAGCAGTGCAGGGCTCGCCCCCAGCAATACCACGACCACACAAGACAGGCGGGAAATGGAAGCAATGCCGTGTCTCGTCTGATGTGTCTGGTGCCGGAGGCCTAATTTAAGTCCCTTTCTCTTTACCACCCTTTTCTTATAAAAGGATGGGAAGGGGAAGTGGATTTGGCGATGGAGATGCATAGGAAGGAGAAATATCCTCTTTATGTGCGTCTCCTCTATCGGATAATGGTAGGCAACGCATCAGCAATTGCGGATGTCTATAGGTAGCGGTCGCTTCGCCATTTTGGCGGATTCAGGTGGCCGCTTGCTCGTTTGCCATCTTATGTTATAAAAAAAAAGACATGAATACAAATCATGGCAATTTTGCTTCCTTGATGTTGGCAGACTTAAATGTAGGGCTTTTTGTTAATAAAATGCAGGGTCTATGGAATTGAAATTGTGAGAGGGCTCTATAACGAAAACAATTTGGTAGCCTTTAGCCTTTTTTATATTATATAATGAGGTGGCAAACTAGCAAGCGGCCATCTGAATCCACTAAAATGGCGAAACGACCGCTACCCATAGACATTCGCAAAAGCGGATGCGTTGCCTACCCTTTAAGGACGGAAAAGGAGACGCACATAAAAAGGATGTTTTCCCTTCCCATGCGTCTTCTGCACCGTAAAATCAACGTCCCCTTTTCAACCTTACCATATAAGGGTGGGAAGGAAAAGGGACTAAAACTAGGCCTCCAACACCACACTCATCAGACTGTACGCGGAATAGCTCCCACTTGACGCCTGTCTTCTGTGTGGTCGTGGTATTACACCGGGGGAGCCGGCCCTGCAGTGCGTAGATGTGCAAGCGGGCTCTACCACTGATAAGCCTTTTGGTTTCCAAACAAATAGTAGTAGAGTAGTATGTTGATGTAATATACAGCTAGTAAACATCTAATTCCCTGCCCGCGTTGCGTTGCAGATCAAACTTAGGATCTGTAGTTTTGCAGCTGAAGAAGCTGGGTATCGACGATCTGGTGCACTTTGACTTCATGGACCCACCAGCTCCGGAGACGCTCATGAGAGCACTCGAACTGTTGAACTATCTAGCTGCACTCGGTAAGTTCTAATCTAGTATGTTTTCTTAAAATCCATATTTTATTCATTTCGTATTCCATTAAAATCAGTGTTCTAATGATTTTTATTCCATTAAAATCTGTATTCTACTAGTTTGTGTTATGTAATAAGCGGTATTCTACACATTTGTATTCTGTTAAAATCGGTATTCTGCTATTTACTTAAAAAAATCTCACATAAGCTTACTAGAAATTAAAAAAACAGCTCACATGAGTAACATTATATAGCGATAACGTAGCTTTCTAATGGTGCAAGAAATCGGCCCATTAGTTTTTGAGTTATTTCAATACTAGCTTTCACCCGCGACTCCTTCCGCGCTGAATTAAAAAAACAAAAGTGAGTAGCCTATGTGTTCCAGACTATCCTCTACATGTGTGCCAAATTTCATCAAGATCCCTTCAGCCGTTTAGGCTACAAACTCTAACAAACATCCATCCATCCATCGATCTAAACTTTCGCATTTATATTAGTAAGATTAGTAGATATACAAAAATACAAATCTTTTTTATAATATTAGTATATTATTTTATAATTTTTCAGACGACGATGGTAACCTTACGGACCTGGGCGCGGTGATGGCGGAGTTTCCTCTGGACCCTCAACTCGCGAAGATGCTGATCGCCAGCTGCAACCACAACTGCTCCAACGAGATCCTTTCCATCACAGCCATGCTGTCCGGTGAGACCTTCGTGACCTTGAACCTTGATACCTTTAGTTTAGTAGGGTTATAAACCATAGGACCTACAATCGATTGTTTTAACACTAGCTGATGCCAGCGACTTTGTCTACGATATTAGGATCAAAAGTAGCCTATAATATGCGGGTCTTCAGTTAAAGTCTGGTCGAAATCGAGATTACCCAAAACAAACGCGGCTTGCGGACAGACAGACAGACAGACATGAAATTTTTAAATGCTTTTTTTGTTATCAGCAAGGCAAATACATCTTCCCGGAATCTGGAATTTTTCTTTTGATATTACAAACAGACACTCCAATTTTAGACTAAAATAAACGAGAATTAGCGAAAGTTTAATAAATGAATATTTCGATTACCGAGAAATTCGGATAAAGAAAACCTCTATAAACGAGAAATATTGAACCTTTACTCTTGTTGGTTTGAAAAACTAATTTTTGTGTACCTACTCGAAAATATTAATATTCCTCTTGTATAAAGTCGCGTCAAGTCGCGGGCAACAGTTAGTAATTTTATAAATGCTTCTATTAAAATGGAATAGTGCAAATCAAAGTCGATAAAGGCAATTTTTTAACTAAATATGTCTATAAAATATTTCTTGTCAACTAGCTTTCGCTCGTGGCTTCGTCCACGTGGAATTGAAAAAAAAAACCAAAACGAGTAGAGATTATCCTCTATATCTATGCCAAATTTCATCAAAATATCTAACAAACATCCATTTAAATTTCGCTTTTATAATATTAGTATGATTTTATTTTATATGTAAGTTTATTTTTATTTATTTATTTATTTATTTATTAAGATAAACCAACAGGACAAAATTATAACACATACATTTTTACACAATACAATAAGAAACATGCAGATAATTTGTCCTAATTATAGGTTTACACGACATACATAGAAAAATAACAACAACAACAGTAACAACAGTAGACAGTATATGTTTTTATCTTTTTTTTTATTTATTTTGTTGAACCCAAAAAGTAAAAATTAAATTTAAGTGATAACCTCACGTAGATATTTTTTAAATGTTGGCCATTTGTTGGAGAAGATGTCGATTATAGGCCATTTATCTCTGGCTCCTTTGACGCACGCACAAGAGTTATGCAAAGCATTGTATGTGGCCATTAGCCGATTTATAGGTGAATAAAGACCCAAGTTTGTACTGGCTGTTTGAATTTATGTTTTAATATTCCAGTGCCTCAATGTTTTGTGCGACCGAATGAGGCTCGTAAAGCGGCTGACGAGGCTAAAATGCGCTTTGCACATATCGACGGTGACCATCTTACCTTACTCAACGTCTACCACGCTTTCAAGCAGAGTAAGTTATAAGTTCCTTTCACTTTACCACACTTATAAGGAGAGGATGGGAAGGGGAAGTGGATTTGACGGTGGAGGAGATGCATATATGATATGCCACGACCACACAGAAGACAGGCGTGAACACAGTCTAATGAGTGTGGTGCTGGAGGCCCAACTTTAGTCCCTTTTCCTTCCCCGGCCATTTTCTTATATTCAGGAGATGCATAGAAAGGGATAATGTCCTCTTTATGTGCGTCTCCTCAGTCGGATAAGGGTAGGCACACTGCAAATGCGGATGTCTATGGGCAGCGGTCGCTTTCCATTTTGGTGAATTCTAGTGGCCGCTTGCTCGTTTGCCACCTTATGTTATAAAAAAAGCTTTATAAAAATTAATTTTATTTATTTACTAGCTGTTCGCGTGCGGCTTCATCCGCATGAAATTATAAATTTATTGTTTGTATTTGTCAAATTCTCAATTGCAAATGTCAAAATACCAATTACCTTACTATGGTAAACTTGTTTCCTTGATGTTGGCAGCAACTTATGGTCTCTTTCCCACATTAGGTTTTTTATCCAAAATATTTACCCTCTAAGTTTAATGGCGTGAAAATATGTAACCTAAAGCGTGACGTAAATGTAGGGTTTTTATTAAAAAAAGATTTATCCAAAAATATGCTGTAATTGTTGACATCTTACGTCACAAAATAGTATTTTTTACGGGACTTCCTATCACAAGTACCTATCGGTTACTTAAGAAGTCCTTACACAGTAACTTGTAAAATATTGTTACACCAATAATTCCATTTTTATAAGCATTTTCACGACTACATTAAAAAATTGAATAAAATGAAATGTATGTATGTATAGATATGGAGGATCCCCACTGGTGTTATGACAATTTCATCAACTACCGCTCCCTCAAATCTGGAGATAACGTCCGTCAGCAACTCAGCAGGATTATGGACAGGTAATGTAGACATATTTAAAAAATAACTAACTTTCCCCCGCGACTCCGTCAGCGTGATATTAAAAAAGTGTAGCCTATGTTATTCCAGACCATCTACATGTATACCAAATTCGAAATCTGTTCAGCTGAGGCTACTAACTAACAAACATCCATCTAAACTTTCGCATTTATAATATTAGTATGATTTTGCATCCTCTTTTCTTTTTTTTGGTAATAACTACAGCAGAACCTCGATCACTCAAATCTCGGTAACTTAAAAACCTCTATAATTTAAAAAAAAA
Organism: Papilio polytes; assembly: GCF_000836215.1. Lineage (NCBI taxonomy): Eukaryota > Metazoa > Arthropoda > Insecta > Lepidoptera > Papilionidae > Papilio > Papilio polytes. The sequence goes on from NW_013527248.1 coordinate 306,040, forward strand.
ATGTTCCCTCCGCATCAGAGCCCAAAAGCTCTACAACATAGACCCTTGATAACTTAAAACCTCTATAACTTAAAATATTCTGTGTTTCCCTTGCACTTTAACTTATCGAGGTCCTGCTGTATTTAAAAAACCAGCTTTCGTCCGCGACTCCGTCCACGTGAAATAAAACAAAAGTGTAGCCTGTTTTTTCAGACCATCTACATTTATACTAAATTTCATCGAAATCTGTTCAGCTGAGGCTACTAACTTCAACATCCATCCATCTAAACATTTACATTTGTAATGTTACTAGCTTCCGCCCGCGACTACGTCCGCATGGTATTAAAAAAAAACAAAAGTGTAGCCTATGTTCCTCCAGGCCATCTACATCTATACCAAAGTTCACCAAAATCTGTTTAGGCTACAAATTCTAACATCCATCCATCTAAACATTTACATTTATAAGCTTTCGCCCGCGACTTCGTTCGCATGTTATTAAAAAAAACAAACGTGAGTGGGTTATGTGTTCTTCCAGACTATACTCTACATGTATACCAAATTTCTGTTTAGGCTACAAACTCTAATAAACATCCATCCATCTATAATGTTAAAATATGTGCTCCGATTTACAAATTATATAACAAAGTGTGTTTGTTTTTTTATATTTATATAGAGAAATATGTGTTTGTTTCAGATTCAATTTGAAGAGAACAAGCACGGAATTTACAAGCAAAGATTATTATATTAATATAAGGAAAGCTCTCGTAAATGGATTCTTTATGCAGGTGAGAAATTTACTCTTTTTTGCAATTTTTATAACTAAACTAGCTGTTCCCGTGCGGCTTCATCCGCATGAAATTATGACATTTGACAAATTATCAATTGCAAATGTCAAAATGATACATGGCAACCTTCTTCCTTGATGTTGGCAGCAACTTATGGTCTCTTTCCCACATTAGGGTTTTTATATAAAATATTTACCCCTTAAGTTTAATGGTGTGAAAATATAGCCTAAAGTGTGACATAAGTGTAGGGCTTTTTATTAATTAAAAATATACTGTAATTGCTGACATCTTGCAACAAAGAAGTGTTTACGCTTTATTATAATAGTATACATAACATTGTTTCATTGTTCCAGGTAGCACATTTGGAGCGTACGGGACATTATTTGACAGTAAAAGACAACCAAGTTGTCCAACTCCATCCATCCACATGCCTCGATCACAAACCCGACTGGGTTATATACAATGAGTTTGTGCTCACAACGAAGAATTATATACGCACCGTAACTGATATTAAACGTAAGTAAAGTAATCATTTTTAGTTTATTTACTAGCTTTCGCCCGTGACGTTTGCCTGGGATTGAAAAAAAAAAGAAAGTGAGTAGTCTGTGTTCTTCCAGACTATCCTCTATATCTGTACCAAATTTCATTAAAATCCATTCAGCCGTTTAGGCTACAAACTCTAACAAACATCCATCTAAACTTTCGCATTTATATTAGTAAGGTTACTGTAAAATGAAAAAATATAGCCTATGTTATTCACAGATAAATTACCTTTCTAATGTTGTAAGAAATGAAATTGAGTAAAGAGTAGAGAGAGTAAACCAGTAGTTTTTGAGTTTTCAATACATATAAAAATACAATTTTTTTTCTAGTATAGACTAGGTGTTACTCGCGACTTCGTCCACGTATCCTGTAATAGTAAAAATATAGCCTCTATTACTCACAGATAAGATACCTTTCTAATGGTGTAAGAAATGAAATTGACCCAGTAGTTTTTGAGTTTTCAATACATATAAAAATACAAATCTTTTTTCTAGTATAGACTAGGTATTGCTCGCGACTTCGTCTACGTATCCTAAATAGTAAATATATAGCCTATGTTACACATATTAACGTAAATTTTTAATGGTGAAAGAATTTTTTAAATCGACCCAGTAGTTTTTGAGTTTTTCATACATACAAAAATACATATCTTTGTAATATTAGATACTATAGGAAAGATTTGTAAAAATACAAATCAAGTAGTATCAAGTATGAGATAACTCAAAAACTACTGGGTCGTATTCAAATATTCTTTCACGACTAAAATGCTATATTATCAACTAGTAGCAAATGCTATGTTTTTTATTATTTTTTAATTTCACGCGGGCAAAGTCGTGAGCAACAGCTTGTATTTATATTTACAGTAGAACCTCGATGACTCAAACCTTGGTGACTTAAAAACTTCAAAAAATAATATGTTCCCTTCCAATCAGAGCCCAAAACCTACAACAAAGACCCTTGATAACTTAAAACCTCTATAACTTAAAATATTCTGTGTTTCCCTTGGACTTTAACTTATTAAGGTTCTGCTGTTTTTTAAAAATAACCAGTTTTCGCCCGCGACTCCGTCCGCGTGATATTAAAAACAAAAGTGTAGCCTTTTTTTCAGACCATCTGCATTTATACCAAATTTAATCAAAATCTGTTCAGCTGAGGCTACTAACTTCAACATCCATCCATCTAAACATTTACATTTATAATGTTACTTTAGCTTTCGCCCGCGACTCCGTCCGCGTGATATTAAAAAAAGTGTTTCCCTTGGACTTTAACTTATCGAGGTTCTACTGTTTATATATGTTCCAATTTTATATTATCTCTCCTATAATTCCAGCGGAATGGTTATTAAAAATAGCCCCACAGTACTACGAGTTGAACAACTTCCCTCAATGTGAGGCTCGCCGGCAGCTGGAGCTGCTGCAGGCCAGGCTCGACTCCAAGGCGTACCAGGAAGGCTTCTAGATCGTGTAAATCTAGACATGGACTTGAAGTGCTAAAGTGAAAGTGAACTTGTGTGTGAAATGTCAGTGTTAGAAATAACCGAGGTAGGAAATCGTAGATTTTATTATGCAAATATTAATAAATGATGACTTTTAAAACTCAATATTGAGGATAAAGCACACAATATATGAGTAAATGCTTGTCCGTTTTTTTGTTTTTTATAGTGGTTTATCAAAACTGGTTTTTCAGCCAAAGCTTTCGGACACACTAGCATGGTTTTTTTATAATATAATGTGGGGAAACTCGCAAGCGGCTTGAATCCACCGAAATGGAAAGCGACCACTGCACAAACATCCGCAATTGCAGTGTGCCTACCCTTCATTGACGGGGGATGCACATAAAGAGGACATTTCCCCTTCCTATGCGTCTCCGTCAAATCCACTTTTCCTTCCCATCCTTTCCTCTGACAAAAAAGGTGGAAAGGGAAAGGGACTAAAATTAGGCCTCCGGCACCACACTCATCAGACGAAACACGGAATTGCTTCCACTTCACCTGTTTTCTGTATGGTTGTGGTATTACTGGGGGCGAGCCCTGCAGTGTTAAGATGTTAAAGCGGGCACTACCACTGTACAAAATTTTTGACAGAAAATTTGTAAAAAATGCACTTAATTGTGATATTTAGTGGGTTTTTAACAAATTCTTGCATATATAAGGTTCTTTTATAAATCAAAAGCGTTGTAATTTCATGTTCAGAGATTTTCAACAGATTTCTTTCATTTTCTGTTACAAAATTGTAGAAAATTCGATTTTAAACCAAAACTACGGAAACTCAAAGTTTGACCAATCATTTATAAAAACTAAAAATATCGGACAAAAGCATATTTGCTTTTAACCCTTATCTTGTTAGTGTATCTGTAGATACATCAATTTTTTTTTTTCTAAACACTTTGGGTCATCAAGGTTAAGTGCTATGAATATTATTTTGATATTCGAAAAAATAAAATTCTGCCAAGTTAAGGGTAAAACCTCTCAAATTTAGAATTTGACTCAATTAGAAGTCAAAAGCATCAAATCCAAGGTTTTTATATTATTGCTTAGGCTATATTGTAATTATTATTAATTTAAAACATGTTAAAACAAGAATTTGATAAAAAAATCGGTTTATTTCAAGTTTTTTCTCCAAACTAATGTATGAATTTCAAAGCATCAAGTAATTTTTTTATGAAATTTAAGACATAGAAAATAATTTAGTATATTTAGATATGCTAGAATTGCTGTATTCATTGAATTTAGCATTTTAAGAGGAATTTAGCTTAAAATTTAATGCGGTTTAGGATAACACAAAAAAATCTTATAAAAAATGTTGAAATCGTGGCATAAAAAGGTATGAAAGTGTCAAAATGTCCCCAACTTTTAGGTCGACCAAATTTATTTTTTTAAAATATAAGTTGGCAAACTCGCAAGCGGCCTGAATGCACCAAAATGGAAAGCGACCGCTGCACAAACATCCGCAATTGCAGTGTGCCTACCCTTTATTAACGGAGGACGCACATAAAGAGGACGTTTCCCCTTCTTATGCGTCTCCACCGTCAAATCCACTTTTCCTCCCCATCCTCTCCTTATAAGAAAAGGGTGGTAAAGAGAAAGGGACTTAAATTAGGCCTCCGGCACCACACTCATCAGACGAAACGCGGAATTGCTTCCACTTCACATCTATCTTCTGTGTGGTCGTGGTATTGCTGGGGGTGAGCCCTACAGTGCTAAGATGTTAAAGTGGGCACTACCACTGTTAAAATATTTGAATGTTTGAAATATCTCATATAGAAATTAAATTATTGCAAATTGCTTTGTGATTTTTCTTGTATATGGATTGAAATATTTCCAACATTAATGTATGTATTTTTTAATATTTCCGGCTTATAGTTTTTAATGTTTATTTCTAAATAATTTGAATTTAACAAACCACTTTCATGTGAATATATTCTCCGATGGATTGGATTGGAGATTGATTTTTTTTTTGTATTTACACGAATTACTAAATTAAATACATTTGTATGCAATAAATGTGTAACTGAAGAAATTTGAATAACAGCACGTTTTGTTTTATTTCAATAGAAAATTAAGTACTGTAGATAATGTCTAAAATTATTCCCATAGTGGTAAATTCTGAACCCCAGGTCACGACCCTACAGGGGATGTACACAAGGTCGGATTCAGCTTTGGCGCCAGTGGGGGTCAGCACATAATCGTGGTCAAGTCAAGAGCTTGACAAAATATGTAAATATATTTTGGGAAACTCTTGACCAACCAGCTGAGGGGCTCATGACACCTCCCCCCTAGATCCGCCATTGGATATACATGACAGGAAATTAAGGTCCCAAAGTTGTGAAAATGAGTTCTGGAAACCAGATATCTATAAGTTAGGGAATCTTTGTTATGGGGCGGTTGATAGTTAGAAACTTTTTAGTTTACAGTCTTTTGTTTTTTTTTTTGAAAAATGAAATGGGTCAAACGAGCGTTATTTAAAAATACCCTCCCCAGGTTTCATCCTCACCATGATGATGGCTGGCATTCCACAACCATGCGGTTTTGAACTTTCTGCCCCGCACAGCCGCGTTGTGGAACGGTCTGTCCTCGGCGGTATTTCCAAACCAATACGACTTAGGGTCCTTCAAGAAGCAAGCCTATCATTTCCTCAAAGGCAACGCATCTGTAGTTCCTCTGGTGTTGCGGATGCCCATGGGCGTCGTTGACCACCTCTGTGTTCCCGGCGCTCGTTTGCCCCCTTCTCTTATAAAAAAATCGTGGTCTTATCCAATACTTGTCTACTGAAGTAAAACATGGATCTAAGAGAAATCCAGTTCTGTCAGAAAATATGTAAAATATATTTAGATATAGTATGAAAAGGAAGGAACTTTGAGCTAGTTTTGTTATAAAAAGATCTTTGAAAAGAAATTAAATGTTATTATTGGTGTTAACAGTTTTGTTTTACACATTGGCATATGGAATATACTATGAACTAATTTGAAAATAAATTATTTCTAAGTGATATAAGCAAACAGCAGTTTTATTTCGAAATATCCAGTAGTTACTGACTATGGTCTAGTCAACCCTTATTGTTGTAGTCTCCGAGCCCCTAGGTGGGGACATGTAGTGAGCTGGTGATGCATGATGCATGACTGATTAATATAAGAAAATGAGTAATAGAGAATTCCAATTAAAAACTTAACCATAAATTACAATTTAGGCTAAAGAATTACAGAATATGACTATAGTTTTTAAGTTAACTAAACTATCGCACAACTGTTGTGCTATTGTCGATTGTTTTAACAATAGGCAATATGCATATGACGCCAAATTGTACCAAACTTTTTTTAATTATACTTTATAACTATAAAACAGTCCTGCAAAAATTTTTTTAAATATGTAATTTAGTGGCAAAAATAATCATTAAAAAGTGTCTTTTTTTCAAATTCCCTCGCTAAGTTCTAAAACGTATACTATTGGTCGAAGCAAGTGGCTTATCTAATATGGCGTCGCTGTGTTGACAATACACAGTTCATTTACGTTAGTTTATATGGAAATACACTCTTGAAGTATTTTACTGTAAATACGATATTAAAACCAACTTTAAAATAAGAAATTAATGAAAAGAATTATTAATTACCACTTATTTGTACCAGAAAAATAAAAATGAATCGATTTTTGAACTTGAGATACTTTGTTGTTTTTTACATTGAAGTGACATCTAAGTGTATGTTATGAATGGAATAAGACGATTGACGTCAATTTTCTCATGTCAACTCTGGGCGCGTTTTAGTCGCTCGAAAATGGTCGTAACTTTATTTTATTATTTTTAGCTGAACGGTTGAATATTTTCGTGTCAATTTTTTTTCTGGTTATTTTATAACAAGTAGAACCGTTTAAAAAAAGAAAATACATGCATGTTCCCTATTCAACTGTTTAGTTGCACAACTAACAATCGGGTATCACCTCCATATAAGCTCATAGAAATCAAAGCGAGACTAAACTGTTCTTTTGTTAAAGATGTGTGCTCTTTTTCACGAGATATCTAAAAAGATTGTAACAGCATTTCTACATTTCCTTATTTTATGCTCTGAATGGGGATGTTTCCTAATTTTTGGAATTGCTTTTATTATGTAGATAAACCATATCTAAACAAGAAAAAAAATATAATAAAATGATATACGCAACATTTAATTACAAAATCACTTAACTAAAAACAACTTCCCGAAAGACCGCGAAAACGCCTCATGACATGACGTCACTTCTTTGCTAACAAACCTCGCGTCGCGGTCTGTCAAAGTCATTCAAAGTGACCAGACGTGAATTGAATTAGCTATTCAAATAACTTTTACTATTTTTTTTTCGTCATAGTGATCGAAAAATTTGCTCGTAAAATATGTCGTAAATATAAAAACACTTAATAATGCAGTCCTCATAATATAACACACGCAAACTCAATTATTATAATCATGAAAAAAAAAATTATAACTACAAAATGCACTGACATTCACTGAAGCTGGTCACACTGCCATGTTGCTTGCGAAGAAGTTACGTCACCGAGCTCTGATTGGTGTATGAGATGGAGTAATGGAGGGTAAAAAATATTGCAGCGTTTTTAATTTATATTTCTATCGAGACAAACATTTAAGGTCTCCAAATGTTATGATAGGTTTTAAAATATTAAACATAACTTTATTTGAATTTGTAACATTAGGAAACATCCCCATTGAAATGGGAATTTTAGGATCAATAAAACGCAATATAATTAACTAAACATGTTTATTTACTACACAACTCTGAACCACATTCACACATGGAATTATTTTGTTCCGCGTATTTCCAATTTATTAAAAATATACTTTAGTATTCATATAGAAACCTTTACCTATTTTACAGTTGCCTACATATTTACTATTTAGATAGAAAAAACAGTTAATAATTTAAACAATATAAAAATGCAATAAAAATTTTACATTACAAGTGTCCCGCTAAAAGTCATTTTGACAGATGTCAAATGATCATAGAGTAAGTTGTACTTATAAGATTTAAGAACAAAGAGATAATGTTCAATCAAACTGTCTAGTTTTTTAAGTATTAAAAAAATATGTAATCCTTTCATTTATAATTTTTATTTCAACCTGAATTATAAAAACCCTCACCATATTCCTGTTAAAATTCTTCTATGAATAAAAACATTTAAAAAAGCAATTGAACTTTCAGTTTTAGGTTTTTATATTGTTTTTTACAAAAAAAATCATAACCAATAATATACATAACAGAAATAATTTTTGGAAAATTGGAACACAGTCCTCCGCCACACTAAGTACGCTATCCTTTGGCAACGCCAACTAAAGCTGGCCGCACGCAGCGCTCATGTAATTTGTACCCAACCTTACTAACAGTCACCACTGTGCCTGGTTCATAACCTTCTACCTCCTGGAAATAATTGAAGTACAATCAAAATCAAATTTTAATATTATAAAGAGGAAAGATCTTTGTGATGAAAGATTTTTTTTTATAATATTAGAATGGCAAACGAGCAAGCGGCCTGAATCCACCGAAATGGAAAGTGACCGCTGCCCATAGACATCCGTAATTGCAGCGTTGCCTACCCTTCATTGACGGAGGAGACGCACATAAAGAGGACATTTCCCCTTCCTATGCCTCTCCTCCACTGTCAAATCCACTTTCCTTCCCCTCCTTTCCTCTTAAGATAAGTGTGTAAAGGGAAAGGGACTAAAATTAAGCCTCCGGCACCACACTTATCAGACTGTACACGGAATTGCTTCCATTTGACGCCTGTCTTGTGTGGTCGTGGTATTACTGGGGGCGAGCCCTGCACTGCTAACATGTTAAAGCGGGCACTACCACTGTTGAATGTATTAGATTCAAACTGGACTGATTTTAAAGATTCTTTCACCATTAAAAACAATCACTGATTAACATATGTTTTTTTTTATTATTTACCGCAGACAAACGTAAGCTAATTTTAAATAAATGGCCTTTATGTTCTTCCAGACTATGCTGTACATTTATGTCAAATATCATGGGAGTTCTGTTCAGTTGTTTAGAAGATAACTTCTAACATCCATCTAAAGTAATATAAACGGTGTTTAACTTCTAAGAGACAGGACCAAGTAAGCACATTAGAACACAGTGGTAGTGCCCGCTTTAACATGTTAGCAGTGCAGGGCTCGCCCCAGTAATACCACGACCACGACGAAGACAGGCGTGAAATGGAGGCAATTCCGTGTTTCGTCTGATGAGTGTGGTGCCGGAGGCCTAATTTAAGTCCCTTTCTCTTTACCACCCTTTTCTTATGAGAGGATGGGAAGGGGAAGTGGATTTGACGGTGGAGATGCATAGGAAGAGGAAATATCCTCTTTATGTGCATCTGCAACTGCAGATGTCTATGGGCAGTCGCTTCGCCATTTTGGCGGATTCAAGTGACCGCTTGCTCATTTGCCACCTTATGATATATAAAAAAATCAATATAAAATCCTTGCTTTTATTCTCATGTGTATTTTATGTGTACATTTAAAAAAACTCCTTGCAAAAAATGGCAGAATAAAATATGTATTTACTGCCACAAAAAATAAACAAAGGTATCACACTTATGCCAATAGCACTGTAGTTTATTGCTTAGTCCATTTCTCTATAGTCAACGAAACATAGACCATGTATGTGAAGTTGACTCACCTGTTGGAATAACGCCTCATGCAGATTGGGATCGAATTTCTCTCTCAACGGAGAAACTGCAACTAGGCCATGTCTTGCAAACACCTGAAATTCAAATACAATTACTAATCTTACTAATATTATAAATGCGAAAGTTTAGATGGATGTTTGTTAGCGTTAGTAGTCTAAACGGCTGAACGGATCTCTATTAAATTTGGCACAGGTTTAGAGCATAGTCTGGAAGAACACATAGGCTACTTTTTATCCCGGGAATAGTTACGGTTCCTGTGGGATTCATTAATTTAGTTTTTTAATGTTTACTCGATCATTCTGCAACGGTTCAACATATCTTATTGAAATTTGTCACAGATATGAAACAAAGTCTGGAGTACACATGGGATAAGGTTTATCCCCGAGAAATGCCCGGTTCCCGAGGGATACGTAGCTTTTTGTAATTTATATAGTTCGTATGTTTTCTGATACCACACAGACGAAGTCGCGGGCAACAGCTCGTTACTAATATTATAAATGCGAAAGTTTAGATGGATGGATGTTTGTAGCCTAAACGGCTGGATTTCGTTGAAATTTGGTAGAGATGTAAAAGATAGTCTGGAAGAATACATAGGCTACATACTTTTGTATTTTTTAGTCCCACGCAAGCGAAGTCACGGGCAAAACCTAGTTCGTTACATTGACAAGTTGGTTTGAAGATCTATCAATAGTTACCATTAGTAGTAATATGAAATCTTTTCTATGTAAAGCATATTCAATTCTGGCCGAGGCTCAGATAGTCTAAAAATGACACTGCCAGATAAGGGAACAAAATCCGATATTTCCATCACACATTTTCCATGTTGGCTTGTTATCAGACAGTTTACAATTTGGTAAAACAGGCTCTAAGCGTCAGTCATACCAAGTTATATCAGTTTTTGTTCCCTTATCTGTGTGACACCAATGTTAAGCTATCTGAGGCTCTATCAGCCAGTTGTGGGACAACTATGCTATCTGATGCTCTATCAGCCAGTTGTGGGACACCTATGCTATCTGAGACTCTATCAGCCAGTTGTGGGACTCCTATGCTATCTGAGGCTCTATCAGCCAGTTGTGGGACACCTATGCTATCAAAGCTATAATATTTGTCTATATATTTCTTAAATATGTAAGTGTAAACTGGGTTTTATTTCTAGGAGCTATCTTACCTGGTCTAACTGAGCTCGTGTTAGACGCAGCCCGTCGTGTAGCGAGCGCAGCGCCGCAGCCGCGCTTTCCGCCTGCGCTTGTGCACTGTCCGGCACACTGTCCGCTGCAGCGCTCAGTGTGTCCGCCACCTTAATACATCACTCAACTAAACTGCTTATTTTGTTACGATAACAACCAACCCAATCTTGGTATCAAATCACATTCCTAAATGTTACATTTGTAAAAACGTAAAAAAAAAACAAAAACCCTCTTTTTTTTCAATAACTTATCATAAAGGGAAAGATTTATAGATTTCTATGTATTTAAATAACTCTAAAACTGAGCCGATTGAAAAAATTCTTTTACCATTAAAAAGTTACATTATCAGTAACATAGGCTTTTTTATTATTTTTTTAATTTCAAGTGGACAAAGTCACAAGCAACAGCTAGTTGTGGATATACTAACATCCAGTAGATCCTTGCAGAAGCTCTGAATAGCAAACGACTTAGCATCTTCCACTTGCTTCATCATCCGTCTTCTGACATTCTCTCCGTCTGCTAGAGCACGCTTGTATTTGTCCTGGAACAGAGATAATTGGACTCTTTTAACAAAAATACATGCAACTTTCTTCTGTAACTTCATCCATATGGAAAACATAATAAAAATAGAAACATAACATTCAGATATGGCTGATAGAGATGCATGGAGCACAAACTGTGCCGACCCTCCGTAAGGGATAAGGGCAAGTGGATGATGAAACACACACTTTGTTATGTACGATGTCATAATTAAATGCTATGGCACATTTTTGAATAATTCTTCTTTTTAATAGAGTCTCCTATCCTTATGACATACTACAGACTACAGATTTCTACGTTATTTAATTTAGGGGGTGAATAAATTGAAATTTCATGCAGGAAAGAAAAAACTACAAGCAACAAAGTAGCAAGGTTGGCATGGTAACTTAAATTTTAAGCCAATAGGAAGCTTGTTGTAATTTAAGCACTTGCATATTAAGATTTTCAATTAAAAGTTTTATGGAATGTAGACAGTACAATAAAATTTATATAATGTTATGCAGACGAAGCCACATGGGAACAGCTAGTTTAAAACAAGTATTGTTACCTACTCTCTAACCAAGTCATTTACTTACTTCATAATCCTTAACTTGTTGCTTAAGTGAGCTAACTTCAGTGCTTAGTGTTTCAATTTGTTTGTGACAGTCCTCCAATGTTGGGGGCAGCTGTTTATCACCAGATGCATCTTCTGCAGCCTTCTCTTCAGTACTATACCGACTGACTGAAGATCTGGAATCAGATATACCCTGGTTACAGCATTTTGTAAATTTACTTATATTTTGCAATCATACAGGCAATTTTCGTTTTTCTAATTTAAGAAACTGGTTTTTGTACTTATTTTATTTATTTGGTAAATTACTAGGTTTATTTTAATATAAAAATTAATACGTGATTGAAAATTACATACATCGCATGATGAAATATTCTAACTTGTTACTTGTTATTAAAACATAAGAAATGTTTGTTTAATATATAATTTAGTTAATTTAAAACGCAAGTCACTCGTAAATAATTCATTTTTTATACATTTAATTTTTTTAGGTTGTCTAAGTTTGGTTGCGCAATGGTTTACCTGTAAATATTCCCCCGCAATCGTAGACTGGAATCTGTTACATATTTAACAAGTCTACCAACTGAATATACTTTCAGTGAAGCCATTTTTTTGGTGAGATTTAATTTGTAATTTATAGGAATTTATTAAAAAAACACGTATGAGGTTATGTCTTGTCTAATTCTTATCTTTATCTGTCAATTGTCAAATTATTTTTTTTATCACAACTGCCGTAACTGGCTGTGACATGCGCTTTTTAATATTTTTTGTAAATTTTCAATTTATTTTTAAAGTAGCGATAAAACGACTTCCGAATTTTAAGATTGTTAATTATTGCATTGAAAGTTAATGTAAAATAAAATTACCTCTGAAACGCGTTACATTATAACAGTTAAAGCCTTCAAGATTGACATTTTAGCACGAAAAGAATAATGTCAAAACGGAACGTTTACGAGTCATGTCATTTTTTCAGTTTCAGCAACATTATAATCTGTATTGTAAGAAAAACTCAGGAAAACTAAAATAAAACAGTGAGATTTTTCACTCGTACTTTGCGCGCGCAAACGGTAGTAGCTGGAAAAATTCTTAATAACCAATTGTTATCGTAGCATGACACATTTATGACATAATTTTGGTGAAACATCATTGTCCTTGCAACTGCGGAAGATTGCGCGCGCATTTTAAAAACATGGCGTCTTTAGCAATATTTGATTTTGATCGTACAATAGTTGACGATGATTCCGATGCCACAATTATCAATAGATTACGCGAAAAAAAACCTCCGCCGGAATGGGAAGCTGGGAACCACGACTGGACACCTTATATGAGCAATGTAAGTTTATTTTTTATTTCTTAAATAACGCCAAAAAAAACTTTACGTTCGTTATTTAACTCAAGCTTTGTTCCTATTTCGAAATTCATTTAAAGTTTTTTTTTCTGTACCGTTCAGAAATAGTTTTTTTTATTTATTGAAATGGCTTTGTACAAGTCGTTATTTCACGTTTATGTTAATTCTCTAACCATTTCATTTTTCGTTTGTTTGTAATAATATGGTACTAGCACCTCTTTTTTCTGTAGTTAAATAAATAAAGACGCTCGTAACTGAGTTTTTCCGATTTTTTTTTAATTGTTTCTACGACCTTGAATGTCATTATTACGAGATATTTAAATCAGAAACTTCAAAAAGCTTAACTATCGTCTTTTATGCTGGTTTTTGGAGTTTCCATTTATTTTGTTACTACCTAGAGATCCATTAGTGTCAGGTTAAGTTACAACGGAGTAAAAGTTAAGAAATTCGGAATCGGTATTCACGAATTTATGGAACCATAAACCCTACAGAATGGTTAAACGTAGCTGGGAAACCGGCTAATAGAAAATTAGATAAAAAAGATCATAATATCTAATTTGTTTTTTCCTACTTACACTAAAATATTCTCTTTGTATCTTTTTAATAAAAATTAGTCATACATCTTACTCAAAATTAATACGAACGTTTTGATATATTTACTGAACCACTCAAAGGACCTCTATGGAATTTTTTTTTACATCATAAGGAGGCAAACGAGCAATCGTCCACCTGAATCCAAATTGGCAAAGCGACCGTTGCCTATAGACATTCGCGAATGCGTTGCCTACCCTTTGCGACGGAGGAGGAGACGCAGATAAGAGGATGTTTCCCCTTTCTATGCGTCTCCTGCACCGTGAAATCCACCTCCCACCCTTATAAGAAAAAAAGTGGGAAGGAAAAGGGACTAAAGCTGGGCCGCCGGCAACACACTCCTCAGAAGAAACGCGGAATTAATCACACTTCATGCCTGTCTTCTGTGTGGTCGTGATATTGCTGGGCCGAGCCGACCACTGTTAAAATACACAGTTAATTTTGTCACAGACAAAGAATATTAGAACACGAATAATGATGTCATGTGCACGTAGCCATATAATCGTTACGGCAATGGAAACCGACGGTTTGCTTACGTAATTGTTCAGAGCACGTGTGGTGTTCGTGTTTGCACGCTATGACGTCACACTCCAAAACAATTGTAATTTCCTTATGTAGAATAATTTATCCTTAAGGTAAATAAATTTGCCATCCCATTTTGGAGTCCGATTTAAAATGAAAAGCAAACTATCGGAAGAGATATGCGCGGTTTACACTAGGCCAATACAGTTGGTCGATAACTGGACTGACAACTAGCACAGTGTGAATGAAAACTTAAAGTTAGCAGTTAGTTTAGCAGGGTGAATCGGCACTTATTGAGCTGGCGCGGTTTATTCTTCAGCCGCGTCTTCACTTATGTAGGTTAGGTGGAGTCGTGGTCAAGCGTTGGTTTATTTATGTTAAAAAGAAGTAAAAAAAAGTTTTTGTGACAGCCCTGACATTGAAATGAACTTGGCTTATCAGATAATATCTCGATCAACTTTATCGGTAAGTTACTGATAACGAAGATTGAGGTCTATGTAATTGCCTCGGTAGCCTTTTGACCGCATTAGACCGCGTGGAATTAAAGAATTATGTGCTTGTTATTATTATAAGAAGGGATGAATCGCATGTAACAAGAAGGACGTTAGTTATGAATGCGAGAATTCTTCAAGAAAAAGCCTTTTGACATTAAAAAAATATATATACAGTCAGTTGCAACCCTTAAGTTTGCTGCCCTTAGTCGTTAAGGTGGGGCACCCCAGGGCGCCGGACGTAAAAGGGCGCCACAGGCGACAAAAAGAGGCGCCCTTTTATGCATTTTTTCATATGTAATCTAAAATCGGGCGCCGGGAGTACTAACTCAGACTCTGTCACGACTATTTCTCTGGCGTTGGCCACTTTACCCTGTCTGTCGGGTAAAATTGTCGTTTTCACAAGTCTTTCGCACGTGTATACAATTATGAAGATAACTTCCGTGTACAATTCTTCGAAGATCTTTCGTAACGTCGGTCCAGACGTTAATTTCTGACGTCACAGCACGCGATTCTATCGTGATTAATGTAGGCTTCCATTGCACTTAGTTCCACATTCCTATTACCATTATTATCTTACTAGTCTTATTAATAAAAAAAGTTTGGATGTATGGATGTTTGTTACAGTTTATAGCCTAAACTGCTGAACGGATCTTCGTGAAATTTGTCATAAGATGTAGAGGATAGTCTGGAAGAATAAATAGGATACTTATTTTTGTTTTTTATTCCACGCGGACGGAGTCGTGGGCAAAAGCTAGTTATTATTATATTAAAAAAAATGTCAGTGATTTATTTTGTCTTGGAGTGCTAGTCGATAAGTGGTTAAAATTTCACTTATAGTCAATTTCTCTAACTTAACTTTAAGCTACAGGCGACTGACAGGATTGGGTAATAATGTCAAATAACACTCTTAAACCGGTGGTTTCTCCAAACTCAAGTCATGGTAAAAATGAGAGTGCAATAAAATCTTGGTAATGACGCTACTACAGTCAAAACCAGCACTGTTAAGGGACACCTTTAGTGTGGTTTAAATTGACTTTAATGATACCTATAATAAACATCGACAATTTATTTTACTAGGCAAGCAATAACATCAAATTTTCATATAGTGAATTTTTTTTTTCATAATCGTAGAAATAGTTTAATTCCAACAAATTCGTGGCCATGGCTTTAGTTTTGGCTTCGAATCAATACACGCGTACGACCTTGACTCGACAGTGAACGTGGTTTCTATTCTGGCGCTGCCTTAAGTTATAAGCGACTAGCTGTTCCCGAGCGGCTTTATCCGCATGAAATAATGAAAATTTTATTTCATTGTTTATATTTGTCAAATCATCAATACTAAATGTCTAAATGACGTGACATGACAAACCTTAGCAATCTTTCTTTCTTGGTGTTGGCAGCAACTTTGGTGTCTTTTTTATAGGGTTTTTATCCAAAATATTTACCGTCTAAGTTTAATGTCGTGAAAATATATAGCCTAAAGCGTGACGCAAGTGTAGGGCTTTTTATTAAAAAAAATAGTTATTCAAAAATATGCTGTAATTGCTGACATCTTAGGCAACAAAGAAGTGTGTGTTTACGCTTTATTATAATAGTATAGATAGCGTGTAATATCAGGAAGAAGGAAATAATGTACAACTTGTCAAATACTTTCTCTATATTCCTGTCCTTTTCCCCTATATGTGATATGTATTCTTCCATACATCTCTATCAGCCTGTATATCTGAATTTACTTCCTTTCTGCCTTACTCCACCTTCGTAGCTATTCACATCTGATTACATTCTAGATTTATTTAGTTAAGTATTATCGCGTTAAGTTTATCACTTGTACCATACCTTTAAGTTTTTTTTTAACCTTCATCCATATAATTAGACCATGTATGAAATGGGTCGTTTTAAAAATGGCTACACAGAAGTGGACAGGAAATTATCTAAGACTAAAGAAATACAAATATATAGTTGTCGCCCGCGATTCCGTCCCAATGAAACAAAAAAAAATGTTAAAAGATATAGCCTATGTTACTCAAAGATAAATTATGTTTCTAATAGTGAAAGAATTTTTGAAATCGTCCAAATATTTTTTGAGTTATTTCAATACATACAAAAATACAAATCTTTCCTCCTTATAATGTTAGTAGATAAAAATGTTATTTCTTTTATCACTAGGTATTTGAACACGCGTATTCCGCGGGCATGCACCCCGATGACATCCTCGACAGCATCGCCTCCATGCGACCTACCCCGGGGGTTGAAGAGCTGATCACAACCCTTGCGGCTAACGACTGGGATGTGCTCATCCTAACAGACGCCAATACCGTCTTTGTGAACCACTGGCTGAAAACACATGGACTGCAGGTAAGAACTAGCTCCTCAAGGTAACCTAAATAAAACCTAAGTCGCTTTAACATCTTCGCAAGAATGGGCTGGCTCGACTGGTGTAATACCACGACCATACAGAAAACAGGCGTGAAGTGGAAGCAATTCCGCGTTTCATCTGATGAGTGTGGTGTCGGAAGCCTAATTTTAGTCCATTTCTCATTCCACCCTTTTCTTAAGAGGAGAGGATGGGAAGGAAAAGTGGATATGATGGTGGAGGAAACGCATAGACAGGGGAAATGTCCTCCTTATGTGCGTCCCCTTCGTCAATGAAGAGTAATGCATCTGCAATTGCGGATGTTTATGGGCAGCGATCGCTTTCCATTTCAGGATTCGGATTCAGGTGGCCGCTTGCTCGTTTGCCGTCTTATACTATAAAAAAAGTTAAGGTCCTCAAATGGTCGAGTTGCCAGCCTTTTTGCTGCTGATTACGCTTGCTTCTTAAAAGACCCTGGTGTGGAAACTCTTCATAGTCCGTTTCTTCTTTTTATCTTCTAGTTAAATTAACTATTGACTTATCACCAATGTAAATTCTCTTGAGCCAAGTTTAAAAATAGAATGGCGAACTAAATAAAATATTGCGTGGAAATAGATCGCGTGTTTTAAGAAGCCAAATGACGTCATCGTTAAATGTTTATAAGCATAGTGTATGTTTATACTATGCTAGCTTTTATCTCGACTTCAACCGCGCAGTAAAACATACGAACTATGAAAAACGAAAAAAACGTATCCCACAGGAACTTGATGTTTTGCTGATGTGTTACTCTAGATTTTTTTTTATATAAGGTGGCAAACGAGCAAGCGGCCACCTGAAACCGCCGAAATGGCGAAGCGACCGCTGCCCATAGACATCCGCAATTGCAGATGCTTTGCCTACCCTTATACGAGGGAGGAGGAGACGCACATAAAGAGGATATTTCCCCTTCCTATGCAACTTCTCCCCCATCAAATCCACTTCCTCCTTCCAACCTCTCCTATAAGAAAAGGGTGGTAAAGAGAAAGGGACTTAATTCGGCGAATTTAGGTGACCATTAGCTCGTTTACCAACTTATAGTTTTTCTATTAGTTCCTCACCTGTGAAATCTGTTTCGTCCTTTCCTTAAGGAATAGAAGTATAGAAGTTGTTTTTTATTGAACTACTAGCTGTTACCCGCGACTTTGCCCGCGTGGAATTATTAAAAAACATACCCTATTAATATAGCGAGTAACCTTGTGGATAATGTGGCTTTCGAAAGTTGAAAGAATTTTTGAAAATTGTCCAGTCATTTTTAAGCGTTTGCATTACAATCAAAGTTTTCCTCTTTATAATATTAGTATGATTATTCCCAGGACGCAGTACGCGCTGTAGTAACTAATAGGGCGTTCTGGAAAAACAACCGCCTGTACATAGAGCCGTGTATGCACCAGTCAACTTGCCCCCGCTGCCCGACCAATCTCTGCAAGTCGATAGCTCTAGGTCAATGGTGTCAGAAACCGTACGCCAATATTATTTACAGCGGTGATGGCAGGAATGACTTCTGTCCTGCTACTACGTTACCACCTCATGTAAGTATGGTTAAGAAAATCGGTACCGCACTGGAGGGTACGCGCAACACTAGATCCTTGGATAAACGTCCCATCCCTATGACAGCTGTCAATGTCATTTTGACGTATTGGAATAGTGCCATTCTGGCGGATGTTAACAGTCTGAGTGTGGAAATCAAAATGGCAGAAAAAAATAAAAGAATGAAAACCAGCTCACTATACGTCCCCACCGAGGGGCTCGGAGCCTACCCTAAGTTAGTTACTAGGCCATAGTCAACCTGCACTGCGGGTTGACTTCACACATATCTTAATTTCTTCGCCGATATGTGCATCACGATGTTTTCCTTCACCGTAACGTCGGGTAAATTATGTACATATGTAATTTCGAAAAACCGAAAATCACATTGATACAGGATTCGAACCCAAGGCTAGTAGATTACAAGTCGTGGTTAAACCACTGAGTCATCGACGCCCACGTCGATAACTTAAAAAACAATCTGACTTAACTGCTCTCGAAGACTATCTCTGTAAGAACAGCAATTAAAAAGAAAGTAAATGAATACATTGATTTGACCGTTTTTTATACTGACTTAAAATTTTTGAATGCAATTCAAATTAAAATTGCGATTAACCTATTTTTAATATGGTTTATATAATGGCTGTTCCCGTGCGACTTCATCCGCATAAAATTATGAAAATTTTATTTTATTGTTCACATTTGTGAAATTATCAATTGCTAATGTCAAAATGGCATGACATGTCAAACCATGACAACCTTGCTTCCTTGATGTTGGCAGCAACTTATGGTCTCTTTCCCACATTAGGATTTTTATCCAAAATATTTACCCACTAGGTTTAATGGCGTCAAAATATATAGTCTAAAGGGTGACGTGAGCGTAGGGCGTTGTATTAAAAAAAGGAATATTCAAAAATATGCTGTAATTGTTGACATCTTAGGCAACAAAAAAGTGTGTGTTTATGCTTTATTATAATAGTATAGATTGTTTCGTTTGCTTTGACATTTCCTCCCAGGGTTACCATATTAAATGTTTCACAAACCGAACATTAGACCATAAAAGTTTTTTTTTCAGGCTACAGTATTCCCGAGAAGAGGTTACCCCTTAGACGATCTCATCAAGAAGACTTTATCCTCTCCCAATCCACAGGTTAAGGCGAAAGTCGTCCCCTGGGAAGACTGCTATCGGATATTACGTGAAGTTTTCCCAAATAAACATCATATACCTAACTAAATACTAGATTAATTTATTTCGCTATTTTAAACTGTAGAGCTCTGCTTTTATGAAATAATATAGTAAAGCCGTAAATGTTCTTAACTTCCTCTAGCATTATCAACTTGCCCTTATCCCTTATGTAGGGTCGGCACAGTATGTGCTCCATACATCTCTATCAGCCATATCTGAATCCACTCCTTTCTTAAGCATATCCTCATTCACACAATCCATACTTTCTTCGGTCTTCCTCTACCTTTGTAGCCCACATTCATTCTTAACACTTTCTAGTTTATGTCCCCATCTCGTCGAACTAGAACTATTTTAACTCCAACTAGCAATAGAAATAAATGGATTTCGTAAAATGGGCAAATTGACCATATGACAAATCTCAAACGCAACAAATTCCTTATTCTTTTTTTTCTCTTGTATTATTTTTATAGTAATTGTGATTATTGACACTTGCTTTTTTATTCATTTTTTTTTATTTTCTCGATGAATTTAAACCAATCATGTTTACTAGATCATAGCTCTTATTAATAAAAATATATTATATTAATGCTTTTTAAATTAATAAATCATTTTTAGAGCGTGTATACCTTTGACTAAACTCTCGCACAACAGTTGTGCGATTGTCGATTGTTTCGTAATACAACTGTTTAGTTGCACAACTAAAAATTGAATTTTCACCTCCACATAAGCTTATAGGAAAACGAGATTAACAGTCCTGCGATAGTCTAGTCAAAGGTGCTGCTCTTAAAGTATATTAGTGAAGAAATAAAAACTATAGATTTTTAAACGCTGTCAAATCAATAACAGTATTTTTTTTTTAGTTTTTTTTGTACATGTGAAAATTTTCATGTTTATTTTAAACTGTTGAACAGTTTTTATTATTTATTTTACCATGTTTAAATGTATTTTTACGATAAAGTATTGAATAATAAATTATATTCCATCAAGTTGTTGTTTTTTTACTGATTTTTTTAACTAAAAACTTGCCTACACGAGTACACGAAATTAAATTAATTATTTTACCGATATCACGCTTATTTTATTTCTCATGTCCCCGATATTTTGATCACAAAAGCTTGGTCACGGATAAAATCCGTAAAATTGTGTTAAGATTGGCATAATTTGAAAATTGACCAAAGAATTAAATGTTACCTGTTAATATAAATGGGTATAGATGGATGGTTGTTTGTTTGTATAGATAACGACTGAACTCTCGCTTTTTGTCGCAGACGCAGTATATAATCTGTAAGAACATAAGCTACGAAATTTTTTTTGTAGTTTCGCCTCGATGGAACTGCGCACAAAAGTTACTTTTAAAATAAATGAAGGGATAAAATTTAATAGAAAGTGTAGAAAAAGAGAAACAGAATGTCCAAATAGCTAAATATTTCATTAACTTAATTTATCAAATCTCTAGTTTTGTCCGCGTCTTTTGTACAGTAATTAACAACCCATGCGCTTTTATTCAAATTTTCCAAGCTAATTTAAGCCAAATTAAATGATCTGGAGTTACCTAACAAATATACATTTTCATGTTTTAATTATTGTAACAATAAATTGAGAAACTCAGCATCATAGTATGTGTAGGGATTTTTTTTTTAATTAAATTTAAAATCGAAATTAAAAACGATTTCTCGAATGACCAGAACACTGTCAAAACAAGCTGTCACTGTCAGGGAAATAGGGATCTGTCAGCTGTCAAGTACTTTAGCGTTTTTTATACTCGGTTTACATTTGGCCAATACACCTGGACAGTCGCGACAGCAATTGACATTGTCACTATGTCAGGCAATTGACAGTCTAACAGAGCGTTACTGACCAACTGTACTGGCCAAGTGTAAACGACCTTTTAATCAAATATTTTTATGATGCAAGAATACTCCAAGGACTTTATTAGTGTTTATTAGTCACCAGTTTCATTTACGTTTTTTAAAATAAAATTTTTTTTGACTGAGCAATGCTGAGTTTATCAAAATAGTGATTTAATTATTAACTATATTAAATCTAATTGTCATACAATGGAACTAAAAAGTAAGTATTTGAATTCAGTTATTTTTAGTATAACCAAAAAGTTTAGTCAAAAAGATATATCTCTATTTCCATTTTAAAATATACCTAAATTCAAAAGGAAGACAATATAAAGCATACTGAACAAAATATTTTCACTGGTTCTTTCTCTAAAAGGTACTAAATCTATTGGCAATTAATTCAAATACAATCATTGGTTTTGAGGATCTATCAATAGATAGCGTTAGTGATGATAATCTGTAAAGTGTCAATAATGCCTTCTCTATGTATTTTTTTTATCTCTAATAATGCAGTAAACTAGACATGTTTGAACTGATATTGGTAACCTGATCAATCTCCCACAACAGCTTTATTTTTACCTAGAGATATGCATTTTTATTTATTTATTTTCAAGGAAAACCAACAGATTATTACAATGTAGGGATAGTGGTAGTTTGTACAGCTTGTATTGGTCTTCCATAATAGAAATATTTTACAAATTGTTAATGTATGAATGAACCAGAAAGTTAAACAACAAAAAAAAATACAAAGTACAAAATATAAAAAATGGAATAACTATAAAAAAAGAACTTAATGAAGAATAGTTTATATGCAATAAAATTTCTAATAGAGAAGTAATTTTGACCTGTGAACTGTAAATAGGCAGCTTGTGGTTGTCACCTCTAATTATGTCACATTAAATGGTTTATGGACTTAACAATTCTATGACTGAAACTTTCAAAGTGAATCCAAGCACAGTACACTAATATTTATAAAAAGAAACTATTATACTCTACTAGTGTTGTGCCAAATCCCTATTGATACAAGCCAAAAAAGATATTAATGTATTTAAAAGAAAAGGAATACATTGGGCATGTGCTTATGTATACTCTTTGGTCTTCAATAAACCCTAAATTAGAACACAGAGTTATACAGAAGAAAGGAAAAAAAATCCTTAATATTACATTTGGTCACATATAGAAACAAACAAAATACAGTAGAACCTTGATAAGTCCAAGAGAAACGCAAAATACTTTAAGTTCTAGAAGATTTAAGTTATCAAGGGTCTATGTATGTGGTTGTAGAGGTTTTGAGCTCAGATGGGAAGGGAACATATTATTTTTTGAAGTTATATAGGTTTGAGTTATCAAGGTTCTACTTTAAAGAAAATAAAATAAAACATCTTTATTCTTATAAAAAAAAACAGAATACAGTTTCTTATGCAGTAATGTTTACATGAACCGACAACAGGTTCAGTTGTTGCCAGTAAAGCTGGTCTTCAGCCTGTACTGATGGGCAGCATTCAGAGGTGCTTATCACGTTAACAGTAATAAAAAAACAAATAACACTCTGATCTTAAAATACACCTAAATTATTTTGAAACTTCAGTTAAGTTGCTGAAGTTTCCATTTTATAATCTAGTGCATAATTTAGGGTTATTTTTTATTATTTCAGAATCAACGGCTATAAAACTATCTTTAGGAGTGTATACTGCTTTGACTTTAGTATTCCTTATAGTGGGAATCATTCGGGTTTGCAGTACTGTCGTAAGTTATTGAGTTTCTTTCGTCATCTACTAATATACTATCATAATAATAGACTCACACATGGCATATGAAATCGACTACCATTATTCCGATGGTCGTTTCGGTGCACGGGCTGATAGCGAAGAGCTTCGACCAACACCTCAAAAAGCTCTCGCTAGACAGTTGGCTTAAGGGCCTGATTCAAAAGGTGGTTATTTTAGAAACCGCACGTATTGTGAGGAGTTTCCTGTCTCTGCAGCCCTGACCACTGGTTGCTTGAGTCATCGGATTCCGCAGCCGGTGGTGCTTTATTTTTTATATAATATATTTTATTTTTATATCAAATGTAATGTAAAATGTATTGTATAGAAAATAAGAAATAAAAGATATGGGACTAATATTATAAATGTGAAAGTTTAGATAGATGGATGTTTGTTAGAGTTTGTAGCCTAAACGGCTGTACGGATTTCTATGACATTTGGTATAGATGTAGAGGATATTCAAGAAGAACACATAGGGTACTTGATTTTTTTTATTATACGAGGACGGAGTCGCGGGCCAAAGCTAGTATGCTAATATAATCATACATCATACTAATATTATAAATGCGAAAGTTTAGATGGATGGATGTTTGTTAGAGTTTGTAGCCAAAACGGATGAACGGTTTTCAATAAAATTTGGTATAGATGTAGGAGATAGTCTGGGAGAACACATATGTTACTCACTTCTTTTTTTTTTTATTCCACGCGGACGGAGTAACGGGCGAAAGCTTGTAAAGTATAAAAGCACATTACTTCGTGGTAATCTATACTAATATTATAAAGAGGAAATATTTGTATTTTTGTATGTATTGAAATAACTCAAAAACTACTGGGACAATTTCAAAAATTCTTTCACCGTTAGAAAGGTAATTTATCTATGAATAACATAGGTTATATTTTTATATTATTTTTTCAGAATGAAACAAAGGTAAATATAAAAAGATTACCAATAGATTACACTAATTGTAAGAATAATAGAGACGTCGACCAAACTTGTGCTCAATATCTTAACGAGAATAACGGTGGAGACTGCAAATGTGACATTTATTTCAAATTGAATGAAGACTATAAAGGAAATGTCACTATATACTATCAATTGGATGGATATCAAGAAACATTTGGACCATTATTTAATTCCAGGTATGTGTACTTATTTTATTTTATACTAGCTGTTCCCATGCGGCTTCATCCGCATGAAATTATGAAAATTTTATTTTATTGTTTACATTTGTCAAATTATCAATTCATCATCATTACCAGCTCACTATACGTCCCCACTGAGGGGCTCGGAGCCTACCCTAAGTTAGTGACTAGGACATAGTCAACCTGCACTGCGGGTTGACTTCACACATATCTTTGAATTTCTTCACCGATATGTGCATCACGATGTTTTCCTTCACCGTAAGAACGTCGGGTAAATTAGGTACATGTGAAAATTCGAAAAATCTAAAATCACATTGGTACGGCGGGATTCGAACCCAAGACCTGTAGATTACAAGTCAAGTGTTCAAACCACTGAGCCACCGACGATCAATGTCAAAATGACACGACATGACAAACCTTGGCAATCTTTCTTTCTTGATGTTCGCAGCAACTTAAGGTCTCTTTCCCACATTAGGGTTTTTATCCAAAATATTTACCCCCTAAGTTTTATAGCGTGGAAATATATAGCCTAAAGCGTGACGTAATTGTAGTGCTTTTTATTAAAGAAAGAATTATTCAAAAATATGCTGTAATTGCTGACATCTTAGGCAACAAAGAACTTTTTTATAATAGTATAGAAGTATAGATTGTTCCATACAGGAAAACGAATTTAAATAAAATTCTGTTACTTTAGAAAAGGTTTCTGATTTAGTTGGTTTTTACAATTGTCTTGGATGAGGAAGAGAGGAAAGTGAATCTAGAGTATGTAATATGTTGGCATGAAGAATTGCACAGATAAAAAAAATGTGTACAGAGTATATATAAAAACATGATGGAACGTAGCAAACACCTAAGGTGGCATACGAGCGAGCGGCCACTTCAGTCCGCCAAAATGGCGAAACAACCACTGCCCATAGATATCCGCATTCGCAGATGCCTACCTTTAGTTAGTGGAGAAAGGGACGCACATAAAGAGGATATTTCCCCTTCCTATGCGTCTCCACCGTCAAATCCACTTTTCTCCGGTACCACACTCACTAGAGTGTACGCGGAATTGCTCCCACTTCCAAGGGCGGATCCAGCTTTGGCGCCAGGAGGGGTCACATAGTCGTGGCCAAGTCAAGAGTTTGACGAAATATGTTAATATATTTTGTCAAGCTCTTCACCAACCGGTTTAGGGGGGGGGGTTATGACCTTCATGACCACCCCCCCCGTTGCCCACTTTACACCTGTCTTCTGTGTGGTCGTATTGAAGCGAGCCATGCAGCATACAGTGGTAGTGCCCGCTTTAACATCTTAGCACGAATTGGCCGGCACGCCCTCAGTAATACCAAGACCACACAGAAGACAGGCGTGAAATGGAAACAATTCCGTGTTTCGTCTGATGAGTGTGGTGCCAGAGGCCTAATTTAAGTCCCTTTCTCTTTACCACCCTTTTCTTATAAGGAGAGGTTCGGAAGAGGAAGTGGATTTGACGGTGGAGGAGATGCACAGTAAGGGGAAATATACTCTTTATGTGCGTCTCCTCCTCCGTCAGTTAAGGGTAGGTAATGCATCTACAATTGCGGATGTCTATGGGCAGCGGTCGCTTCGCCATTTTGGCGATTTCAGGTGGCCGCTTGCTCGTTTGCCACCTTATGTTATAAAAAAAAGTACTAAGATGTTAAAGTGGGCTCTACCACCTCTTCGTGTGTAAAATTTTCAGTGACCCCACTCAATGGTCAGGTGTGTTAACAATGCCACCATCAGATAAGTGTCAACCGTACCAATACTCGAACACCACTATGGGAATCAAACCAATTGTCCCATGTGGAGGATTAGCTGACGCTATGTTCAATGGTAAGTAGCCGTTAAGCTACGTTATTTTTATCATAGGTTATTTTTTTTTATTTCTACAGTAGAACCTCGATAACTTAAAAACCTCCATAACTTCAAAAAATAATATGTTCCCTTCCCATCAGAGCCCAAAACCCCTACAACATAGACCCTTGATAACTTAAAACCTCTGTAACTTAAAATATTTTGTGTTTCCCTTGCACTTTAACTTATCGAGGTTTTATGCACTAATATTGTAAAGAGAAAAATTTTGTATTTTTGTGTGTTGAAATAACTCAAAAAGTAATGGTCTTTTTTTAAAAATTCATTCACTATTACAATGGAAATTTATTTGTTAGTAATAAAGGCTATTTTTTTATTTTACGCGGACGAAATCGCAAGCAACAACTAGTTTGTTATAAACTAAGCGAGGGACTCTTAATTCCTGTAGGTTTTTGTACTGCTTTTAATAGTTTTATTGTATTTTTTAAAATTTATTTTTGTCTAATAAAAAAAGACAATGGCATATTTAACGCTTTGTTTTATTAAATGTTATTTTTAATGGAAGTGTTACAAAACGTAATGAAGTAAAAAAGCTGACGGAAAAATTATCACAAATAAATCCTATAAAAAACTAAATAGGAATTTCCCCAATTGGGTTTTTTAGTTTTTTCCTTAATACATGAAGTTTAGATAGATGGACGCTTGTTATTACATTTAGACAACTTATTCAATTGATACTGTCGCTCTGAACTCAGAGTAACACTTCTCGTCCAGACCCAGGTTGCGCGCCCATATTCATCCTTCTTGCGACATTGACAGCTGTCAGCTAGGGACAACAGTGGTAGTGCCCGCTTTAACATCTTAGCACGAATAGGCCGGCACGCCCCCAGTAATACTACGACCACACAGAAAACAGACGTGAAATGACAACAATTCCGTGTTTCGTCTGATGAGTGTGGTGCCGGAGGCCTAATTTAAGTCCCTTTCTCTTTACCACCCTTTTCTTATAAGAAGAGGTTGGGAAGAGGAAGTGGATTTGACGGTGGAGGAGATGCACAGGAAGAGGCAATATCCTCTTTATGTGCGTCTCCTCCTCCGTCGTATAAGGGTAGGCAACGCTTCTGCAATTGCGGATGTCTATGGGCAGCGGTCGATTCGCCATTTTCGCGGATTCTAGTGGCCGCTTGCTCGTTTGTCACCTTATGTTATAAAAAAAAGGGACGTGACGTTTATGCCGATAATCTAGAGAGAGAGTACTAATTTTGTTAACATTATCCACTAGCTGTTCCTCGCGATATCGTTCGCGTAAAATTAAAAAAAAATCCCATGTTACTCACAGATAAATTACCTTTCTAACGGTGAAAGAATTTTTAAAATTAGCCCAGTAGTTTTTGAGTTATTCCAATGCATACAAAAATGCAAATCTTTCCGCTTTATATTAGTGTAGTTTTTAGAACGGTTCAACGGATTTTCCTGAACTTTGATAATGAGAAAATTCTAGAAAAAAACATTGGCTACTATAGTGTGTTTAAATAATTTAGATTTGTTTGACAATTAATTTCAAATTTAGTAGGGATGGGTTGTGTAATCAGTCAGGAATCTTATCGATATTCGATTTTTATTCTTATAGAAGTTGGAATCGATAGATTTATAGTTATAACTTGTGAATTAAAAAAAAAACCTTTTTTCTCAAATTAATGACCATAACAAATAATGAGAGTAAATAAATGTTTATTACTACTTACCGTAAGTAATCGAGTTGGATTTCGCTATTATTTCTGTCATCGCTAAATTCTCTACACTATAATCAATACTAGAAATGTCCTCTAAATTAGTGAATAAGAAAATATTAATTTTAGTTGAGTTTTATAATTATTTAAACCGAATATCGATAGTTCATAATTGTTCGCTGCGTGTTTCGTCACTACGATACCTGTCTATTAAGTACGGCATTTGCCTTCATACAAAATGAATTCGATACTTCATATTCGTCATTTATCAAACTAATCTATTTTTAGACAAACTATATTTAAGTTTTATTTTAATTACGCACGGATGTCAGAGACAAGATTATATTTGGGGAAAGCAATAAAAAATGTTCTGTAGAACAGTTGCGACCTTTGACTAAACTCGCACAACTGTTTCTCACTTTGATTCCTTTGAGCTTATATGGAAGTGCGCTACTCGATTTTTAGTTGTGCGACTAAACAGTTGGCTGCGAAACAATCGACAGTCGCACATGTATTAGTCTAGTCAAAGATTTGCGCCCGCTCTTAATGTAGACGTTTAGCCATTTGCTCGTTTTCCACTTAAAAAATTTTTTTTTTTCACATTTTTTATATTTTTTTTAACTTTTTAGATACCTATCGTTTATTCAATACGCAAATGCAAATACAAATGGATGAAATGGGTCTTATTTCTGATGCTGAAAGGAAAAAATACAAAAACCCAGTCAATATCAGTAAGTATTTATCTAACTTCTAACTAATATTATAAATGCGAAAGTTTAGAGGGATGGATGGATGGATGGATGGATGTTAGAGTTGGAGAGACGAAATTTGTCATAGATATGGAGGACAGTTTTGAAGAACACATAGGCTTCTGTTTGTTTTGTTTCATTTTTGTTTTTTTTTTAATTTCACGCGGACGGAGTCGCGGTCGAAAGCTAGTAGCTATATAAATGTGAAAGTTTGGATGTTTGTTAGAGTTAACCTAAACTGCTAGACGGATTTAAATTTGGCACAGATATATATATACTTTAGAAGAACACATAAGCTACTTTTTTTAATTCCATGCGGTAGGAGTCGCGGGCGAAACCTAGTATTTGGAAATTGTAATTTTTTATGTAACAATTAAACTCACAAACTACTCACGATTAAAAAGTCTTTTGCCATTACAAAGCTGTATTACTTAATGACAATATATTTTACAACGACGGGAAGGGTATGGATATGACAGAGAAGAGATATTCCCTGCACTCAAGTGAAGCTGGGGCAAATTCGTAAAGCCTTAAATTACCTCTTATATCTTTAAATATATTTCTTTCTACTGTGTTATAAAAATTGAATGGGTGAGCTGTTTTGTTTTTTTTTTATTTTTTTTCTATTTTTTTTAAATGAAGTCGCAGTGCAAGAATTTACA
The DNA here is from genome assembly GCF_000836215.1 of Papilio polytes. NCBI lineage: Eukaryota > Metazoa > Arthropoda > Insecta > Lepidoptera > Papilionidae > Papilio > Papilio polytes. The sequence continues at coordinate 335,570 of NW_013527248.1, forward strand.
AAACCAGTTAACTGGCCAATGAGTATTTGGGATATTGGACAAGGAAATTTTACAGGGTTTTTGGTGAGTTATAATAATTTTTAATACAAGTTAAAATATATAGCAAATATTTTTTGTATATTTTGTCCAAAAAAAAAAAACTTCATTCTAATATTATAAATGAGAAAGTTTAGATGGATGGATGTTTGTTAGTTTGTAGCCTGAATAAGATGTTGTCTGGAAAAAAATATTGTCTACTTAATTTTTTTTTATTCAACGTGGACCGAGTCAGTGGCAAAAGCCCAAAGATTTTTTGGTTTTTTGTTTTGCCGGAGATTGAAGTTGAAGCCATTTTAACAGCCTTTGACTATATTTTTTGTGGTAAGGTAACAATAATTGTGTTTTCTCCTTGTTTTAGAATGATAGGTTTATTATCTGGATGAATACAAAGTTACATCCGAAGCCAGTTGCTAAAGTTCGGAAAACCTCAGGTTTTGAGAACGGCTTGCCTAAAGACGACTATCATTTCAAATTCTTCTATAGTAAGTTAATTTGTCTCTGATATTAGAGAAAAAAAATATTTTTTCAGTGAGGGTAATTTAAAAAATACCTATAAAGCAATCAAAGTTTAGATGGATGGATGTTTTTTAGCCTTTGTAGCCTAAACGGCTGAACCGATTTCGTTGAAATTTGGCATAGATGTAGAGGATAGTCTGGAAAAGCATATAGACTGCTTTTGATTTTTTTAATTCCAAGCAGACGGAGTCGCGGGCGACAGCTAGTAACTAATAAGTTTAAAATATTTTTTATATAAGGAATAAAAATCGGTTAAATCGGCCTTAATGGCAACAATCTTTCACTTTTAACCTGGAAATTATGAAAAAAAAATTTTTTTTTATATGAACTTAAAAAAGCGAAGGTTAAAAAAAACGCGATTTTTTTGTTTTATAGTTATCTCTAGTCAATGTTTCTTGTATAGTTAATTGAATTTTAAATACAGGATGTATTTGTGGGTTTTTTCAGACTACCCTCCGTCTAGGTACAACGGTACGAGGACGTTGATACTAGAAGCTGTGGAACATATGACTGTCCAGAAATCTAGATCTTCAGGCTGGGTGTTACTGATTCTAGGTCTTATCTTGATCCTTTTAGGTATCATTGCTTACGTCCTTAGGAGAGGACATTTCTTTGATATAAGTGAGTAATAATAATTTAATATTTTCTAAAGAAAAAAAACAATTTTTTTTTGTATTTTTTAGAAAATTTTAGGTTTTATTGTTTTAAATGCCATATTTTTTAGGTAAATTGAATTAGTTTCTGACGTCTGATTTTTTTTACCCTTTTAAGACTCGGTAGACAACAAAAAAAAATACCAAAAACTATTTTTTTTTCAGCTTAAAGTTTTTTTTCAGTTTTTCTCACCCTAAACTTACAATCTAACAGATTGTTTTAAACACAAATAAATTACGATAAATTACTTCTTAAAAATCTAATTTTTCTGACCTATAAGGTCTTATAAGGATTCGAAAACAGCAAAATATTAAAAAATCGTACCAATTAATGGCTTAGTATTTATTTTTTTGTTTTTTTCAGCTGATATCACAATTAATTTGCCGTTTCTAAGAAAAGCAAATGAAAATGAACCAAAAGCAAGTCCTGAAGAGAGACCTTTAGGAAGAGAAAGGACAAATACAAATGTGTGAAAAGTTTTAACGCAGAACTCCCCTCTCGTAGGATGACAAACGAGCGAATTAAATTCGCCAAAATAACGAAATGACTGCAACATACGCATTTACAAATAACTTTATTCAACAGATATATCCCTTTCCTTCCTTCCCCTCCCCTGCCAAATATATTTCCCCTTCCATTTATTTTTATATTTAAGGTTAAAGATCTGTTATACCAATTAAAGAAGCTTTTTATTGTTTTGTATTTTTTTTATAGCAAAACTATTTTTTTAAAATTAAGAAAGAATAAGAAAAAAATGTCCGAACCTGTCTTCAGATTTTTTAATCAAATATATGACTTACCATTATCAAGTTGCTTTGAATCAAATAATTCTTTATTAGCTTTCGCCCGCGACTCCGTCCGCGTGGAATTAAAAAAACAAAAGTGAGTAGTCTGTCTTCTTCCAGACTAACCTCTACATCTATGCCAAATTTTATCGAGATACGTTCAATCGTTTAGGCTACAGACAAACATCCATCCATCCAAACTTTCGCATTTATAAAATTACTATGATTGGTAATTCTAATCAATACTGACGTCAGATAACTTTATTGTTTTTTTTTACTACGGAATCGAACTACCTAAAAACAGTCACAAAAAATACTCTTGTCAGAATTCTTTTTGTGGAACTTTCGTTATAAAAAATAAAAAAAATGGGACCCACCTGCAAGCATTACCTTTCGGTTAAAAAAAGAATTATCCAAATTGGTCCACTAGCGGCGTAATGCCGTTACACATAGAAACTTACGAATTGAGTTCCTTTTGGGAAGTCGGTCAAAAATCAGGGTGCTCGAAAACTCGAAAAAAAAAAGATATTTAATTAAAATTTTACAAACATCCTGTATATCGTACTTTTTTACCGGTAATTTTTTTAAAATTCTCGATCTCTATTAGAATTTAAATTTGGAAGTTTTTGTTTTTTAACATTTGTTACGGTGTGTCTAAATAAGATAGATTAGTTTGATAAATGACGCATATGAAGTATCGAATTCAATTTATATGAAGTCAAATGCCATACTTAATAGACAGGTATCGTAGTGACGAAACACGCAGCGAACAATTTTGAACTATCGATGGTACTATATCGATGGTATGAACATGTTATGCGAGACGATGGGGACATAAACCTGAAAGTGTTAAGATTGAACGTGGATGGCTACAAAGGAAGAAGAAGACCGAAGAAAGTATGGATTGTCTGATAGAGGATATGCTTAAGAAAGGAGTGGATTCAGATATGGCTGATAGAGATGTATGGAGCAGCACATACTGTGCCGACCCTCCGTAAGGGATAAGGGCAAGTTCATGATGTAACAAAATATTATAAGTGCCTTAAATATATTTTTTTAAGTTTTATTGTGGTTTTATTTTCATAACCTTAAACCAAATTTTACTTCAGTTTACTATAATTTTATCAAAATATTGCTTTGAAGGATAATTCGCTCGAAATAAGCCAGTATTAATGTAACATTTTTACATTGTCTATATTTTTGGTAAACCGTTGTCGTTTCTAATCTATATTAAGAGTAAAGATATATATTTTTGTATGTATTGAAACTCAAAAACTTTGCCGATTTAAAAAAATCTGACGCCATTATAAAGCTACATTATCAGTAACATAGGCTATATTTTTTTAATATCTCGCCGAGGATATATTATAAAGAGGAAAGATTTATATTTTTGTATGCATTGAAGTAACTCAAAAACTACTGGGCAGATTTTAAAATCCTAGCACTATAAAAAAGGTGTTTTTTTTTTTCAATTCCATGCGAACGTAGTCGAGCAACAGCTAGTTTTATATCATACTAATATTATAAATGTGAAAGTTTAGATGGATAGATGGGTGTTTGTTAGAGTTTGTAGCCAAAAAGGCTGATCGGATTTTGATGAAATTTAATATCGATGTAGAGCATAGTCTGGAAGAACACATAGGCTATTCACTTTTGTTTTTTTCAATAGACGGAATCGCGGGCTAAAGTTAGTAACTTAATAAGGAAAACACAACCTCAAATGTTCAGATAATGAGCAATAAAGTCGTCATTTATTATTCTCTTATTTAAATTTATACAAAAACATAATTTACAATAACAGATAAATAAAGAACAGAAATAACCACATTTTTAGTTTGTCTGTGGATGTGGAGTACATTATAATTTTTTTTTAAATAAACGCCTATATAAATTCTTAGATGCCTTATTTCGATACTTACAATAATTTCTACACAAAAATATACATGTTTCTAAAAGCTATATTCAAAAAAGACATAATTGATAAATTATTGAAGATCAAACACAAAGCATGTTTGTTTAAGCGAGGAATCCAAGATTGTATACCTTTGACCAAACTATCGCACAACTGTTTAGTCGCACAGATTCCTATGAGCTTAGCAGAACTACTCGATTACAGTTGTGCAACTAAACAGTTGAATTGCGAAACAATCGACAATCGCACAACAGTCGTGTGATAGTTTAGTCCAGTGATTCCCAAAGTTGTCTATATCGACCCCTAGGGGTCTATAACCTGAAAGGAGTCTACGTCAGCAAAAAAAATTGGGGTCCATGTATAAATTAACATGCGTGTGCCCGTACCGCGCCTCTCGCACCCCTTGAGATCACACCACTCAACTCACCCCTCCTACCAGATCAGGCCCCGTTCTTAGCCCCTCTTCTGGACAACACGCCACCCTTGCTGCCGCGTTCCCTTTCCTCACCTCTTGCACCCCGTGCCCTGCTCGAGACACCCCCGTGTCAGTCGCACCCCGTCTGCTCTCGCTCTACATATGCCCTCAGAATCTTCTTGTGGCTTGTTTTCGCAAATTTTTGTAACTTTTTGTTGTATAATGTTAACATTAGAAAGTTTAGTATTAAACCTTTACCACTAAACTTTACTATAATAAAATTTGCAGGAAATCAATATCAAGTAAGGGGTCTACACCTACTACTAAAAAAAAAAAAAAGTTAAGTTTTACCATTAATTGTAAATGTTTCTTTAGTTTCGGCAATAAACGCTTAATAATAAAAAGGGGTCTACCCAACACGGAAATGGCAAGGGGTCCACGACACAAGTAAGTTTGGAGAATTTTTTTTTATAACATAAGGTGGCAAACGAGCAAGCAGCCATCTGAATCCCTCAAAATGGCGAAGCAACTGCTGCCCATAGACATCCGCAGTTGCTGATGCGTTGCCTAACTTTATCTGACAGAGGAGACGAACATAAAGAGGACATTTCCCCTTCCTATGCATCTCCACCATCAAATCCAATTCCTCTTCCCATCCTTTTCTTATAAGAAAAGGGTGGTAAAGAGAAATGGACTTAAATTAGGCCTCCGGCACCACACTCATCAGACTGTACACGGAATTGCTTCCTCTTCACGCCTGTTTTCTGTGTGGTCGTGGTATTACTGGAGGCGAGCCGGCCCTACAGTGCGAAGATGTTAAAGTGGGCTCTACTGTAACTCTGGCTTAGTCGAAGGTGTGTGCTCTAAGAACCTTGGCCTCTATCTACACATAGGTTACTAGTATGAATATACACATTGCTGTGTTCAGAGGCTTTTTTAATAAATTAAAATTTATTACTAAACTTTTTGACACATTCCTCAATATATACAAATACATTAAAGAATAGAGAAACTAAGATAAAAGGGACCTTTATAAGTGAGAATAAAGAGTCCCTGTAATTTTATCTTCAGCTTATCCAAGTTAAGTTACAATCAAATAATTAAATTTAGGGCCTTTCCCACCAAATTGTTTTCATGCAAAATATGTGATGGAAATATCGGACTTTGTTCCCTTATCTGACAGTGTCATTTTAAGCTATCTGAAACTCTATCAGCCAGTGGTGGGAAAAGCTCTAAATCTATTAAAAATCTAAGTATAAAGTTTATAGATATGCTTTTTTTTAGATTAATTGCATTTACTGTCAAATTATTTACAGAAATGGATAATAAATAAACTCGACTGCATATAGCTAGTTATCTCCGGAGACAAAAATGGACTAAACAAGACTAACTTCTATTGACTACAAAGTTATTAATGTTTTTAATATAATAACTGCCATAATTAAATTTTATCAGACATATCCCTATTTCCATATGTGTACAATTGTAATTTAGCAAAAACTAACAAAAATCTGTATTAAATTTCAAATTCTTACCATTCCAAATAAACCTTCGGAGGTACTAAAATTCAAAAACATCCAACAGCACACTATCACAGACTCAAGATAAATCTACCTCCGAGAAATCTTGTTGGGGATCCGTTCCTCTCTCTTCAGGCTTCACTTCCGACACCACTTGAGCACTACCACTCGACTCCACATGCACTTCAACACTTCCTACCACAACACTACTGTTCACATCACTTCTAGAACGTTCTAGATCCGATTCATCCGCACTATAATTCTCTAGATCTTCGAAATCCTTCTCCGTTGGTGTATCAGGTCGACATTTGGATGGTGATAGGTTCTGCACCGCTGTCTTGGAGACTGTTTTGAAGATATCGGAGACATCAGCCCCGGTGGCCAGCCTGAGGGCTTGTTGCCAGCCGGCCAGGGTCTGAGCGTGGATGCTGACTTGTCTGTCAGCGAGCTCGAGGAGTAGAGATTTGACTTCAGCTCGTGTTTTTGGTATCCAATCGGAGAGTTCTGAACGGAGGGCCTCTGAGGCTTGTTCTAATCTGAAAAAATAAGTTTAGTGAAAAATTTAAAGCTAAGAACGTTTTAATTGTAGAGGTTTTAAGTTATCAAGGGTATGTTGTAGAGGTTTTGGGCCCTGATGGGAAAGGAACATGTTATTTTTTTAAGTTATAGAGGTTTTTAAGTTACTAAGGTTCTACTGTACTTTAGACTAGTAAGATTAGTTTAAAAGATTATCTATACTAATATAATAAAGCAAATAATGTTATGTTGCTTGTGAATCACAGCATATTTTTTTAAAAAGGCCTACACATACAACACGCTTTAGGCTATATATTTTCATGCTATTAAACTTAGAGGGTGAATGAATTAGTAAAAAAAATGCATGAAAGGGTCAAAAACTACAAGCTAATAGGAAATATTGCTGGTAACGGTAATTTAGCCAATGGCAAAAGCCTTTGTTGTCATTTAGTTTTTAAATGACATTTAAAATTAAAAAAAAAGATTTTATATAATTTGGATGAAACATGGGCACTATAAGTTAAAAGTGATTTATTTAAGTTATTACTTGTTGTGTAGATCGTCCGTGTTGCCGCCAGACACATAAGCAGCTGAAAAAAACATCAAATCAAAATATATTCGTAAACGGGATTCTTACCACGATTGGGTTGTTTTAGCTGTCGATATTTCGTCATATTATTGGTATTTGTTATGGATTTTTGGAACTTTAACAACCAGTCCACTAATCACGTGAACATGAAAATATGCTGAAATATCGGAAGATAACCAATCGTGGTAAGAAACCCATTTCCAAATACCCACAATACTACGACCACACAAGACACGCGTGAAGTGGGAGCAATTCCACGTAGTCCATTTTCCTTCCTACCCTTTTTGTTATAAGAAAAAGGATGGGATGAGAACGTGGACCCTGGTGCAGATAGGATGGGGAAATATACTATTTATGTCGAATAAGGGTAGGCAACGCATCCGCTATTGCGAATATATACAGTCGCTTCGCCATTTTGGCGGATTCAGGTGGCCACGTGCTGTTTGCCACCTTATGATGTAAAATATCATCATCACCAACTCATATGTCCCCACTGAGGGGGTGTCTACCCTAAGGGTAGGACAGTCAACTGCACTAAGATATGTGTGACGTCACACATATCTTAGAATTTCTTCACCGATATGCATTACGATGTTTTCCTTCACCGTAACGTGGGTAAATGTACGTATGGAAATTCGAAAAAATCAAATTGATACGGGATTCGAACCCAAGACCTCAAATCAAGTGCTTAAAACAACGGAAACTTGTACACTAAGTTACATCATATGAAAAACATCATTAGCGTGTTCTATTCTGAGTACAGCGCCATCTACTGACCGTGTAACGCGTTCCTGTGTCGTATCTTGTGTGCGTGTGCGCGCGCGTACGCCGCCAGCAGGGGCAGCGCGGCGCGGTGGCGCAGGGGGGCGGCCGCGCGCGCGCCCCCCGCCGCCGCCGCGCCCCCCGCCAGCGCGCCCCCGGCGCCCCCCCACGCGCCCCCGCCGCAACACACACCTAAACTGCAATACATACTGTTATTGTATTTAGTATAACTTAAAATATGTGTTGATTTATAATAAAAAATGCAATTCCTACTAATATTATAACGAGGAAAGCTTTGCATCTTTATATTAAGGGTAGGCAACGCATCTGCAATTGCGGATGTCTATGGGCAGCAGTCACTTCGCCATTTCGGCGGATTCTAGTGGCCGCTTGCTCGTTTGCCACCTTATGTTATAAAAAAAAAAAATGTTGTATTGAAATAACTCAAAAACTACTGGGAACTGGCTGTATTTTTTTATGGTTGTTTTTTTAATTTATAATAGTAGTTAAGAAATGGGACAATCTATTGCCTAAACGTCAGTGCGAATATAATAACATTTCGAGAAAATCTCATGTTTTATCTATACAAATATAATAAAGCGTAAACACACATTTGTGACGTAGGATGTCAGCAATTACAGCATATTTTTGAATAATTCTTTAATAAAAATCCCTTCACTTACGTCACGTTTTAGGCTATATATTTTCAAGCTAATAAATTTAGGGGGTAAATAAACTGGATATAAAACCTAATGTGGGAAAGAGACCATAAGTTGTTGCCAACATCAAGGAAGCAAGATTGTCATTGTCATGTCATTTTGACATTTGTAATTGATAATTTGACACATATAAATAATAAGATTTTCATAATTTCATACGGATGAAGTCGCACGGGAACAGCTAGTCATATAATAATAAAAAAAACCATAACATTCCCTCGCGAATCAGCTACATTCCAATAAAAGTCCTGTCAAAATCACCCGAGTCGTTTTAAAGTTCACACAGAACAAATATGGCATTTTTCAATTTAAAAAAAAAACTAATTTTCAATTTTTTTTTATTTACCCTAACCAAGACAATAATAATAAGAAAATATATTTCCAAAAGGAGCTAACCTCTAGAGATATTACTAACCTCATATACTCCCCGCTGAGAGCCACCGAACCCTTGTACAGTTTAGTTGTGAGCGAGCAAAGTGTGGTCAACTTCTGCTCCAGGGACTGTAAATACTCCGATGCTGCTGTAAACTCAGGGTCTTGCACTCTAGAAGGTTCCAGAACATACTTCTATATTAGAGGAAAGGGGCAGATGTCTAGGAAACCCTTATTTTGTTACTGTAACCCGACTGTATTGTAAATTGACCGCCTTTTTTAGGATAAAATCATATTTTCGGGGTCTGTGTTCTACATTTGGGGGTCTTTGATCCCATATTTAGAGAACTTTTTATATTTTGCGGGTTTATAATACACATTGGTTCTAGATAAACGGGAGATCCCCATATTGGGGGTCTTAAATTTATTGGGGGTCTTCATTAGTGATATTGGGGGTGGTAGTCTTATTTGGAAATTTACCTTAAAGTACTCTTTGAGATATATTTCAAATTTAATTCTAACATATAAAATGATGTTATTTGTTGCAATTATCTGAAGTAAATGTCTCACCTGGCTCCGTTGGGTCCAGGCTTCGATTCCCCGCTGCCGTACAGAGCACTACTCAGACCCCATAAGTTTAATGCACTGTTTTCACTCTTGAATACCTAAAAAAAACCTTACTAATATTATAAATGCGAAAGTTTAGATTGTTAGAGAACCTAAACTGCTGGACGGATCTCGTTTGATCAGATGTAGAGGACAGTCTGGAACATATAGACTACTTTTGTATTTTTAATTTGACGCGGACGGTGTCGCGGGTGAAAGCTAGTTAAAGGCAAAATTCACAAAATATTTAAATCATTTGGAGATAATACTATTGGCTTTAAATCTATTTCTATACTAATATTATAAAGAGGAAAGATTTGTATTTTTGTATGTATTGAAATAACTCAAAAACTACTGGGACAATTTCAAAAATTCTTTTACCGTTAGAAAGATAATTTATCTGCGAATAACATAGGCTATTTTTTACTATTTTTTTTATTATTTCACGCGTAGTCGCGAGCAACAATTATTTACTACATTGAAAAAAAATTATGTTCTTTTTAACCAACAGTGGTAGTGCCCGCTTTAACATGTTAGCAGTGCAGGGCTCACCCCCAGCAATACCACGACCACACAAGACAGGCGGGAAATGGAAACAATTCCGTGTTTCGTCTGATGAGTGTGGTGCCGGAGGCCTAATTTAAGTCCCTTTCTCTTTACCACCCTTTTCTTATAGGAGAGGTTGGGAAAAGGAAGTGGATTTGACAGTGGAGAAGCATAGGAAGGGGAAATGTCCTCTTTATGTGCCTCCTCCATCACATAATGGTAGGCAACGCATCTGCAATTGCGGATGTCTATGGGCAGCGGTCGCTTCGCCATTTTGGCGATTTTAGGTAGCCGCTTGCTCGTTTGCTATCTTATGTTATAAAAAAAGGAAATCTTACCTTATCAAATTCTTCATCAGGAGTTGTGACGAATAGTTTGAAATCCTCACTGTGAGTTAAAATGGGGTGCTTCGCCACGCGATCTGAAAATTAAAAATATACTATATATTTACAAAAAGATGTTTTACGTTTATATTAGTACTAGCAGTTCCAATGCGACTTCGTATAAAACTATAAGAATTGTATTTTAGTCACTTCGGCACTTCGCTACTTCGCCATTTTGGCGGAATCAGGTGGCCGCTTGCGCGTTTGCCACCTTATGCTATAAAAAAAATAGTATTTACATTTGTCAAATTATCAATTGCAAATGTCAAAATGACAGGACATGACAAAACTTGGCAATCTTGCTTTCTTGATGTTGGCAGCAACTTATGGTCTCTTTCCCACATTAGCGTTTTTATCCAAAATATTTACCCCCTAAGTTTAATGGCGTGAAAATGTATAGCCTAAAGCGTGACGCAAGTGTAGGGCTTTTTATTAAGGAAATAATTATTTAAAAATATGCTGTAATTGCTGACATCCTAAGCCACGAAGTAGTGTGTATTTACGCTTTATTATATTACCTAGGAATGCGTGTAATGCCAGTGCTCGTATATGCACAAACGCTGGCTGATATCTGTCCAGTTGCTGTCTTGCTGAATGGAGCGGCGGCAACGCGGGTGGCGCCAGTAAAGGTGCGCCGGCGCATAACCGACGGTGTAACAACTGACAATAAATTATAATTTATAGCTTCGGATGAAATTAAAACAAAAATAGCCTATGTTCTTCTGGACTGCTGTACATCTATGACTAATTAAATAGGGTTTAGCAGTTTAGGCTACAAACATCCATCCATAAAAACTTTTATATCATTAAAGGCTTGTCCCACAACTGGCTGATAGAGTCTCAGATTGCTTACACTGTCAAATAAGGTAACAAAATAATATATTTCCATCACATATTAACATGTTTGATTGTTTGGACCATTTACAATTTGTTAGACAAGCCTTAAGTGAGATGTGAAAGGTTATGAGAATAGATTCTTAGAAGGTAACTCCCAAATAGCTGAACAGAACTATTTGAAATTTAGCAAAGACTTTAAAAATAACCTGAACAAATAGTCTATTTCATTTTCCGATGGTCTGAGTAAAAGCTAGTCTTACCATCTTACTTAAATACAGTGCAAACTCCACATAACGTCCCTCGATTTAACGACAAACTCCCTAAAGTGTCAAAATCAATTGGTTTCGGTTGGAGCTTGTCTTCCATACAATACATGCTACATTGCATTACATCCACTCTTCATAACGACCACAATTGAGTAATAAATACCTTTTATGTTGCTAAAATTAGTAAAAACTGCTCAGCTGTGTACATCCTTTTGTGGCTTTATCATAAAGATGGCTCAATATTGCAAGATATGAATAAAATAAGTAACAAATCTTACTGATATTATAAATGCGAAAGTTTAGCTGGATGGATGGATGGATGTTTGTTAGCGTTTGTAGCCTAAACGGCTCAACAGATCTCCATGAAATTTGGCACAGGTTTAGAGCATAGTCTGGAAGAACACATAGGCTACTTTTTATCCCTGGAATAGTAACGGTTCCCGTGGGATTCAATAATTTAGTTTTTTAATGTTCACTCGATCATTCTGCAAGTTCAACATATCTTATTGAAATTTGTCACAGATATAAAACAAAGTCTGGAGTACACATGGGATAAGTTTCATCCCCGAGAAATGTCCGGTTCCCGAGGGATACGTAGTTTTTTGTAATTTATGTATTTCGTATGTTTTCTAATACCACGCGGACAAAGTTGCGGGCAACAGCTCGTTACAAAATAATTACTGGTGCAGCAAGATTTCAGACAAAAATAACTAACTACGCAATAGCGTTCAAATAAGATTATTTTCACATATGTAACTACTAACACTATTTTGAAATAAACTTTTCTTATTTTTAATCTGATTTTTGTTATCTCTATAACGACAACTCTCTATAACGCCATAAAATGGACAGTCCCTTCAGCATCGTTATATAGAGTTTACACTGTTTATAAAATTATAAATACAAAAGTTTAGATGGATGTTTGTTAGAGTTTGTAGCCTAAACCGCTGAGCGGATTTCGATGAAATTTGGTATAGATGTCGAGGATAGTCTGGAAGAACACCTACTCACTTTTGTTCTTAATTTTAATTCCACGCGGACGGAGTCGCGGACGAAAAGTAGTAATATTATAAGCACGAAAGTTTAGATGGATGTTTGTTGTAGCCTCCATTGCTTAATGGATCTCGATGAAATTTCTCAGAGATGCAGAAGACAATCTGGAGGAACATAGGCCCATTTTATATAGTAAATAATGAATTAAACATACCTTGAAATGATTATATCGTCTCCTAACAAACGGTGGAGTCGACCAACGCGCACACACGCAGCGTACACGATACGTTACAAACGTCTCTAATGTAGACAGCTGTTTCATTGGTGCGTCTACCTGTAAAACAGACATAAAAAGGATATTTACCCTTCCTAGGCATCTTTACTGTCAAATCCACTTTCTTTTCACATCCTTGCCTTGCATGGAAAGGGGGAAAGGACGAAAATCAGTCCAAAACCAGAATTGTTTCCACTTCACTTCTATCTTTTGTTTCAGATTCAGTGCAAAGATATTAATGTGGGCTCTACAAGTGCTGTTATTTAAATGATTCAATAAGGAATTAGCCATTTACAGTTTGTTTTAACTTTTGCAATTCTTCAAATTCAATTAACCTATACTATTATAATAAAGCGTAAACACACACTTCTTTGTTGCCTAAGATGTCAGCAATTACAGCAAATTTTTGAATAATTCTTTCTTTAATAAAAAGCCCTACACTTACGTCACACTTTAGGCTATATATTTTCACGCCATTACACTTAGGGGGTAAATATTTTGGATAAAAACCCTAATGTGGGAAAGAGACCATAAGTTACTGCCAACATCAAGGAAGCAAGATTGATAATTTGACAAATGTAAACAATAATATAAATTTTAATAATTTCACGCGGAAGAAGCCGCACGGGAACAGCTAGTAACAAATATTTGTTAATTACAAACCTTAACAGCTATATCATAGCCATGCTCCATAATCAAGGGGGCTCCGTCAACTGCATCATCAGTGACACTGGGAGCTTCCGTGTCCTCTGTGATGTCTCCATCATTTAGATCTAGCACTGCTGAGCTTGAGTCACTTGCCATCACTGAAATTATATTAGTATACCACATAACTTTGATAAAGGAAAATAAATCGATTTGTTTTGTTATTTTACGTATTTGTTGCTGATATGTAATTAAATTGATGAATAAAATTGCATTACTAAAGCAAACATAATTAACAAAGAGCGAAATCGTAAATCGAACGAGTTTAATCAACAATAACAAATGATATGTCTATTAAGGACCGATAAAAAGGGGCGTATATATGACGTATTTAGATTACAGTTTTCAATTGATTTTATAAACCGATAACATAAAAACAAAGATAAAAATTTGATAGAGGTGGCCTAATTTCCATTTTTGGATCAATACTACTTAGAAAGCCAACGATGTATAAATATTACTTAGAAATGGCAATTAATACATTCAAATTGAAATTAAAGTACATACCTATGTACGAAAAATTTAGTAAGAACGAAATCTCTTTGTTGTAGATATTGAAAATTTTAAAACATCTAAAACTAAAACACCTTCATGACTTGATGCGAATATTGACTTGACATTTATGACATTTCGGAATTGACAACTTAACTGATTTTAGAACAGATAATATATTTGAAAATTGCCTCACAAAAGAATTTTATTTTAAATTCTAAAATTAATATAAACGCTTTTTCTATCACACAGCTATACTATTGAAAAAAAAAAACTTTTGTTTACGAATACGTCTTCAAAGGTTTATTTTGTGTCTGTCTATAAAAAGTCTGTTTTATCTTTATTTAATATGACAAGACACTTGACATCTTGACTTTGACAAATGCTAAAGTTTTGACTTTTGTCTACTTTTATCTTACTATTTCTATCAATAAAAGCGTTTTCTTTTGTATCAAAGTTTAATACGAACAAAAGAAAGATTTAACAGAAAATTCTATCAACCCAGCTCCGTTAAAACAGCCATAATTGCTTCCAAAATGCAAAACGTGAACGCTCCGCGGGAGCCTGCTCCCGTCTTGAGCACAAGTTCGACAATTCTTAATATGAGAGAAAAAGAAAAGTACATCGAAGACTTCGACTTTCCCTTCTGCGACGAGTCTTCTAAATACGAGAAAGTCGCTAAAATAGGTCAAGGCACCTTCGGGGAAGTGTTTAAAGCCCGCGCAAGGAATAGTAGCAAAAAGTTCGTTGCTATGAAAAAAGTACTTATGGACAACGAGAAAGAAGGCTTCCCTATCACTGCTCTGCGTGAAATTAAGATCCTACAGCTTCTCAAACACGACAATGTTGTCAATTTAATAGAAATATGTCGTACAAAAGCGACATTACATAATAAATATCGTTCAACTTTTTACCTAGTATTCGATTTTTGTGAACATGATTTAGCAGGTTTATTATCAAATGTTAACGTTAAATTTAGTTTAGGTGAGATTAAAAAGGTTATGCAGCAATTGCTAAATGGTTTATACTACATACACAGTAATAAAATATTACACAGAGACATGAAAGCCGCAAATGTGTTAATAACCAAGAACGGTGTGTTAAAGTTGGCGGATTTCGGTCTGGCGCGAGCATTTAGCGTGGCAAAGGCTGGACAAGTTAACAAATACACTAATAGAGTTGTCACACTCTGGTATAGACCTCCGGAATTGTTATTAGGTAAGTAAGATTAGTAAAAATCTTTTAAATATCAAGTTTGTTTATTAATATCATTAAAATAATTTTAATCTTTGCATTGAATAGGCTCTGCAACTTTTTAATAGATTGCAAAGATTCTTTTGCTATAGAAAGTGTTTTCACTAAGTGACACAAGTTATAATTCCATGGGGATAAAATCACGGGCATTATGTAGCATGCAATATGTTGCAAATATCGGCGAAGAAATTTAAAGATATGTGTGAATTCAACCAACCCGCAGTGCAGCGTGGTTGACTATGGCCTAGTCACTAACTTAGGGTAGGCTCCGAGTCCCTCGGTGGGGACGTATAGTGAGCTGGTGGTGATGATTGTGACATATAACTTTTAATTATAATGTAAACTGTACAGTGCCAATATAAACATTGTATGTTAAATGGCACTATGTTGTTTTCATTGAAATAAATATAAAAATAGACAAAAATAGATTGTCAAATGAAATTGTTTTATACTCTTAAATTTGCAGGAGACAGGAATTATGGACCTCCAGTAGACATGTGGGGTGCGGGATGCATTATGGCAGAAATGTGGACTAGATCTCCAATTATGCAGGTTAGCTATATTACTTGGTAATACAGTAGAATCTAGATAAGTTAAAGTCCAAGGTAAACACAGAATATTTTAAGTTATAGAGGTTTTAAGTTATCAAGGGTCTATGTTGTAGAGGTTTTGGGCTCAGATGGGAAGGGAACATGTTATTTTTTAAAGTTTTAGAGGTTTTTATGTTATTGAAGTTCTACTGTAATATAGGTTACTGTTAAATAGTAAACCACTGCTTATAAGTAACTTAACAAATATTAATTACTTAATCTATCGTAACATAATAAAGAAATTGTATTTTTGGATTGGAAAATGGTCGTAATTTTATTTTATTATTTTTTAGCTCAATGGTTGAATATTTTCGCGTCAATTTTTTTTTCTGGTTATTTCAAGTAGAATCATTTAAAAAAAGAATAAAAACGCATGCATATCCCTTTTTTTTTTATAACATAAGGTGGCAAACAAGCAAGCGGTCACCTGAATCCGCCAAAATGGCGAAGCGACTGCTGCCCATAGACATCTGCAATAGCAGGTGCGTTGCCTACCCTTATCCGACGGAGGAGGAGACGCACATAAAGAGGATATTTCCTCTTCCTATGCATCTCCTCCATCGTCAAATCCACTTCCCCTTCCCATCCTCTAATAGGAATAGGGTGGTAGAGAAAGGGACTTAAATTAGGCCTCTGGCCCCTATTCCAGTGAGATATGATTTTCTTATATAGTTTATCTTCTTTTCCCCAGGGTCCTACTGAACAGCAGCAATTGATCTTAATATCCCAACTTTGTGGGTCCTGTACCCCCGATGTGTGGCCCGGAGTAGAGAATCTGGATTTATACAACAAAATGGAGCTCCCTAAGGGTCAGAAGAGAAAGGTGAAGGTGTGTACAAGGAATTTATATAGTTAATGCCTACCTTAAGTTAGAAATTAGGCTTTTGGTAACACCCTGTATGTGATTTCACATATATCTTTGATTTTCTTCACAGATATGTTATCATGATGTTTTCCTTTTCCGTAGATATTGTAAATTGAAAGTTATTGGTACATAATCGAATCTATCTACAGACTAGCTTTCGCCCGTAACTCTGTCTGTGTGGAGTTAAACTCGACAAAAGTTAAAAGTTCGACAGTGGTAGTGCCCGCTTTAACATGTTAGCAGTGCAGGGCTCGCCCCCAGCAATACCACGACCACACAAGACAGGCGGGAAATGGAAGCAATTCCGTGTACAGTCTGATGAGTGTGGTGCCGGAGACCTAATTTAAGTCCCTTTCTCTTTACCACCCTTTTCTTTTAAGGAGAGGTTGGGAAGAGGAAGTGGATTTGACGGTGGAGGAGATGCATAGGAAGGGGAAATATTCTCTTTATGTGCGTCTCCTCCTCCGTCGTATAAGGGTAGGCAACGCATCTGCAATTGCGGGTGTCTATGGGCAGCGGTCGCTTCGCCATTTTGGCGGTTTCAGGTGGCCGCTTGCTCGTTTGCCACCTTGTGTTATAAAAAAAAAATGTGTTCTTCCGGGCTATCCTCTACATCTATGCCAAAATTCATCGAGATCCAATCATCAGTTTAGGGTACAAAGTTACAAACATCCATGTAAACTTTCGCATTTATAATATTAGTAAGAAGCAAGGTTCTTCTAATTTTTTAGGAACGTCTGAAGCCTTATGTAAAGGACCCATATGGTTGTGATCTGCTCGACAAGCTGTTACAATTGGATCCAGCTAAAAGGTAATCAAATAAAATCTTGTATTAGTACCAATTTTTTTTATCTCGTATGTATTTCTATGTTATAATGTTAGGAAATATGAAACCGAAGAAAGTGTGGGGGGTAGTTTTACAAAATACTTGCAAGGAGTTGTACAGAGCTAAATCTCAGTCCGTCAGTAGCTCAGTATAATTCTAGTTTCGGAGGCCTAATTGTAGTCCCTTTCCCTTTCCGTCCTTTTTTTAAGAGGAAAGGATGGGAAGAAAAAGTGGATTTGACGGTGGAGGAGACGCATAGGAAGGAGGAATGTCTTCTTTACGTGCGTTCTCTGTCGGATAATGGTAGGCAACGCATCTGCAATTGCGGATGTCTATGGGCAGAAGGATTCAGGTGGCCGCTTGCTCGTTTGCCACCTTATATTATAAAAAAAAACGTTCGATATCTTTACAAAGTTGACTTTGTGTTAGTTTTAAGGTAATTAACAAGTATTGTTGATATGGCTGATCGTCCATATTTTTTTTTAATTATTTTATTCGGAATATCTAAAAATACATAATTTTTATGGCTTTTTTACCTGAATAACAAAGAAGGTAATTTTACGTGTAAGTTTTTTTTTATGTAAATTCCATTGTAACAGTCTACAGACAAAACTAGTCACCCAATTTGGATGAATGAGTTTTCATCAGATTCGTCTTCTTACTCAGAGTGTCATAGGGTATACTATATTAACACAAAAAATATACAATGGATGTAATAACTGAAATTCAAAAACAAATAGCAAGAAACCAAGTTCAAATGACACTTGTCATCACTGAGATTTCGTTTTCCATAGTTATATTGTATTTTTGATTGTATATATGCTATTTAATTTATTCACTGTTGTTTTTTTACATATTTTTCAATTAAAAGATATACATTTAATTATTTTTTTTATTTTAGGTATGACGCGGACACAGCTTTGAACCACGACTTCTTCTGGACCGACCCAATGCCGTGTGATCTAGCGAATATGCTCGCCCAACATACGCAGAGCATGTTCGAATACTTAGCCCCTCCGAGGAGACCAGCTCATTTACGGCATCATCACCATGTGGCTGGTGCTCAGGCGAAGCCTTCCCAGCCTGTTGCGGACTCAGGGTACCAGGACCGAGTCTTCTGAGCGGTCAGAAGGCGGTCCCGGCATCGCGGGGCGAAGCCCTAAGTGTGATACGCTTGGGTGACTGAATAGTGAATGGTGTTTATAAGTGACATGTGAAGACTTTTTGTTCAAGATAGTGCTTAACATTTCTGACTACATAAGTAGGGAAATAGACTCTGTCTTGTAACATGTGGATATCTGAGTAGCAGTTGGTAACTATTTTGGTGTATTCCGATGGCTGTTTTCTTTTTTATAATTAAAACTAACTGTTCCCATGTGGCTCCATCCGCATAAAATTATGGAAATTTCATTTTATCGTTTACATCTGTCAAATTATCAAATGTTAAATTGACATTACATTACAAACCTTGCTTCCTTGATGTTGGCAGCAACTTATGGTCTCTTTCCCACATTAGGGTTTTCATCCAAAATATTTACCCATAAGTTTAATGGCGTGAAAATATATAGCCTAAAGCGTGACGTAAGTGTAGGGCTTTTTATTATAAAAAGAATTATTCAAAAATATGCTGTAATTACATACATCTTAGGTAACAAAGAAGTGTGTTTTTACGCTTTATTATAATAGTATAGATAAATTTTTATTTCCTGCATTATGAAAGCCAGGCTTCCAGTCTAGCTATAGATATAAATAAAGCAGCCTTTTAATTAAAATGTTGCCAGAGTTTAGACAATTACAAAAATATGTCCCTTTTATTCTCTATGTAAAAATAATATTAGCAATACTTGTTATTGGTATTGTTATTATTAAAGATGAATTCCTTGAAAATTGTATATTGTATGGATCTTGTTACTTGCAAATATGAAGTTAAGATTAGGTACAAAACTAGGGTTTCAAAGCATTTATATTTTTATATGTGTATGAAAGTTGGTGGTAAAATATATTTAAATGTATGTAAATGTAAATATATTATATAGTTAGTTTGTGCAGTTGCAAAAATTGTTGTTCCACTTCAGGTAATGTGTTTAATATAGAAAGCAGGACCACAAACAAACACTTGATTATACTTTGAACATTCAAATACAGATCAATTCGGTGACATTTCAGAATAAAATGCCACCGACATATAAAAAACTAATAACTCCATCTACTGGTTTATAGCTTAAACACAATGTTCATTGCGACAAAACAAACTTCGCCTCTACAAATAACTAATTTGATAGCAGTGAGCAAACGAAGAGAATAATAAACAGAAACTAGCCATGTATTACTAACCCATTTTTGTTTTAACACATAAGATGCGTTGTATTTGTATTGGTTTTTGTTCCGCGTCTCGTTTTAATGTTCAAACGATTGTTGCTTTTAAAGTGGAGCACCGACGATTATCCTGACTGTACTTAATTTTTTAGATTCGCTAATATAATATTAAATAAGACTAGACAATGTAACAACAAAATGCTGTAGAAAATGTATTAAAAAAATGTTTCTATTTGTAAATACTTTTAGACAACTTATTTGATATTGTCGCTTTAAACTCAGAGCTTCTCGTCCAGACCCAGGTTGCGCGCCAATCTATCCATACTTCTAGTGACATTGACAGCTGTCAGCTAGGGACGTGACGTTTATGCCGATAATCTAGAGTTGCGCCAATTCTATAGCACGGTTCTAATTTTATTCCTAACAATACCTAATTCGAATCCGACTTTATTGTACTTGTATATGGATGCGATAGTAAAAGTTTTTATAAGACATTTTTTTTTATTTCCTACCTGTTTTAATATAAATACTCCAAGGTAAGATTTGAAAGCATAACAATATTTAGAAAGTGAAAAGATTTTAAATGTTGGCAACACAAAAAATGACAGATGTCGACAAATGTTTACAAATAACTGTCAAATCAAGGTGCCCGTTGTCACAACACGATGTTAACGACAATTTGATTTTGTAATTACTTAGAAAAATGGAAGAAAACGCCGCGGACTTAATATCGCCAGCGATAAAGAATTACAATTTGAAAGAACTGAAGATTGTACTAGTACGTAACGATTGCCTTATTAATTCTTATTTAAATGGAACAAGTAAACATAGATTAAAAAACAATGGTGGCATAAAAGAAGAAATAAAAAGTAAAACAGGGTCCAAAGTGAGAAAAAAAACGCAGTAAGTTTCTTTTACTTTAACAATCAGGCGCTCCTTATATTCCGAAATATTTAATATTTTGGTTGCAGATTCCCAGAAACCAAATCGGATTACGAAATAAATCAACAATCAAAATTGTACAACGAAAAATTTTCAGCATACTCTTGCGACGTATGTGGCGATACGTTCCAATCGATGCGAGCATTAATGCATCACACTCGTTTCCACATCAAGTCCAATGGAATTACGTTTATATGTGCCATCTGCGGTAATAAATTTAACACTAACGATGAACTGATTAACCACAAGTTATTCCACAATTCGGAGGACCATAGTTTTAACTGCAAGAAATGCAAAAAGTCCTTCACAGACCACCACAATTACATGCAACATAATGCAAAGCATGTAGATACAGGCATTTATAAATGTATTGAGTGTTCTTACACATTTAATTTGCGAAAATCATATAAAAACCACATAACAACACACTATTTAAGACATCATAAATGTCATTTATGTAAGGAAATATTCACACAACCAAAAGATCTCCATAGACACAAAAAGAACTACCATTATCCTGGTTATGATTGCGTTGAATGTGGTAAACATGTTCAAACGCAAAGAGATCTTGATGAACACATGTATATACACACTAGAGTCAAGGCATTCCAATGTTTGTATTGTGGCAAGGAATATACTAAACATGAAGGGCTACGTTACCATATGAAGAAAATGCACACAAAGTCAACACCTTATGAATGTACAATTTGTTCACTAGGTTTTTATAATTCTACACGATTAAAAAGTCATATGATTGTACATGATATGAAGAAGAAATATGAATGCAATGATTGTGGTCGTCAATTCTTCCATAGAATTAGTATGATTCAACATACAAGATATCATATGAATTATATGCTCTACAAATGTCCTGTATGTAAGAACACATTTGCAACGTACCAAAGACTATTGCTTCATACAGAGGAGGTTCATATGAAGACAAGAAATTATAAATGTGATTTGTGTAAATCCTCTTTTATTTCAAAACGAGGCTATGACAGACATTTAGGAACAGAAAAGCATATCAATTATGCTTCCATAGCAAAGTTAGGATTTTTAAATCCTAAGTAAGATATTTACTAAAGTTATATTTTTATACTTAAAACGTTACTTTGATTTAGTTTTAATTATTATCAAATTATGTTTTATATTTTATTGATTTGATGACTCCATTGGATTTAAATGAGTTTGACTGAAAATAATTTTAGAATTATATCTTTACTTTACTTATTTGATAAATAAATGATATATTACGTAATATTATGATTTCATGACCCTTCGTATTCACATAAGTTTATTTTTATAGTGTTATAAATATATTTGAATCTAACTTTAATAAAATATGCTTAACGTTTTTATACCAATGGCAACATTGTAAACTTGAACTCAACCACAGATGTTTAAACAATAACAATTTCTTGTCATGCAGTTTACGGCCGAATTTGTAACTGTCTTGTGGAACTTATACATTTAATATTAATTTGTAAAAATGTCCGAGAAAAACATTACCATAAAATATATTATCAACTCGAAAAATATTTGAAAACCGAAACACTGACGTAAAGAATTTAAAACATTCGTTTCGGGCAACGGGCAACACTAAAATAATAAATGTCAAGTCAAGTTAATAATTTGTGATCCTCCTTGGTAAATGTTTATTACGCTTATTCTAAAAAAAGAAAAACAATTGTGCATTTTGGATTGCTATAAAAAAAAACATGGCTAAAGGACATAACAAATTTAACGATATTTGTACATATTAAACGATATCAACTCGTTTTCCAGCATCACAAACCTATGTAAGTTTTCTCGTACATAAATACTTGTTTATACATTTGCGCGCGAAATTGTATTTAAAACAAATATAATACCAAGATGAGTTAATAGAATGTTAGCGTCTTCGACTATTTTGCGTGATTTTAACCAGTTTGATTTTCGTCGCGTCTTATTCTGAATATTACTTCGAAAGTTAAATCGTAACTTTGACGTGTTGTTGTTGCAAAATGAATCTTAATGGAATAGACATAAGGATTAAATGGTATTGTCACGTGAAATACATCAGAATTAGGATGCGCGTTGCTTTTGTACGGATGTCGAGAATAACAAATATTCTTAACAGTTTGACATTAAAAACAAATAAAAAAAAGAAATCGGTAGTTTCCATAGATTATTTAAAGTCAGGTTTTGTATTTAACACAAATTATTGTAATTTTTTTATTTCAGACGAGGGTTATGGCTAAATTGTGCTGTGTTGGAGGTTGTATTGCAAAAGATGTGGTCTATTTCAGGTGAGTTAAATTTTCTTTTTGTGTTTTTTTATAATATAAGGTGGCAAACGAGCAAGCCGCCACCAGAATCCACCAAAAGGGAAAGCAACCGCTGCCCATAAACATCCACAATTGCAGATGCGTTGCCTACCCTTATCTGACAGAGGAGAAGGCGCACATAAAGAGGATATTTCCCCTTCGTATGCATCTCCTCTGTCAAATCCACTTCTTCCATTCTCTTATAAGAAAAGGGTGGTAAAGAGAAAGGGACTAAAATTAGGCCTCCGGCACCACACTCATCAGACAGAATTGCTTCCATTTCACACCTGTCTTCTGTGTGGTTGTGGTATTACTGGGGGCGTGCCGGCCCTGCAGTGCTAAGATGTTAAAGCGGGCACACTGTTTAACTACTAATGTTGTAGTTAATGCTTTGATTTAGTTAAAAAGTTAACATGTACTATCCAGGAAACTAGTTGTGTTATACATAAAAATATACTTATTAACAATAACAAATAGAACGGACCAAAAAGGTTGTCTTTAAGAAAAAGCAAATAACTTTTTATTATTATGTTGGTAGCACAACTCACAGCTTCCAAATTGGTCTCCTAGTCTCGTAGTGGAACAACGCGGTTTTCCGTAACTATACATATGTATTTCTGTGCATAATGAGAAGGGAATGTGTACAGGGTAGGAGACATAAATCTTTTTATTCCAGATTTCCGAACAGTAAAACACAATGCAAGAAATGGATCGAAGCGATGAATTTAACAACCAAATTATCTTACAACTCTGTGATATGCAGCGATCATTTTAAACCCGAAGACTATGGAGTGGTGCGGGGTAAAGTCAGGTTAAAACCTAAAGTTATACCTAAATCGCAGGTTAGTGATTTTTTTAACCAAAAAAAAGCAATACAATTTTACAGTAAAAGTATCTTTTATTGAAAATTAACAATCTAACTAATATTATAAATGCGAAAGTTTAGATGGATGTTTGTTAGAGTTTGTAGCCTAAACGGCTGAACGGATCTCAATGAAATTAGGCTTAGATGTAGAGCAGAGTATGGAAGAACACATAGGCTGCCTACGCGGACGTAGTCGCGGGCGAAAGCTAAGTAGTTAACCATTAACCATAAAAGTGTTTTCCAATTGTTTCTGGGTTCCTTCTTGGTCTGTTTTAGTCTCCACAAAAGAGATGTTTTCACCCACTTTGGGAAAGATTTATAGGGTTTGGAGGCAACTTATTATTTAAAAGTTTTCTATACTATGGGCACAATTCCATAAATAAACGTGCTTTAGAAAGTCGAAAAAATAAAAAGAAATACAATACATTACATAATATATTATTATTGGTATGAGCGTCGGTGGCTCAGTGGTTTAAGCTCTTGACTTGTAATCTACAAGTCTTGGGTTCGAATCCTGTACCAATGTGAATTTCGATTTTTCAAATTTTTATATGTACATAATTTACCCGACGTTACGGTGAAGGAAAACATCGTGATGCACATATCGACGAAGAAATTCAAAGATATGTGTGAAGTCAACCCGCAGTGCAGGTTGACTATGTCCTAGTCACTAACTTGGGGTAGGCTCCGAGTCCCTCGGTGGGGACGTATAGTGAGCTGGTGATGATGATGATGATTAGTAGGAGGCCCTAAACCTAACTCGTAGTGTACATGTTTTGGTTTTTTCCGGTTCGCTTTTTTTATTAGATTCAACATCTACAGACTCTTGATCCGTACTCATTTTTGCACAGGTTGTGTCTTTTTTCTATTTTTTTTGGTTGCGTATACTTTATTACATTAATGAGTTCCTTTTTTTATTTTTCTTATGTATATACATTTTTTTCTTTTATTCCGATTCTCTTACAAACCCTTATCTCTCCCTTGGTAACGAACAAAAATTTCTACAGAGTATTTTGTATTTCAGAACGAACAGAAACAAAATGAAACATCAAATAGCAATGCTAATAAAGAAAACAGTTTAGATAATCAGAAAATTGGTAACCGCAAGGTGAAGAATAAAGCAGAAGAAAGAAAGAACAGCGTAGAAGATGTAAATGGAGATGTACAGAATGATACGATAGTTGCAAATAATATAAAAGATGCAAAAAATAAAAAAAATACAAAACATACCAAAAATACAAAAGGTGGAAAGAATACAAAAGATTCTGAGAATGCAAATAGAGCAAAAGTTGCTGAGAATACAAAAAATGTAGAGAATACAAAAGTTGCGGAGAACGTAAATAATACAAAGAATACGATTGATGTTGAAAATACAAATGTTGCTAAGAATACAAAAGATGCTGAGACTACAAAAGTTGCCGAGAATACAAGCAATGCTAAGAACACAAAAAATACAAAAGATACAAGTGACACATCTTCCGATGAAGAACCTCTCAGTAAACATCGAGCCACAAAAGATTCTCTAAAAAATCTATCGGAAAGGTATGCTATAAAATTGTCGTTTTTACAAACTTTTACCTAATTCCTGACGCGTGCACCTAATTTTAGTACCATTCCCTTCCTACCCTTATAAAGGATGGGAAGGGAAAGTGGATATGATTGTGAAGACGCAAAGGAAGGGGAAATAACCTCTTTATATGCGTACTCCATCTATTAAGGGTAGGCAACACATCTGCAATTGCAGATATCTGGGCATTTTCTTCGCCTTTTCGGCGAATTCAGATGGCCGGAAGGCCGTTTTCCACTTTATACTAGCTATTGATTGTTAAAAAATATACCCTACATATGTTACTCAGTGATAACATAGCTTTTTAATGGTAAAAGAATTTTTGAAATTGCCCCAGTAGTTTTTGAATTATGTCAACATATACAAATATATAAATCTTTCCTCTTTATAATATTAGTATAAACTAACTCTTGCTCGCGACTTTGTCCGCGTGACCTTAAAAAATAATAATAAGCATAGCCTATGTTACTCACTGATAACGTAGTTTTTTAACGGTAAAAGATTTTTTAAAAGTATCCCAGTAGTTTTTGAATTATTCCAATACATCCAGAAATATAAATCTTTCCCTGTTTATAATATTAGTATAGAAAAATAAGTGTAAATTTCTTGCAGTATAAAATAATCGAATTTTTATTTCCTCTTTTCAGTATTACTCAAGTCGATTTAAATGCAAACGCGTCAACGGAAAACGATATAGAAGATATTTTGACTTATTATTCAATAAAGCAGAACAAAAAGGTAGCGGAGAGACAGACAGAGGAAATACATAGGGAAAGGAATGGACAAAGTATAGTGGATTTATCAGTACAAGAGAATGAACCTGCACCGGTGTTTATAGAAGTGGCTGTAAATGAAGGTAAAGTAAATAAAAATAATATACAGTAAGCTTAATCTATAATAATATTATAAAAAGAAAAGATTTGTATTTTTGGATTTTTGTATATGTTGAAAAAACTCAAAAACTACTGGGGCAATTTCAAAAATTCTTACCATTAGAAAAGAAATTTATCTTTGAGTAACATAATATATTTTATTGTTTTATTAAACGCGGGCGAAGTCGCGGGCAGCAGTTTTAAACTAGCTTTTCCCGCGGTTTCGCTTGGAATTAAAAAAAAAAACAAAAGTAGCAGATGTGTTCCAGACTATTTACATATGTATGTTCAGTAGTTTGGGGTAACTCTAAAATCCATCCATCCATCTAAACTCTCGCTTTTATAATACTAGCTTCCGCCTGTGACTCCGTCCTCGTGGAATTAAAAAAAACGTAGCCTATGTGTTCCAGACTATTTATATCTATGACAATCGAGATCCGTTCAGGCTACAAACTTTAACTTCTATCCATCCATCCATCTAAACTTTCGCATTTATAATATTAGTAAAATTGGTGGCCGGTATGTTGAAGGAGTTTTTATGTTCTTAGATTTCAAACATTTTTGAAAAATTTAAAATTCAAATTGTATTCAGAACAGATTGTCAATGTTATATTTTTTTACTGTCATTTTCTATACATATTTCACTTTTTTAACTAATTTTTCTATACTTTTACACAATTAATGATCTTTTTTTCTATATTTTAGAGCAAAACCGAGAAACAGGTAGTCCTCAGGACTGCCTTATGGTGTTGGAGAGTGTACAAGTGGAACTGGACCCTAACGAGCTGATGATGTCAGATGTTGATGAAAACGGACCTAATGGTGAACAGTAAGTTGAAATCTCAATTGGAAGCTTCTAGAAAATTAGTAGAATACTGACTTTACTTTGCAGAATAATGACATAACTTAACAGAATACTGACCAAATTACCAGAATAACGACATTATTTACCAAAATAATTACTTAATTTAACAGAAACCATTTAAAATTAGTTGAATAACGATTTATATCTATTATATACCCTTGTGTGTTTGTCTTGCTTCTTCTGTCCCACTGAGTTGCTTGGAAGAAATCGCTCTTAGTGATGAGGCCGTCCTTGCGCAAATCTAATATTTATTACTTAATTTAAGCTCTGTTAATGTGCAAAAGTATTAAATAAATAAATAAATAACGACTACTTCCCAATAGAATGAATAATTTAACAAAATACCAACTAAATTAGCACAATATTTCAGAATAATTACATAACTTAACAGAATACCGGTTAAATTAGCAAAATACCGACTTCGCATTTTAAAATAATGCCATAACTAGAAAAAACTTCCCTTTCAGAGCTGATCCGATCAGTTTGGTGACGTCAAGTGACGACGATGACGTCATCATAGAGGAGCCCCACATCGACACGGTGGAGGTGTCAGATGCGACTGACGAGGACGACGTGCCTCTAGTGCGGCTGCTGCCGAGCACCGCGAGACTTCGCCCCCGGTGGCGCGCCCCCAACCCCTTCTATAGGAAAGATGTGTGGGGAACTTATCAGGTATGAAGAGATTGCCCACCACTGGCTGATAGAGACTCAAATAGGTTAACTATTAAATACACTATTTTATTTTTTTAAATACTATAAATTGAAATGGGTAGTAAATTGAACATAGCTTAAGGGAAAAAAATGTTTTTTCCAAATAGTCTATTGGGTAAGACTGATTTATAAATGAATCATCATGCATTTAAGAGTTTAAAATGACGTCACTGTCAGAGGGAAAGAAATCAGATATTTCCATCACATTTTACACATTGGATTGTTCTCAGACAATTTACAATTTGGTGGAACAGGCCCTTAATATGTAGACGAGCTCCAATTAAAAATTGTAAAATCATGTGGAAATTTCACAAGTGTTAATTATGCCTACTCTATCTACACTAATATTATAAAAGGAAAGATTTGTAATTTTGGATTTTGTATGAATTCAGTAAAAACTACTGGGACGATTTCAATAATTCTTTACCTGTTAGAAAGGTAGTTTATCTGTGAGGCTATGTTTTTTATTATTTTCTTAATTTACCCGGACAAAGTTATAAGCAACAGCTAGTCTGTACTAATATTAGAAAGAGGAATTTGTATTTTTAGAAATAACAAGAAAACTACTGGGCCGATTTCTAAAAATCGTTCACCATTTAAAACCTATGTTAAGTAACATAGGCTATATGACACACTAGATGTTGCTCGCGACTTCGTCCGCGTACAATTAAAAACTTATAAAACACAGCCTTTGTTACTTACAGATAAATTACCTTTTTAATGGTAAAATAATTTTTGAAATTGTCCCAGTAGTTTTTGAGTTACTTCAATACATGCAAAAATACAAATCTCTTATCTTTATAATATTAGTGTAAATGCTAGAAAAAATTCTTAAACCCTAGTAAATTACTTCTAACTAGATTTAAATTGTAATCGAAGTTGACGATTTTACAGTACTTCTGTCCGCAATGTAACTACAGGACACCGAGCAAAGCTGAGTACAAGGTTCACACGTTCCAGCATTCCACTGCTGTGCTGGTCTGCAACCGCTGTCCTTTCACAACGGCCAGCAAACTTCGATACACGCATCATATGAGGCGGCACAAAGATGTCAGGAGATATAAATGTCACCTTTGTGCCTACAAGGCTCGGCATGAAATGAGTCTAGTATACCATCTGAAGTGTCATGAAAGTGTTGGTGACAAGTGTTTGTATAAGTGTGACAAATGTGATTATGTGTCAAGTGTCAAACGCTATTTAATGAAGCATGTGTTAGTGTGTAGTGCGAGGAAAATTAAATCCAGAAGACATAAGCGGAGGACTAAAGAGGTAAGGTAGATAAATACTTGAGTTTGATGGGAGTGTCGACTCTGTGGTAACCATTTTACTTGTAAATAGCTCTTGGGTTCTCCGTCAACTAATGTGATTTTTGACTTTTCATTTGTATATTTACCCAATGTAGCGGTGAAGGGAAACATTGTGATGTACATATTGGGGAAGAAATTCATAGATATGTGTGAAGTTGACTGTCCCAATTAGGATTACTCCCAACCGTCACCCCACTCTGTCTTCACGTGAGAATAAAATGTTTCATCCATCCCACCTTTTAGTCCTACCATCACAAATAAGTTGACAGATGGAACCTTCATGAAATGAAATAAGTACCAACCGTCCCCACATAAAGGGTGTGTTGGATGAAACTTTATTCTCATCTGACTATGTGGGGCAGAGTGGGGTGACGGTTAGGAATAATCCCCTAGATACCCTTTGGGTAGACTCTGAGCTCAGTGGAGACATATAGTTGGTGATATCAAGGAGTTTATCTGAACCAATGTTGCTATTGGTTACTAAATTGACTAACTAGATGTGGACTTCGCCCGGAGACTCTAAGGAGACTAGGTCATAGTTAACACACAATTGAAGTTTAGACCAAAGAGATTTAAATATATAGAGGTGGCATTGAATTAATGTAAACTAGTACTATCTTGTTTGTATGACTTCTTTTGCACAAAATATACAATTTATTGCAGAGCTTACATTTTTATGTTGTTATCTTCTTTATGTTACATCTTGCACTCTATTGTTTTTCGCTTCAAATCATATTTTAAAAAAAAAGATACAAAAAAAATAAAAATAAAGGGAGGTTGGGAAGAGCAAGTTTATTTGACAGTGGAGGAGATGCATAGGAAGGGGAAATATCCTCTTTATGTGCGTCTCCTCCTCCGTCGGATAAGGGTAGGCAACGCATCTGCAATTGCGGATGTCTGAGCAGCGATCGGTTCGCCATTTTGGCGATTTCAGGTGGCCGTCTGCTTGTTTGCCACCTTATGTTATAAAAAAAAAAATCAATATAGACTGACTACTTCACTTGAAACATTTTCAAATGATCACCTAACACTATCTGTTGATAGCCTCAAAATTACTTGTCGACATAATTAATTGTATTTAAATTAATCTTACTAATATTATAAATGCGAAAGTTTAGATGGATGGATGGATGTTTGTTAGCGTTTGTAGCCTAAACGGCTGAACGGATCTTCATGAAATTTGGCACAGGTTTCGAGAATAGTCTGGAAGGACACATAGGGTACTTTCTATCCCGGGAATAATTACGGTTCCCGTGGGATTCATTAATTTAGTTTTTTAATGTTTACTCGATCATTCTGCAACGGTTCAACATATCCTTTTGAAAGGCACAGATATAAAACAAAGTCTGGAGTACACATGGGTTAAGGTTCATCCTGTAGAAATGTCCGGTACCCGAGGGATGCGTAGCTTTTTGTTATTTATATAGTTCTTATATTTTCTAATACCACGCGGACGAAGTCGTGGGCAACAGCTCGTTACCAATAGATGTCATTAAAAATATTCAATTATTTGGTTTATTTTATAACAAAAGGTGCTTATTATGATTGTTGTCAAATGTTTTATAACATGTCGACACGAGTCAACTTGGCAACTAATATCTTTTAGATCTAGTACTTGTAAATTTGTTCACTGTCTTGTCTATATATTTTTTAATGTCTTTGGTTAGGACAGATGAGTGTTTGTGTGTTTATAATTCCACTTATATGTGTGTGTTTTTATGCCATCGAAATCGACAGCAATAATTGTCTATGGTAGTACTTGTAGATAGTTTTGAAGTTAGAATTTAGATTATGAAAAATTGAAAATATAGAGAAAAAATCAAGTTTTTTTGTATTAACAAATCTATAGAAACATTTTCTTTTTTGAGTTCGAAATATGATAATTTTGTTTTGGGGAACTGTTCTGCAGAAAAACCTTACTGTTATAATGTACTGAAATTTAAAATGTTTTTGGTGGACATATTTTGTGGTAGATATTTCTAAAATCGTTGTTATTTTATGTTTTTTTTAAAAAGTTATTTTTAATGTTTTTGCTCAGAAATATCTTGATAATTATAAATGTTTGATTGAAATTGAAAATGGCAGGAAAAACAATGTAACGTAATATTTTATAACCAGAATTAACACATAATTATTGTATCATTCCAAAATAACTACTAGCAATCCATACTAATATTATAAAGAGTAATTAATACAAATTATTCATAGAAGATATCATTTACTACCTGTTGCTCGCGACTTCTTCCGCGGGAAATCTTACTTGGATGGATGTTTATTAGTTTGTAGCCCAAACGGCAGAATGGTTCTCGATGAAATTTGACATAGATGTAGAGGATAGTCTGGAACATATTGGCTATCTATCAACTTTGTTCCTTTTTAATTCCACGCAGACGGAGTCGCGGGCGAAAGCTAGTAAAAAATAATTTAAAATTTAACCTGTGTTACTCACAGATAAATTATCTGTCTAGTGGTGGAAGATTTTTGAAATTGTCCCAGTAGTTTTTGAGTTATTTCAATACATACAAAATTACAAATCTTTTCTCTTTATAATATTAATATAGATTATATATTTTTTGTATACTCTATTTTTATTGGACTGTCATAGGTTTATACATTTTTTAATTAAATTAAATAAATGGTCAGTATTTACTTTATTTTATAATTGTACATAATTTTATTATTATGGTAACCATAGATATAATGTATAGACGGAGTGTGTTATAGATTTTCGACATCTAATTGAGAGAATTTTCCAATTGTCATTTCATATTGTAAGTAAAACTGGGGAAATTTGCCCCAACATGCCTTCCTTTTGCCTCATTTTTTGCTCCATATTAAATATCTGTAGAATATATATCTATACACATGTATATTTATGGTTTTTTTAGCAAAAGAATGTATAAATTGTGTGTTTTTATTAAATTCTATTTGTTGTTTAGATTTGTGCAATTTTTTTAATTTATTTTATCTATAAATAAACAGTGAACATAAAAGTCGTCTTTGTAATAGATTTTAGTTAAATTTCTATGTAATTTTTTAATAAAATTGTAATAAAAATTATAATGTTTTTATTTACCTTTACCTTTGAGTAATTTAAATTTTTTGAACCTATAGTCTGAGGGAATTTACACCAAAAAAGGATAGATTTCCTTTATTTCCTCACTTTTGAGCCCTAGATTAGGTATCTATAGGAAAGGACGCAGTAATAAAAGCAATTGTAAGTACTTAAAATTTAATATCTTAAAAACATTACAAATGTCTTAAAAACTAAGTTATTGTCTTAAAAGAAAGTCTAAAATTGAATACAAAGTCTTAACTGAATTATTATAAATTGTACTTGTATAAGAAATAGGGGTAATTTTAGTAAGAAATTGACGTCTTTTGATCATAGCCACTTAAAGGTTTTACAATTTTTGTACTACGAACATAATTATACAAAAGTTAAAAATAACGCCATCTAGCGGCGATTACGAAAATTAGAGGTTATAGCGTACTTTACAAGCTTTTATCAACAGATGGCGTTGTACTTATAAAAGTTGCAACTTTATTAGCAGCTGGCGGGCTTGTTGACGGCGACGCGGCACACTACCCCGCGCAGGTCATTGACCGCTTGATCTTGGATTGTTTGATCGAATTTCTGAAACAAGAATATAAATGCAATTAAATGATGCAAAATGAGCTAACGAGTATTTGAATTCGCCAAAAATGGCGAAATAACTTGCCCATAGACTGCTTATTATCTACCTTTACGAACGGATCTTCTAATTTTTAGGTTCCCTATCTTATAAATACGAAAGTTTAGATGGATGTTTCTAAAATCCAATGACAATAATAAAAATGTCTATATAAGTTGAGATTTTAACCCCCTGTGCCTCGTCTTAAAATGACCGCCTAATGCCAGGTACACACTTGGCTATTACAGTTAGACAGTTCAACTGGCTTGTGAACATGATGGTGTCAGAGTTTTCATGGTTTATTGTGATAAGTTCAGTATTGTCCTCACCTCATTTATAATGATAGTAGGTACGAAGGACAGCGGACGTTGCACTAAGTCCGTCTTGTCTCCGTATGAGGCGAGCAGCGCGTCGCCCTGCGCACTCGCAGCGCATCTCTTCAACTTATCCGAGTTATTAGATTTATTTACTTGACCTAGACACTGGAATATAATAAAAATTACAAAACATAAGTTAGATTATTCAGCAAAAAAAAAAAGTAATTAATTGTAAGAGCGTGTGCACAACTTTGTCTAAACTTCGCACAACTGGATTTCTTCCAACCGTCACCCTGCTCTGTCCCCATGTGGCGACAGATGAGAAAAAAGTTTCATCTGTCCCATCACAGCGGGGTGACGGTCCGGAATCCGCACGATAATTGTGCGATTGTCCATTGTGTCAATTCAACTGTTTAGTTGTACAACTAAAAATCGAGTAGTGTGCCTCCATTTGAGTTCATAGGAATCAAAGCGAGAAACAATTGTGCGATAGTTTAGTCTAGGAGTAGTAAAAATATTTTATTCTAAAGAGAATGCCTATTAATATTTCCAATTTTTCTTAGATCGTAGGCATATCCCCTCCCCTGGTACCCATGGAAATAAATACTTACGGTGTCTAGAGATTTATCAGGACTGGCTGTACCCATTAGACACATAACCAGCTCCATCTTGTCAGTGTCCTGCAAACTGCGGTCCTTCAGAATACAAGCTTGCACCTACAGATTTACAATTTTATTTAATACTAATTTTTAATGAAAATAAACACTTTTTCGAGTAAAAAAGTATTCTATATCACTCTGTAATAATGCAGCTTTCTAATGGTGAAAGAATTTTTCAAATCGGTCAAGTAGTTTTTGAGTTTATTGGTTACAAACATTTTTTTTAATAGGATAATATTTTATACCTTATTCCCGTAGCACTCATCAGGGCCGTGTTGGCACGTGAACTGCCATTTGCCGTCCACTTTGTCGTGCTGAAAAAATATATAAAATGAAGTTCGATTTTGCACTTTTTAAGTTACTAAAATTTTGAATTTCGTAGTTAAGTATTTTCTTTTTGCTTAAAGTAACCCTATTTACTTTCTTTTCATCTCTTCTGTCATATCGATACCTTTCCTATTTCCTTACCTTATAAGGAATAGGGCGTCTCAAGGTTAGCGCGCGGTTTACACTAGGCCAGTACAGTTGGTCAATAAAGCGCTAAAACTGGATTATTAATAAATTGGCACAGTGTAAATGTTAACTTGTACCAGTGAGTCCATGCAATCTATGACTTGACTGTACTGGCTGAGTGTGAACGGGCCATTAACTAAGTACACTCTGTTCGTGTGCTCCCTTATAGGCAGTTTAAAAAACCTGCACCAGTCCGTATAGAAAGGTCATAATTTTAATAAAACTTGTACAATTGTAAATTGTATCAGACGCTATTGGAAACGTTTACTCACAGTAGCCTTGCCGTATGGCACCAATTTAACTTTCACCGCGCCCCTGAAGTCTCTCCAGACAGGCGCCAGTTGGGAGACAATGAACCGCTTGCTGTCAGGACATAACGCTTCGTAGTATACGGCAATTTTCACCTTGAATAAAACATGAAATAAAACTAAAAATAGAAAGTACTAGCTGTTGCTCGCGACTTCGTCCGTGTGAAATTAAAAAATACAGCATATGTTACCCACTGATAACGTAGCTTTAATGGTTAAAGAATTTGTAAAATCGGCCCAATAGTTTTTTAGTTATTTCAATACATACAAAAATCAAAAAATTTAAATCTTTCCTCTTTAAAATTTAGTATAGAAATTATAGGCTACAAACAAATAAAGATGGCGTAAAATATATAATCTCATAATACGCCAGACGAAAATGGACAGCACCAATAATATAAGCAATTATTTGGACAGTAGCATTAAATAAATACACTGGCATTAAAATAGCATAATATGAACAGTAATTCTCACTAGTGAGTTAATAAATCCATTTCTGGCTTGTGTTACTGTCCAACTGTATTGGCCAATTGTGAACCATGCATTATTTAAAATCGTTTTTATATCTAGAACATACTACCTTATTGTCATCTCTTTTGGTCTTGGCCAACGCGCTACACAAGATGGCCGCCAGCACCATAAAGAATAGAGTACGCATTTTGTTCTGTAACAAAATAAAGAACAGATGTGCGATAGTTTTGTCAAAGTGCGCGCTCTAAGTACTTTTAAATCGTTACTATTTATTTTTAGGTTAGGAGGTTACCGCAGTAACTCTAATGTCATTTTAAGCACTTTAAAAATACTTTCACCGTTCATGTTAATGTTTCCATTTGTCAACTAACGGACGCCATGTTTCTTTTTTTTTTTTATAGGTCAGCCATGTTTCTTTGTTTTTTTTTGTAGGTCAGTCTTAACACTTGATGCCACTGATTTTAATTATTTACAAGATTGTCACAGTTAAAACTATGGATGATTTTGCATTTTATTGTTCGCATATTTAAACACACGAACTTTATAAACAAAAACTAAAATTCCTTTGAGAATCCAACAATTTAGAGATACCCCATGTGTTCTAGACTGTCCTCTACATCTATGTCGAATTTCATCATGATCCGTTCAGTATTTTAGGTTAATTCTGACAAACATCCATCTAAACTTTCGTTATAATATTAGTAAGAATTCATCAATTTCAAACTTTTATAGTCTATAATCTTGTATTATTTTTCTATGAATATTTCATTTTTAACCCACGTTCATTATTAGTTACCTAGATTGTCGTGAAAAGTACAACTTTCTCGTAAAGCAAGCTTTCTATACGACTTTCTATGTGGCCACTTCGATCCTAAAGACTTCATTGCGTCTAAAAAGGGCAAGTATTTAAGTCTGTGTAAAACACGCTTCGTTACACAAAAAAAATACGTTTGATGAACCAAAATACAATAAGGTTTTACAATTGATTTGTGCTTTTAAAAAATGACGTTCAAATACGTCATTTTTTAAATCTGTATTTTTCTTGACTATTGATTTTGACAGATCGATATTAGGATTTTTTTAATCTGTAATTTTGACAGATCTATAGCTATATGTAGCTATAATAACATTTCAATCGATAAAATGTGCACATCACTAAGTCATTTTAGTGCGTCCTTAAGAGCGTCGGTTTATGCAACCACTTTAGCTAGTGCAAGAAATATAACACGTCACGTTCGACACGTTTTGATCCTCGCATTTAATATTACAGTAATATTCAATCTTACTAATATTATAAATGCGAAAGTTTAGATGGATGTTTGTTAGAGTTTGTTGCCTAATCGGCTGAACGAATTTCGATGATATTTGGTATAGACTTAGAGGATAGTCTGGAAGAGCACATAGGCTACTCACTATTTTTTTAATTCCACGCGGACGGAGTTGCGGGCAAATGCTAGTTTCATACTAAATAGTTGCTAATTTAAGTTTTAACAATACATCGTATTTCAAAGGTTTATTACCTTTGATAGTACATTAAATAAAATTAAATTAAATACCCATGTATTTCCCCGATTGTGTTAGTTTTCCTCCTAAACAATATAAAAGCAAAAGTTTAGAATATACTGATGTTTGTTATTACGTATTTCTAGAACGAATCAAAGGATGTCGCTGAACTTTTGTGATGAATAATATTTAAGTTTTTTTTTTAATATCATATAAGTTGGCAAACGAGCAAGCGGCCACCTGAATCCACCGAAATGGATAACCACCACTGCCCATAAACATCCGCAATTGCAGATGCGTTGCCTACCCTTCATTGACGGAGGAAACGCACATAAATAGGACATTTTCCCTTTCTATGCGTCTCCACCATCGTCAAATCCTTTCCAAGGGGACCAAAATTATGCCACCGCACCACATTTATCAGACGACATGCAGAATTGCTTCCACTTCACGCCTGTCTGTGTGGTCGTGGCACACCGGGCAAGTCGGCCCATTCGTGCGAAGATGTTTAAGCGGGCTCTACCACTGTTTATTACACGAGATCGGACGAGGTCAACAAGATATAATTTGGCGAATACGCTAAATGCATATGTAAGATAGTTAAAATTACTCATTAAAATTATTTATATGTAGATCGCGCGGTTTGACTAAACGTAACTAGACACTGTGTAGTCTCGCTTTGATTCCTTTAGCTGATATGGAGCTACACTACTCGTTAGTTGTGCAACTAAACAGTTGAATTGCGAAATAATCGATAGTCGTAGTTTAGTCATTCTAACAGTGGTCGGCACGCCCGGTGTAATACCACGACCACACAGAAGTCTGGCGTGAAATGGAAGCAATTCCGTGTTTCGTCTGATGAGTGTGGTGCCGGGGGCCTAATTTAAGTCCCTTTCTCTTTACCACCCTTTTCTTATAAGGAGAGGATGGGAAGGGGAAGTGGATTTGACGGTGGAGGTAATGCATACGAAGGGGCAATATCCTCTTTTTGTGCGTCTCCTCCTCCGTCGGATAAGGGTAGGCAACGCATCTGCGATCGCGGATGTCTATGGTCGCTTCGCCATTTTGGCGGTTTCAGATGGCCACCTTGTTCGTTTGCCACCTTATGTTATAAAAAAAAATAGTTATAGTAGTCTATAAATAGTTATTTATCGCGTAATATAATGTTGCATTCGACTCCGTTGACTTTAGATAAACTTTGTTGTTAGTTAATCTAAAAAAGAATAAGCAAAGTTCACTGTTTGAATTTATACTTGTTAAAACATTTATCTTTTAAGTGAGGAATAAATTGTACCTCAGTTGTAGACTTCATCCGCGTGAAATTATAAAAATTATATTTTATTATTTACATTTGTCATGACATGATGTCAAACCATAGCAATCTTGCTTCCTTGATGTTGGCAGCAACTTATGTTCTCTTTCCCACATTAGGGTTTTTATCCAAAATATTTACCCCTAAGTTTACGGCGTGATAATATATAGCCTAAAGCGTGACGTAAATGTAGGGCTTTTTATTAAAAAAGAATGATTAAAAAACATGCTGTAATTGCAACAAAGAAGTGTGTGTTTACGCTTTATTATAATAGTATAGATATAGATTATTAAGACATACCTGTTTAATTATTGCTAATAACTTAATACATTGTCTTCTAGTTAGTAACATTGTTATACACGTTTTTAAACGACAAAGGTCAGGCGCACATTGCGATACAAGTCAGCCATCTTGGAGCCTTACAGTTGATAAAATTTAAATTTATAGCTTGTTATATTACTAGCTGTCGCCTACATACATAAAGACAGTGGGAAACGACTTTGTTTTATACTGTGACACATGATATTCGATACCTAATACTGCGAAATGAGATACAGTTAGGGCATGTCCCACCACTCGCTGTCAGAGGGAATAAAATCAGATATTTCCATCACATATTTTATACATTGGATTATCAGACTTTTTTTTAATTGCAAAAACCAGCGCTTGACCTTCTACCTAGACCAAGGTGGATGTGGTCGAAGGATGGTCGCGCTAGTTTAGTAAGTACCGATTCACCCTGCTCTTTAAGGCACCCACGTTATAACTTGACGGGAACACTGACGCCGGCAACTTATTCCACTCCTTTGCTGTGCGCACGAGAAACGATGTCTCGAATTGCCTTTGGAACCCGCGGCTATTAGACTATTTACAATTCGGTGGAACATGCCCTAAGTAAAGTTAACGTCATGAAGATGAACATTTAAAATATGCGATATCTTAACAAATCAATTGTTGAACTTCTTTTGTTTATTATAACACTGACTTTCACATAAATTGAACGTCTAAATTATGTAAATATAAAACCTTTAAATACCGATCACGGCTACTTCGTTATATTGCGAATCGCTACGTGAGGAATTAAACAAACAAAAGTAATAGTGGTAGTGCCCGCTTTAACATCTTAGCACTGCAGGGCACGCCCCCAGTAATACCACGACCACACAGAACAGGCGTGAAATGGAGGCAATTCCGTGTTTCGTCTGATAAGTGTGGTGCCGGAGGCCTAATTTAAGCCCCTTTCTCTTTACCGCACTTTTTTTATAAGGAGAGAATGGGAAAAGGAAGTGGATTTGACGGAGATACATAGTAAGGGGAAATATCCTCTTTATGTGCGTCTCCTCGTCTGTCGGATAAGGGTAGGCAACGCATCTGCAATTGCAGATGTCTATGGGCAGCGGTCTCTTCGCCATTTTGGTGGATTCAGGTAGCCGCTTGCTCGTTTGCCACCTTATGTTATAAAAAAAAAAGTAAGTAGTGTTCTTTCAGACTATTCTACATCAATCATCCAGATCCATTCAGCAGTTTAGGTTAGATACATGCTATCGCGGAGTTTTCTGTAGAACTTTTTTAGATCTACAATTCTTTCGTACATCATTTTTACATACCTCTAATGGTTTAGGCAGCGTAAGCCGAGAGTTGAAATTTAGTGAATTTTTAACTTCTATTTCTAACTTAGTTACCCCCTAAGTTTAATAGCATGAAAATGTAATATATATTATATAGCCTAAAACGAACGTACTGTCGTAAGTATAGGGCTTTTGATTAAAGAAAGAATTATTCAAATATATGCTGTGATTGCTGACATCTTACGCCACGAAGTAGTGTGTTTACGCTTTATTATACTAAAATAGATTTAGTGCGGTTTAAGTCGCGAGCAATATCTCTCACAATAATTGCATAAAGTATCTAGTCTTTTTAGTCGTGGTATAAATCTGACATCGTAACTACGAAAGTTCATTGACCTCAGAATCAACAAGCCTCGTGTAAATTTATACCTATACGTCATTTTTCTTGATAAAATGTCAGAGGTTAATTACAGTGG
The DNA here is from genome assembly GCF_000836215.1 of Papilio polytes. Taxonomy (NCBI): domain Eukaryota; kingdom Metazoa; phylum Arthropoda; class Insecta; order Lepidoptera; family Papilionidae; genus Papilio; species Papilio polytes. The sequence goes on from NW_013527248.1 coordinate 375,558, forward strand.
CGCTAAGATAATTCTGTTAAATCATGTTTACATTTAATTCGCTACCAATTTATAATCAAATCAAGATATACTGTCACAAGCATAAATCGCGAATTTGTGTTATACAAGGAGAGTTTGAAGAAAGAGGAGGCATTGACACTTCACTTGAAACATTTTCACAACTAACGCTATCTATTGATAGATCCTCAAAACTATATTTTAATATTAATTTTATTTATATTAATTGTCAATAGGTGTCATTAATGTCGGTAAACAATATTTAAATGTTTATTTTTTACTAGCTTTCGCCCGCCATTCCGTCCGTGTGGAATTTAAAAAAAAGAATAGTGAATATGATGTTTTCTTCCAGACTATCCTCTACATCTAAACTAAATTTCATCGAAACCCGTTCATCAATTTAGTCTACAAACTCTAACAAGCGTTGTATTGTAACAAATGTTCGTATTTATAATATTTATAAATAAAAAACTCCGCAGCTTATTATAATTTTGTCAAATGTTTCATAACACGAGATGGCACTAAACTTGACAACCAATACCTTTCAAAGAAAGTACCGGTGAAAAAAAATATTTTCTCGCAAATCATGCTCGGTGTTTGAAGCAATTTTTTGAAACGTTTTGGCGGCAAATACGTCAATTATAGATGGCGTCATAAATTACGATAATTTCTATGTAGTACAAATATGAAATAGATGTAAGAGTGGGTTAACATTGTAAAAACATACATGTACAATATTTTATAATGGAAGATTGGTCATTTTAAACCCAACATTCATGTTTGCGAAAAAACCACGTCTGTAAAACAAAATCATATCGTAATGTACTAATGTTGCAATAAAGATTAGAATCGCTAGCTCGTGTCGCACGTTTACTTTGCTCCGATGGGCAAAACCTTGAAAAGAATACACGCGAATCTAACCCTTAGTGCTAACAACTTATGAACTGCATAAATATTTTGTTAGCACTCTGTTTTTTTTTTTAAGTAATTCATCTGTTTGTGGACAGTAGCTTTTGAGCCATCTTTTTACCTTATTTAAAAGAGAATAAGCTTCTGCATTTTTATAGTAAACAATACTTGAGTAATAAATATCGCTTAGTAAAATATTGATTTTCGACTGTAATTCCTAATTTATTCTAGTAATACATAATATAGTAGTAATTAAATAAGTTTTCAATATTATTGTGGCCGTATCCCATACTTCTAGGTTAGGCAGATATTGAAAATTAGGCGCGGTTTTATTTATTCAATAAGTTTTCCTTGTTTACAGTAAAATCGTTATAAATTACTAATTACGTCTACTAAACTAAATAAAAAAATACTAATATTTTTGGTTCAAAATAAGATTGAATGAATGATTGAGAACTATTTCAAATAACTGTTACATTTTATTTAATGGTTACTAAACGATTTAACAGATTAACAAACCGTTAATATTTACGATATCAATAACGTTACAGGCAAAGGTAATCAAACAATTATGCCATAAAAATCGTCATGCGATATAAAACTATACAATGCCAAACCAGAACATGTAAGTAAAAAAAGACAAATAAGTTCTCTTACGTACCTTTTATATTTTTTTTCTAGCCAACAATGGCCGTCCTTGGACTTACGAAATAACCACTCGCTTTATCACGGACGAATTACGCGCGCTTACTGTACGCGCGCCAAACGACGACTGAGGTCGGTTAAAATCGACCGGAGCCCTGTAAGCTGTAAGCGATCCTACATATTTAAGGCGAATTTACGTTCAAGTAATTATATTTCATCATGAACTAGCTGTTCCCATACGGCTTTATCCTGTGGATACAAAACGTATATAAAAACTTTATTTTAATGTCTACATTTGTCAAATTCTCAATTGCAAATGTCAAGTTACGATTACCATAATAATGTGCTTCTTTAATGTTGGCAGCTTATATTTTATAGTCCCTTTCCCTCATGAGGGTTTTTCCAATTTAATTACCTCCTAAGTTTAGTAGCGTGAAAATATATACCCTAATGCGTGTCGTAGGAAAGGTTTTTGTTGAAGAAAGAGTTGTTCAAATATATGATGTGATTGCTGACATCCTACGTCACAAAGTAGTGTGTGTTTACGCTTTATTATATTAGTATAGAAGTTGGATAGATGTGTAACTTAACTACGATATAAATAAAGGATTTAGCATTTAAATCAACAAAGAATTTACTTAAGAGTGAAGTGTTAAGTGTAGATTCAATGTGACATATTGCATTATAAGAAAATTTTATTAACGATTATTCTTTCTGTTCCGACATTTGAATATCTACGCTTAACTCATAGGTACAGGGGCAGGCGGGGGCAGCTCCCCCTCGTATGTTTACCTTCCCCTTCCTCTTGAATCACTCTATTAAAAAAACTGCATCAAAATCCGATGCGTAGTTTTGAAGATCTAAGCATATGAACGTAGGGAGGAACAGTGGGAAGTAACTTTATTTTGTACTAGCTCTATACGCCACTTCGTCCCCGTTACTCTAAAAAAATATAGCTTATGTTACTCAAAGATAAATTACCTTTTTAACCGTGAAAGAATTCAGTAGTTTTTGAGTTATTTCAATACATACAAAAATACAAATCTTTCCTCTTTATAATATTAGTCTAGAGTAGCTGTTGCTCGGGACTTCGTCCGCTTGAAATTAAAGATTTAACCTATGTTTCTTATTGACAACATATATTAATGAATTTTTCGAAATCGGTCCACTACTTTTACGTGAATCAAATATCAAAATACAAATCATTCCTCTTTATTTCATTTGGACAGATTGTGATACCGGTACTAAAACCGACATAACAATATCGATATTTTTACATGCGCACATCACTAGTTTCTATAAGTACTCATTGCATATTACACGAGTGTTAATATTCGTAGCATCGAGTTCTTATTCTTATAAACCGGTAAGCGTGTAAAGGTGCGTTCATACACGAGTTTTTTTTTATTTCTAATTGTTTCTGCTTTCCGTGAACTTGAACACAACTTTACGTTACATTTCACTAAAAATTTCATTCTGTTTTTATACAATAGGTATTACAAATAGTTTAATTCTAGTTTCAACAAATTATAAATCTAGCTGAAATTACTATTTGTATAAATAGCAATGAAGCAGTTAAATTACGAATGTAACCGATCTTCATACACAGATAGGCTATAAGTTGTGGTATTTTGTGCCCAATTGAATTTCGCCATTTTGACACTGACAGTAGCAGTATTGCTGTCAAATTTTATTTTGACTTTGTTGCTCGCGACTTCGTCCGCGTGAAATAGAAAAAAGTATTAAAATTATAGAGTATAATGTAGCTTTTTAATGGTGTCAGAATTTTTTAAATCGGCCCAGTAGTTTTTGAGTTATTTCAATTTATACAAAAGTACAAATCTTCCCTCTTTATTACATTAGTATAGAAGTCAGCATATGCGAATACACCTTTAGTTGTTTGTTAAGTCACTGCCTGATTTATTCAGCCTTGTTGTTTTGTATTCAACATATTACCTATTTACCTTCCAATTACTGACGAGTAATGTACGTAGTGGTAAACATTCAACGTAATACTAACATTATAAAGTTCCCTATTTGTATTTTTGTATGTATTGAAATAACTCAAAAATTACTGAACCGATTTAGAAAAAAATCGCACCATTACAATGTGGATTATCGCTAAGTAATATAGTATGTAATTTACAATTTTATTTGATAGGAAACATAGGACGGGGATCCTTTTGTGTCCCTTCTCCGTCGATTAAACTATTAAGTTACGATGGACCCTTACTCTTTGGCCGTTTTATTAAAAAAAAAATCTATAGAAACTTTAACAATTGTTTTATCTGTTGATAAATCTTACTAATATTATAAATGCGAAAGTTTAGATGGATAGATGGATGTTTGTTAGCGTTTGTAGCCTAAACGGCTGAACGAATTTCCATGAAATTTGGCACAGGGTTAGAGCATAGTCTGGAAGAACACATAGACTACTTTTTATCCCGGGAATAGTTACGGTTCCCGTGGGATTCATTAAATTAGTTTTTTAATGTTTACTCGATCATTCTGCAAGGGTTCAACAAATCTTATTGAAATTTGGCACAGATATAAAACAAAGTCTGGAGTATACATGGGATAAGGTTCATCCCCGAGAAATGTCCGGTTCCCGAGGGATACGTAGCTATTTGTAATTTATATAGTTCTTATGTTTTCTCATACCACACGGAAGGTTGCGGGCAACAGGTCGTAGTTAAATATAGCTTTGTGTTTGAGGAATTGACTATAAAAGATGCAAGTTTTTATATCAAGTAAAAAAAGATTGTTGACCCTGCAATTTGCAAGTTCAAGTGCCAGCCGCGCATAAATTATTCGAATTAACATGCCCGCTGCGCTGCCGCCGAGAAATGCCGTTATAAGACAAGGAGAAAGGCTGTCTGGATAACTGTTGTTCTAATATCCTATGTTAAAATAATATTTTTGTTTATAAATGTTTGAGAAGTGTTTATTTACATTCATCAAAATTAAAGGAACAACCAGGATCAACGATAGTCAACATTTGACTGATTTGATTTCCGTTTCTGTTTGCATTTGTATTAATTTGGATACTTCAACAGTTTTTTTAGGTTTATGAAAAAAGTCTATGGTTTAAATTCGATTATTATCTGTGCAACGTTAATAACACTTGACAGCACAGATTAAATATATTGTTGCCTTAAAAAAATATTAATATTTTAATTAATTCCGTATTCTTTTGAAAACATAACAAAACTCTACCTTCGTTGAAAACACTCCTTCAATATTTTGGTGCCTTTTAATTCTAATTTTCCATTGTCACGAATGTAAAGTCGTGAAGTTCCCGACCAAAGACAAACGCTCTTTGGTTATTTTTGATTGGTCAATTCGTTCGATGTCATATTGATTGTTAGCTGACATTGACATACAATAAAAACCGGTCAAAAACTGATAAAGGATTAAGCCGGTTTTGAGATATCTTTATTGTATTTGTGCAACTCACTAGTGATAACGGTATTTTAAATGCTTTTTAAACTGTTCAAGGAACAAACAATCACTACGGTAAAATATAAGTGTGAAATCCTAAATAGTTATGGCGGGAAAATTGGTAATCTCTTATTGATGACATTTCTCTTTAAGAAACTCATGATTAATTACAACTAAGGTTTTAAAACTGTAATAAAGAAAATAAACATTTCCAGTTAAAATGTTCTACTTTATTGCATAGTACAGGGATAGAAATAGATATAATTTTATTGAAAAATAAGAGATTAACAGTTATACCAACAAAGATAAATACAAATTGTGGTTAATAGACGAATAATCTGGATAAAAGTGACTTTTTAAGCGATTACAAAAGTAAACTATTATTTTAAAATTGCATAGTAAAATCTGAAATGTATATTACATCTGCTTATTTGTAAATATCAACAAAAAAATTAAGTTAAAATCAAGTGAGGCAATTTAAATACTAAAGTATATTGTATTTTTAGATGTATAATATACCTCGATAAGTTAAAGTCTAAGGGAAACACGAAATATTTTAAATTATAGAGGTTTTAAGTTATCAAGGGTCTATGTTGTAGAGGTTTTGAGCTCTGATGGGAAGGGAACATATATTTGAAGTTATAGAGGTTTTTAAGTTACCAAGGTTTGAGTTATCGAGGTTCTACTGTAGTTTTATTCTATACTAATATTATAAAGAGGAAAGATTTGTATTTTTGTATGTATTGAAATAACTCAAAAACTACTGGGCCGATTTCAAAAATTCTTTCATCATTAGAAAGGTCATTTTTCTGTGAATAACATAGGCTTTGTTTTTATTATTATTTTAATTTCACAGGGCGAAATCGCGAACAGCTATTGTGTTATAAAATATATTTGGTTTTAGCTACATTATGGAGGAGTGGGAAGTAATTGTGGACAGATATCAAGATGTTCAACGTAAAAGTTTCCTTGAGGCATGTGAATGTGCTTATCGTGTACTCAAAGATGACTTAACATCGTCAGAAATTGGTAAATTACTTTCATGTTTCTTATTAAGTCCAACATAAATTGTGCTTAATATTATAAATGCGAAAGTTTAGATGGATGTTAGAGTTTGTAGCCTAAACGGCTGAACAGATCTCGATGAAATTTGGCATAGATGTAGAGGATAGTCTGTAAGAGCAAATAGGCTTTTGTTTTTGTTTTAATTCCATGTGGATGGAGTCATAGTAAACATAAATACAGCTACATTAAGAAGATTGTGTTTTTGTATATTTTGAATTAACTCAAAAACTATGTTAGCTATTTCAATTTATTTCACCATTAGAAAGTTATATTATCTAATAAACTTTTTTATAATTCCTCACAGACAAAAGTCATGCTAATATTATACAATAAAAGTTTAAATGGATGGATGTTTGTTAATATGTAATCAATAAATTAATAAAAAATTTAAACACATGTACAAGATAGTCTGGAAGAACACATACTGAGTCAGTGCCAGAAGCCAGTGCAGGGCCAGTAACAAATTCTGTCAAGAGGCCCTTAGTTTGCTTTGGGTTCTATAGTTGATGGTATTAAATTTTACTAGTATTAGGCTGAAAATTGGAAGGAATATAGCCTAAGCTCTGCGTTTAAGACATGCAAGATGTTTTACAATCCTAGTTAAATTAATATTTTTTGATTACTAACAGACAGAAATCTGGGGCCCCCAAATTCGAGTGGCTTGTAGCTGTTACGCTTGCTATGTCTAATCTGGCACTGTACTGAGTTATTTTTCAAATCAACGCAGAGTCGCAGGCAAAAGCCTGTATACTTGACTAGCTGTTCCCACACGACTTCATTCTTACATAATTATAAAAAAAACATTTTATTGTTCACATTTGTCAAATTATCAATTGCAAATGTTAAATGACATAACATGATGTCAAACCATGGCAACCTTGCTTCCTTGATGTTGGCAACAACTTATGGTCTCTTTTCCACATTAGGGGTTTTATCCAAAATATTTACCCCTAAGTTTAACGGTGGTAGTGCCCGCTTTAACATCTTAGCACGAATGGGCCGGCACTACCACGGCATACCACGACCACACAGAAGACAGGCGTGAAATGGAAGCAATTCCGTGTTTCGTCTGATGAGTGTGGTGCCGGAGGCCTAATTTAAGTCCCTTTCTCTTTACCACCCTTTTCTTATAAGGAGAGGTTGGGAAGAGGAAGTGGTTTTGACGGTAGAGGAGATGCATAGGAAGGGGAAATATCCTCTTTCTGTGCGTCTCCTCTTCCGTCGTATAAGGGTAGGCAACGCATCTGCAATTGCGGATGTCTATGGGCAGCGGTCGCTTCGCCATTTTAGCGATTTCAGGGGGCCGCATGCTCGTTTGCCACCTTATGTTATAATAATAAACGGCCTGAAAATATGTAGCCTAAAGAGTAACGAAAGTGTAGGGCTTTTTATTAAAAAAAGAGTTATTCGAAAATATGCTGTGATCTTCGAAAATTGCTGACATCTTAGGCAACAAAGAAGTGTGTGTTTACGATTTATTATAATAGTATAGATAAGTTATTACTTAATTGAATTGGTTGTTTTTTTTTAGCATGGTTCGTAGATACACTGTTACTGGAGCCGGTTAATTTATTGACAACTATAGCTAACAAATGGAAGGATCCCGTTTGGTTTGATCCTATCGGGAAAGCATTTAAATTACTCTCCAATGTTATTGAGAAGTTCAAAGAAGAATGTTCACAACATTTTGATAATATTATCAGGGTAAGTATTGCCAGGCCATGGATACTTCAACAAACATCTGTACAACATAACTAGTAGCTTGACAGTGGTAGAGCCCGTCCTACCATCTTCGCACGAATAGTCCGGCTCGCCCGGTGTAATACCACGACCACACAGAAAACAGGCGTGAAGTGGAAGCAATTCCACGTTTCTTCTGAAAAGTGTGGTGTTAGAGGCTTAATTTTGGCCCCTTTCACTTTCCACACTTTGCTTAAGAGGAAAGGATGGGAAGGAAAGGTGGATTTGACGACGGAGGAGACGCATAGGAAGGGGAAATGTCCTCTTTATGTGCGTCTCCTCCTCCGTCTATTAAGAGTAGGCAACGCATCTGCAATTGCGAATATCTATGTGCAGCGGTCGCTTTTCATTTCGGTGGATTCAGGTGGCCGCTTGCGAGTTTGCCATCTTATACGAGTATTATAAAAAAAAGTGCAATAGAAGATTCCAAGATTTCCATGATTTTTTTCAATATCAATCACCAATCTAATAGTAAAGTCTACCAATATACCTGTGGTGGGTGTACCTTGTCATTTTCTTATAACCCAAATAAAACAAGCTTTTTCAAGCTTTAAGAAATAAATATTTCACCACCCAGTGTAACAATCACCTACATTCCTTTACCGCGTCTTCACTTAGTTCAGTTTAGGTGGAATCGTAGTCAAGCGTTGGTTTATTTTTGATAATAATCCATACTAATATTATAAAGAGGAAAACTTTGTATTTTTGTATGTATTTGATTCACGCAAAAACTACTTTGCCGATTTTAAAAATTCTTTCACCATTAGAAAGGTACTTTATCTGTGAGTAACATGGGCTATATTTTTTAATTTCACGCGGGCGAAATCGCGAGCCACAGCTAGTTCTACTTAGTTGTACCTAGTTTATTTCTGTTTAGATATGCGAGATACCATTCGAGTCTCGACAACGAGCGTTAGCTCTACAATGTCTAACTTCTTTGGTGCCGTATTGTGAAGAAGTTGCAAACAATTATAACAAACATCTCGTCAGTCTTAGTAATGAGAAAACATGCAAAGCTCCACTCGCTGAATTGATAGGTAAGTTAAGGGTTCAAACACGTTTTTGCAATTTGGGGTTCAAATGATGGGTAGTTTTGCAATTTGGGGTTCAAATGATGGGTAGTTTTGCAATTTGAGGTTCAAATGATTGGTAGTTTTGCAATTTGGGGTTCAAATGATTGGTAGTTTTGCAATTTGGGGTTCAAATGATTGGTAGTTTTGCAATTTGGGGTTCAAATGATGGGTAGTTTTGCAATTTGGGGTTCAAATGATTGGTAGTTTTGCAATTTGGGGTTCAAATGATTGATAGTTTTGTAATTTTGGGTTCAAATGATTGGTAGTTTTGCAATTTGGGGTTCAAATGATTGGTAGTTTTGCAATTTGGGGTTCAAATGATTGGTAGTTTTGCAATTTGGAATTCAAATGAGTGGTAGTTTTGCAATTTGGGGTTCAAATGATCGCTAGTTTTGCAATTTGAGGTTTAAATAATTGGTAGTTTTGCAATTTGGGGTTCAAGTTAGTGTGTGAACTAGAGTTTAGTTTATAATTCTAATTAAATTATTTTATATTCTATCTCGTTTTCGTAAATGCATCTATTCTTGTCGTTTGAATACTTTTTTCTCTTTTAATGTATGTTTTTTTCAGGTGCAATTTGTTGCCATTATCCAGATATAGTAAAATCAAATGTGGCCAAAATATGGAGGGTTTATCTGAATTTACTGGATTCTAAACATTCGGTATGAAAATAAAAATGATTTTCAGCTATTTTAATGAAAAAGCAAAGAGCTATAAAAAACATGCATTTAGTAAGAAAAAGGTGTTAATTTAGATATTCAAGCTGATTGAGATGTATGGAAGTTTAAACCACATACATATTTCGCCATTTTGGCGATTGCTAGCAGTGTTAATGTACTAATAGATAGAATTATTTATCAGTACCTGAATTAAAATGAGAATGGAGTAAAACTGTCAATTTTAGAGGATATCTAAATATTTGTGGTTATACAACCTCTCAGTTCCACCTTCTCCCCAGGATACGGTGATGAGGTCGTTACTCCTGGGTGTGTCAGGAGTGCTGAAGTCCTTCGGGAATGAACTGGACACTAAAGAGTTTCCGGTCTTTTACAAGCATTTAGTAGACTCTGGGAGTATATCTAAATGTAGAGATGGTAAGTAATTAAGATAATAAAAAAAATACTTTTTTGGTAATACAATCTTGCAAACAAGCAAGTAGCTTGAATTCGCCGAAATGGCGAATAGATTTCGCCAATATGGCGAAGTCTAGAAATTTTGGGCAATTTGATCTGCAGTATGGTTAAATGCTGTCCTAACAGACATGAAGGAAAGAACAGAAAAAGGTTATTACGTCTCCTCCCCTGTTAAATTCACTACCCTTCCCATTATTATAAGAAAGGGGAAGGTAGATAGAACATTTATGATAGAACATTTATGAAGTTTGTTAAAAATGTGTTTTTTCTTTAGTGTATCTCAAAATATTAGCAAAGCACGCAGACTTATTCCGGGAGCTTTTAGCGAACGACCCCAGAATAAGGATGTCATTATGGCAATCTTACCCGGATTCTGACACTCATGGTGTCAACCGACAAGCCATACTTTCAGTGTACAATGCCATTGAACAGGTTTTCAAGGAAAATCGCTCTAAAGTAAGCCGTTTTCCAACTTATAAAGAATTTAAAAAAAAATCGACATGTACAGTCAGATGTTTAAATATGTATACACTAGCTGTCCCCGTGCGGTTTTATCCGCATGAATTTATGTTTTATTTTATTGTTTACATTTGTCAATTTATCAATAGCAAATGTCAAAATAACATGACATGACAAACCTTAATAATCTTGCTTCCTTAATGTTGGCAGCAACTTATGGTCTCTTACCCATATTTGGGTTTTTATCCAAAATATTTACCCCCTAAGTTTAATGGCGTGAAAATGTATAGCCTAAAGCGTGACGTAAGTGTAGGGCTTTTTATTAAAAAAAGAATTATTCAAAAAATTGCTGTAATTGTTGACATCTTAGGCAACAAAAAAAGTGTGTGTTTACGCTTTATTATAATAAAAATAGTATAGACATAGATGTATTTATATTTATAAAGCTGACTGTACAAAGTTTCTTACTTTTCACCCGTTATACGTTCTTTCGAGTTTAAATCCCACTTGCCGTATTTTTTGTAATTTTTTTCGATGTTTTCGAATATCTATTTATTCATTTTTTTGGGTTTTTAAAAAAATTAACTATAGGTTACTTATTTACAGTTTAATGCAATAGTAAATACAGAAACATTTAAATTTAAACATTCAAGTAACTGTGAATTGAAGTATACTGTATTACGCGTATTACACGCGGTGAATACGCGTGCAGCACGCGTGTATTGCGACATGCACGCGATACACGCACTCAGACACGACAGACTTACTTACGAACATTGTGAAATGGTGAGATATTAAAACTAGCTTTTCTCGCTGTGTAAAAACTTTACCTTTGACTGAACTATCGCATTGTTTACGGCCTGTCCCGCTACTGGCTGATAGAGACTCAGATAAGTGACGTCACTGTGAATGTTATGCGACGCGACGATGGGGAAATAAACCAGAAAGTGTTAAGTGGGCTACAAAGGTAGAGGAAGACCGAAGAAAGTATGGATTGTGTGAAAGAGGATATGCTTAAGAAAGGAGTGTATTCAGATATGGCTGATAGAGATGTATGGAGCAGCACATACTGTGCCGACCCTCCGTAAGGGATAAGGGCAAGTGGATGGTGATATGTAAAAACTTACTTATTACCTTTGATTGAACTTCTGCATTGTTTACGGTCTGTCCCACTACTGGCTGATAGAGGTTCAGATAGTTTAAGTGACGCTGTCAGATATAGTACCAAAATCCAATCCATCACATCTATGCTAATATTATAAAGAGGGAAAATTTGTATTTTTGGTTTTTTGTATGTATTGGAATAAATCAAAGACGACTGGACCGATTGCAAAAATTCTTTCACCATTAAAAAGCTATTTTTACAGTAACATAGGCTGTTTTTATTAGTTTTTAATTTCACGAGCGAAGTCGCGTGCAACTGCTAGTATTTTGTACGTTGGATTGACTGATAATTTACAAAAATTGTAGGACAGGCCCTTAGTCTCGCTTTCCTGTGAGATGTTATTCTACACTATTAGATTTTTAGTTGTGCAACTGAACAGTTGAATTGCGAAATAATCGACAGTCGTGCACACACACAGTACACAACAGTTGTGCGATAGTTTAGTCAAAGGCCTGCTTTAAAATGTTTAATTGCAAATGTCAAAATTCAAAGCACAAATGAGAATGCCTGTCACTAGCTAACAATTACCTATGTCAGCAATCTTGCTTTGCTATTGGCTTGTAATTTTTGTCCCTTTCTTGCATTTCTTCAACTTATCCCCTAAGTTTAATAGCTTGAAAATATATAACCTAAAGCGTGTAAGGGCTTATATAAAAAAGAATTTAAAAATATGCTTTGATTGAAACACTACATAACTAACTACCACGTTCAGAATTGCCTTTTACCTTGAAATGAATGAATGATTTTCCATCCGTCACCCGCTCTGTCCCCACTTGGGAATAAAAAATTTCATCCGTCCCACCTTTTAGTCCCACTTTCACCAATAAGGTGACAGATAGAACCCTTATGAAATAAAATAAGTTCCAACTGTCCCCTGGTCGCAAAAGGTTGGACGGATGAAATCATACTAATCTTACTAATATTATAAACTAGCTTTCGTCCGCGTCTTCGTACGAGTGGAATTGAAAAAAAAAACAAAATCAAGTAGCCTATGTGTTCTTTCAGACTATATCTACATCTCTAGTTTTCATTAAGATTCCTCCAGCGGTTTTGGCTTCAAACTTCCCGAAACATCCATCCATCTAAACATTCGCATTAATATTAGTAAAATGTAAATATTTGTTAGTTTGTATCCTAAACTGCTGAACGGATCTCGATTGTCATACGTAGAGAACTGGAAGAACACTTGGTTGTTTTTTTTAATTCCACGCGGATAGAATTGCGGTCGAAAGCTAGTTATAATGCTTTTAGATACAATGGTGTTTGGAGTATAATCTAGAAAAAGATATGAAATTACTGAAAAGTGTTTCAGTATTTTATAAAAATATACCAGATAAGTATCAGAGAGAAATTGCAGTAAATTGTATACTAAGAGCACCATCTAGTGATAGAAAGGTGAGTTTTTTTTATTTTTTTTTAATTTTTTTTAGTCTTTTTTTTCAATTTTTTCATCTAAACAGTTTTCAATATTGTTTAATTAGTGTCTATTAAACATTTGTTTTACTTAAAAAAGGTTTTTTAATGCAACATAAAGTGCTTGTTTTTGGTTTTTGTTTAAAAAAAAAATGGAAAAAACATTGAAAAATAATTTTGGGACAATAGTATTGTAAATTGTCAGGAGAAAGTTCTTGTGGTAAAAAAAAAATAGAAAAAAATGGCTACTGGATTTTTTAAAGTTTTTTTTTAATTTTTTTGCTAATAGATCGCGATAATTTTCCTTGCAAATGAAACATGCAAGTGTTACAAAGAGAATGGTAATATTGACAAATATCTTCCTTTATGGATGTTATTTTTTGAAAATTCAGATGAACCAAAATCCAAAGTTTTCCTTGATTTTATGGAATATTTACACGAATCTTTGTTACAATACGAATTAAATGAGAATTTAGAGGTGAGTTTTTAATCTTCGTTTTACTTCTTGCTTATAAAATATTATAAAGAGGAAAGATTTGTATTTTTGTATGTATTGAAATAACTCAAAAACTACTGGACAAATTTCAAAAAAATCTTCCACTATTAAAAAACTATGTTGCCAGTAGCTAGGAATATTATAAATGTGAAAGTTTAGATAGATGTTTTTTAGAGTTTGTAGCCTAAACTGCTGAATGGATTTCGGTGAAATTTGGTAAAAATGTAGAGGGTAGTCTGAAAGAACACATAAGCTACTCACTTTTGTTTTTTCTGATTCTATGCGGACGGAATCGCGGCCGAAAACTAGTTTTTTAATAATATGAATGTGGTAGATACCATAAAAAAAAATATTTTTTTTTGGTGTTTTTTGTGTACAAAGCTTCTCTGCATAATAAACAATTTTTTTTTAATAATTTATTGGTATCGACTGTTTTTTTTTACAAAATGTTTGAAAAAAAAAAATTCTAGCTGTTTAAAAAGTCTCATTTCCAGGAACTACCAGACAGGTTAACGTATCTGATTATTATCAGTTCGTATATAATACCTTTAGGGGGTGATGTGAGGGGTGAGGGGGTGAGTGACGTCAGTCGGGGGGTGCAGCGGCTGCTCGCTGGGATGGAGGGTTTAGGGGGTGCAGTGTTGCGGGTAGCTAGATTACTGCGGTATGGGAGTGACGATTTGTACGCGGATATGGTGAAGGTGAGTGTCGTTCAATCATTCACTCATTCAATCATTCGCTCATTCACTCATTCAATCATTCATTCATTCTAATTATTGTTCTGTTTCACCATCATCATCCTCCTTATCCTACTCTCAGCGCAACAGGTTTTTGTCCTCCACATAACTATCATACGTCATCTCAGTCATTCCCTTCTTGATCATGTCACCTTTCACACTATCCATCTCTTTCTATGTCTACCTCTACCGCTGTACTCATAACTAACGTTCTCCTTGTTACATGATTCATCCCTCCTCATAACATGCCCCCATGCTAACTTTACTCCTTACCTTCTCTACCCCTGCAGCTACTCACAAACTTCCTCTATTCAACATATATTTACCCAGACATTAAAAATGTATAGACGAGGCAGTGAACAAATCCACCGGTACTTTCTCTGAAAGGTATCACTTGTCAAGTTTGGTGCCACCTCGTTTTGTCATGTAATAAAACATTTTATAACAATTATAATAGGCTTCATTTTTATTTACAAAAGAAAATATAACAATTAATAATTTAATGATAATTTATTATTGAAATGTTTTGAGGATTATGTGAAAATTATTTCAAGTGTCAAATTTGACTCCTCTATATATTTTGAATCTCTACATTTATTTGTTTTAATTCTCAGGATGTTTCTCTAGAGGATTGTACCGATGACTTAATGTTGAATGAGAGTTGTTTAGCGTTGGTTCTCACTGCGTCAAGAGTTACTGTAACAAGAGTTCTACAAGCACTACAGGTATATCTATACTCTATACTATTATAATAAAGCGTAAACACACACTTCTTTGTTGCCTAAGATGTCAGCAATTACACCGTATTTTTGAATAATATTTTTTTTAATAAAAAGTCCTACACTTACGTCACGCTTTAGGCTATATATTTCGGATAAAATCCTAATGTGGGAAAGAGACCATAAGTTGCTGACAACATCAAGGAAGAAAGATTGTTAAGGTTTGTCATGTCATGTCATTTTGACATTTGCTATTGATAATTTGACAAATATAAACAGTAAAATAAGATTTTCATAATTACATGCGGATGAAGCCGCACGGGAACAGCTAGTTTTGTTTAATCTTACTAATATTATAAATGCGAAAGTTTAGATGGATGTTTGTTAGAGTTTGTAGACTAAACGGCTGAACGGACTTCGATGAAATTTGGTATAGATGTAGAGGATAGTCTGGAAGAATACATAGACTACTCACTTTTTTTTTATTTCTACGCGGTTATTTGGTTTTTAAACTCTTCTAGTGATGGTTTAAATTTTTCAAGGTAGTTTTTGTCTGTGTGTTTGTGTTCGCTAATCTCAGGAGTGGTTTAAATGATTGTAATGCGGTTTTTATTTATTTATTTTAGTGGGTTTTATTTAATGTTTGGTGTTTGTTTTTTTTTTATTAGTGCATAATTTAAAAAGTTAACAATATAAATCGAGTTTCGTATATTTTTTGTATGTCCTTTGCACTTACTATAAATTATATTTTCTTGCATTGAATCAATAATAATAATTTAAAATCTTCGTTTTTAAAACAGGCATTTCACTATTTTAAAATTAAACATACATTTAGTTTTTTTTTAAATTATTGAATAATGAAGTGTTTTTCAGATTATTTTTTCTCGTTCTGTTCATTTTGAAGCGAAAATTTTGTCTCGTTGTCTCAAGGCTTTAGATAATCTTATATCTACTAGGAATGAAGAATTAAATCTAAACATTTTAAATAACGTAAGTATGCAAAAGCCATGAAAAATAATATTTAATTACTAATATGTAGAGAAAGTTTTTTTATGTAACTAATAAACTCAAAAACTACTCGACCGATTTCAAAAATTCTTTCACCTTTAGAAAGCTATATTATTACTGAATGTTTTCTTTACCCTATATATTGTTAAAAGAGCGAACTGCCATCGGAATTCGCCAAAATAGCGAAGCGACAAATGCCCTAGACAGATTTGCAGATGCGTTGCTATTAAAAAGTACGCATATTAATGATATTTTCCCTTTCTATGCGTTTCATTCTCTCACAAATCTTTCCCATTCCCATCCATGCAATAGTACATAAACGGGAAGGGTAGAGATGTGACAAAAAAGATATGAGACGGATATTCTTTACCGTTAATTTTACTTGTTTTTTCCATATAGATAATAAGATTATTGCAGAAAATGCAACATAATGAATACAAAGGGAAAGATGGACGATATTTGCGAAAGGAATTATTTATGTTTATAGGTAAAAAATTATATTTTTTGTCTGTTTGTACACTGAACCTTTACATACTATTTACGCTAAGTTTTAACTGAACAATTAAATGTATAGTTAAAACTATGCCTGTGGAAATTATATTTTAATTGTAAAGTTCAATTGTCAGTTAAAATTTTGCCTACAGACGCATGAGTTTAACTAAACAGTTAAAATTTTGTCTAAATTTGCATAATTTGAACTGAAAAGTTCAATTGTCAGTTAAAATTTTGCCTACAGACGCATAAGTTTAACAAAACAGTTTAAATTTCGCCTACAGCTGCATAATTTTAACTGAAAAGTTTAATTGTCAGTTAAAATTTTGCCTACAGACACAAAGGTTTAACTAGAAAGTTAAAATTTTGCCTACATCTGCATAATTTTAACTGAAAAGTTCAATTGGCAGTTAAAATTTTGCCCTAACACTTACAATGCTGTTATTTTATGATTTTCCTAGTTATATTGTAAACTAAAGAAATTAGCAAAATGACTTAAACTCTTTTTTTAAGGGAAACATGGACAAAATACTCATATGAATGAAAATGTACAAGAAACAATACATTTAGAGAAATATATGAATTTATCTGTTCCTGTTGTTAACGAGGGAATTATTATAAAGGTAAAAATATTTTTTGTAATTTATGTGTTTAAACGACTTGATTTCGCAAAAATAGCGAAATCTCGACATATACATAAAGGTATTTACTAGTAACTAAATTTTTGGTTACAGTCGAAATTCTAGTTTCGGCCTTATTCTCAGTTTCGGATGAAATATATTTATAACTCGGTGGAAACTGGAGTGTTTGTGAATTTTTATTTCACAAATCAATTTTATTGAGAAAATTTAGTACATTTTTGTTTTGCAAAAAACATAATTTTAACAATAATCTGTTAAAAATCGTCAAATTACAATTCTTTTGTTTAAAAAACCCTGTATGTGCAAAAAATGTTGAAACCCACTAATTTACAATGATCGTAATTTTAAATGTGTGTGTGTTTAACAGTGGTAGAGCCCGCCTTACCATCTTCGCACGAATAGTCCGGCTCGCCCGGTGTAATACCACGACCACACAGAAAACAGGCGTGAAGTGGAAGCAATTCCGCGTTTCGTCTGATGAGTGTGGTGCCGGAGACCTAATTTTAGTCCCTTTCCCTTTCCACTCTTTTCTTAAGAGGAAAGGATGGGGAGGAAAAGTGGATTTGACGATGGAGGAGACGCATAGGAAGGGAAAAGTCCTCTTTATGTGCGTCTCCTCCTCCGTCAATTAAGGGTAGGCAACGCATCTGCAATTGCAGATGTCAATGGGCAGCGGTCGCTTCGTCATTTTGGCGATTTCAGGTGGCCGCTTGCTCGTTTGCCATCTTTGTTATAAAAAAAAATGTGTTTTCGAAACTTTCAGAACAAAGTAAAAACATTTCGAATTTAATATTTACCCTTCCTTATACGTCCTTTCTCTTGCCGAATAATTCCATTTTGGTATTTATTTGATTTATTTTTCAGCTAAATCTACAAGAAATTCACAATTTAGCGTTGAAATATGGGGATTCCAAGATGTTACAAGTTTTGTTAGACTTACTTTACGCAAACTGTAAGTGTTATAAACTATATTTATATAATAAATGTTCCCTATGTAAATACCTGCATTTTACAATTTTCATAATTTCTTAGTTAACTTTATAAATGTTATTGTTTTGCCCGCGTTTTCGTCCGTACTGTTTCTATACTAAACATTATAAAAAGGAATGATTTGTATTTTTGTGTGTATAGAAATAACTCAAAAACTACTGTTCTGATTTTTAAAATTCTTTCACAATTTAATGGCTATGTTAACAGTTAGTAACATAGGCTATATTTTTTATACGCGGGCGAACTCGCGAGCAACAGCTAATACTAAATAAAGAGGAAAGATTTGTATTTTTATAATTGGAATAACTCAAAAACTACTGGGTCGATTTCAAAAATTTTACCATTAAAAAGATATTATAATACTGAGTAAAAGGTTATTTTTGTTATTTTTTATATAACTCGGATGAATTCGCGAGTTATCTTACTAATATTATAAATGCGAAAGTTTAGATGGATGTTAGAGTTTGTAGCCTAAACTGCTGAACGGATTTCGGTGTCATTTGGCATATATGTAGAGGATAGTATAGAACACAGACTACTTTTGTTTTTTTTCCACTCGGATGAAATCGCGGGCGGAAGTTAGTAATAAATATTTTTCATTTAGTATTGGAACGTGTACCAAATGAGAAAGTACTTACAGTACTTAGTAAAAGTGCGTGTTCGTTGTTACAAACTGCACAAGTACATACGCAAATATTATCTCTATGTGGGAATATAGCACTGCCTATAATACTATGGTTTCACGTGAGTTATAAGTTATACCATATTATAAATGCGAAAGTTTAGATGGATGTTTGTTAGAGTTTGTAGCCTAAACGGCTGAACGGATTTCGATGAAATTTGGTATAGACGTATAGTCTGGAAGAACACAGGCTACTTGCATTTGGTCTTTTAAATACCGCGCTTACAAGTCGCGGGTAAGCTAGTATACATAAAATAGGAGTGTCTAATATAAAAAGAAAAATAACAGATTTCAGCCAGATATTTGCGTTGCTGATAACGAAAATCGCATTTTTTTTGTTTGTCTGTCTGTCTGTCCGCAAGCCGCGTTTGTTGGTAGTAATCTCCGAAACGAGTGGGTCGATTTCGACCGAACTTTCACTGAAGGGTAGCTGACATAGACATTATAGGCTGCTTTTTTTTAATTCCGCGCTATCAAAAAGGCGACCGGATCGCTATCTCTGGAACGGGTAGACCGATTTAGACGGGACTTTGGAAGGTAGCTGGTAAAAAGTAGATGCACGCGGGAATGTTAAAGACGACCCTTTTTTTAATTCCACGCTAACTAAGTTTGCAGGCGACAGCTCATTTATAGTAATATAATGAAGAGGAAAGATTTGTGTTTTTGTATGTATTGAAATAACTCGAAAACTACTGTTCTGTTTTAATAAGAAATACTGCTAGAAAGATAATTTATCTGTGAGTAGCATACGCTATTTAATTTCACGCGGGAGAAGTCGCCAGCAACAGTTAGTATGTAAATACAGTCCTGTTTTATATAGTTTACGGAGACCGTAAGCAATGGAGATCGAAGCGCGGCTTCCACTGCGCTTAAACATATCGGTCATTATGAAAAACTAGCAAGTGCAGTGTTAAACGACACTACATTATACTGTAAGTATATCCCATCTATACTTCTATCTATACTATTATAATAAAGCGTAAACACACACTTCTTTGTTGCCTAAGATGTCAGCAATTACACCATATTTTTGAATAATTCTTCCTTTAATAAAAAGCCCTACACCTACGTCACGCTTTAGGCTATATATTTTACGCAATTAAACTTAGGGGGTAAATATTTTGGATAAAAACTCTAACGTGGGAAAGAGACCATAAACTACAAGCTGCCAACATTAAGGAAGCAAGGTTGCCATAGTTTGTCATCAATTTGACATTTACAATGATAATTTGACAAATGTAAACAATAAAATAAAGTTTTTATAATTCCAAGCGGATGAAGTCGCACGAGAACAGCTAGTTATCATATAATTCGGGAAATAAGGGACAAAAATCTGTCTGTTTTTGTCGTGATGTCTGTATGTTTGTGTTTGATAATCTACGTAACTCTTTAACATATTGTAATGCGATTTTTACTAATATATTATGATAGGTTTTATTTCAAACTAGTTGTTCCCGTGCGGCTTCATTCGCATGAAATTACAAAAACTATATTTTATTGTTTACAATTGTCAAATTATCAATTGCAAATGTCTAAATGACATGACAAACCTTAGCAATCTTGCTTCCTTGATGTTGGCAGCTTGTAGTTTATGGTCCCTTTCCCACATGAAGGTTTTTTTCCAATTTATTTACCCCCTTATTAGCGTGAAGATATATAGCCAAAAGCGTGTAAGTGTAGGGATTTTTATTAAAAAAAGAATTATTCAAAATATGCTGTAATTGCTGACATCTTAGGCAACAAAGAAGTGTGTTTACGCTTTATTATAATAGTATAGATAATCTTTATTTTTTTACAGCTGTGAATAAACAAGCATTTTTAGATATAGCGGAAATGTTAGTAAATATAATGAAAGAAGATAATGTGTTAGCACAGAAATATCTTCCAGAAATAATATTACGGACAGCGGAAACAAATTTAACTAAAGCAAATATAATATTCAAAAATGCAACAGATTTGTTTATAGATAAAATAGAATTATTCAGAAATGTAATAATTGGTATTGTAATGAAACTTCTAAACGTAATACAAGATGGCGGCCGTTTTAACAAAATGGCGGATGTGCTTATTTTAAAGAATAAAATAAAATTGACATTAGATTTTATAAAACAAATATATGGGGAAGAAATTAATTGGTGTGAAGTTTTTGAAGTAATTGAGAAACAAAATGGCGATGTTTCCCGCCTTTTTGTAATTCTATCGATTGCTAAAGAAATGTTTGATTTCGATGAAAGTTTTTCTAATAAATTATTAAAAGAGAATTTTGTTGGATTTAATATTGAAGAAAATTGTAATTGTCTTTATTTGGATGGTATTTTGAATTTTTGTATTCAATATGCTGATATTTTGGTGAAATTACATCTAGAGGTAAGTTCTTATAGGCCTGCGTCCCTTAGTGTCTCTGAGTCATCGTCATCTCCTTATCCTACTAGGTTTTTGTCCTCCACATAACTCTATCATACGTCATCTCAGTCACTCCCTTCTTGATCATGTCACCTTTTACACAATCCATCTCTTTCTATGTCTACCTCTACCGGTGTACCTCCACACTCATAACTAACGTTCTCCTTGTAACATGCGATTCATCCCTCATAACATGCCCCCATGCTAACCTTTTACTCCTTACCTTCTCTACTATTGAGGCTACTCTCAAACTTCCTCTAATATACTCATTTCGTATCTTATCCATTCGTGTTACCACACATCTTAAAATTCGCATTTCTGTCACATGAGTGATCACTCTGAGTGCTCATTTTTCTCTAGTATTAAAAATAGATTGTTTTTTAGGATACAGTGAGAATAATTTCAACTATCTTATTAAAATTAAAACCCAAAGAAATAATTGACCACAGACAACATTTATTAACATGCTTGAAAAGATATGAAAACCTATTGAAATGTTTACCAAAAGAATTTATAATGAATTTCAAATTATGGTGTAAAGAGTTTGAAATAGACAAAATAGCAATTGACATAAAAAACGATTTCTTCGAAGATATAAATCTAATAAAATCATTGAAAATATTACTAAACATTTTCGATAAAAACGTTGAAAATGATTTGATAAAAGAAATAAAAATATGGTTGCCTTTAATCGTAGAAAAACATCAAAACGGTATAAAAAAGCGTTTTATTCCATATTTCACTGATTTACTGCACATAATATTCAAGTTTCTGCCTACACCAGATATTGAAAGAGTGGTGATACTGGAAGGGTTTAGTGTAGACTTCATGCCGGTGGTATTTCATCATCTGGTGATGAATTTTGATCTGGTGAAGATTCTTCATCAGAGAGATGTGATGAAGGTTTTAGTAAAATATTCGAAGATCGAAAACTATGATGTACTGGATTTAGTCGATCAGGTAAGTGGAGTTTATTGTTTTTAATATTAAGGGGGGATAGGCTAAAGGGGGAAGGTAGTAATTATTTTGTCCCTAAATAAACTTTATTTTATTATGGTAGGAATTATAAGTAACTAGCTTTCGCCCGCGACTCCGTCCGCGTGGAATTAAAAAAAACAAAGGTGTGTCATCATCATCATCATCACCAGCTCACTATACGTCCCCACCGAGGGTCTCGGAGCCTACCCTAATACGGGGTGACTAGGCCATAGTCAACCACGCTGGCCAAGTGCGGGTTGGTTGACTTCACACATATCTTTGAATTTCTTCGCCGATATGTGCAGGTTGCATCACGATGTTTTCCTTCAAAGGTGTGTGACTATGTGTAATTCCAGACTATCCTCTACATCTATACCAAATTTCATCGAAATCCGTTCAGCCGTTTAGTCTACAAACTCTAACAAACATCCAACCATCCATCTATCCATCCATCCATCCATCCATCCATCCATCCATCCATCCATCCATCCATCCATCCATCTATCTAAACTTTCGCATTTATAATATTAGTAAGAAGTAAGATTTAAGCTTTTTTAAGTTATCTCAATTTTACGATATTTTCATCTGGGGGGGGGGGGATTTCTCCCCCCTATTCATCAGGGGGCGTTTCATGTATTGTGTTATATACTTTTGTTGCTAATTTAAGTATAAGTATTTTATGTATGTATGTTAAACTATAGTTAACTTTAATTTCAAACTAACTGACACTGTCCCATCACCGGCTGATAGAGTTTCAGATAGCTTAAAGATGACGTCACAGTCAGATAAGGGAAAAATCCGATATTTCCATCACATACTATGCACATTGGATTGTTAACAATTAACAGACAGACAGGTCCTATATCTTGTAGCTTTTGCCCGCGACTCCGTCTGCGTGGGATTATAAAAAAACAAAAGTAAATAGTCTATGTGTTCCAAAATCTCTACATGTATGACAATCATCGAGATCCGTTCATTTTTAGGTTAACTCTTACGAACATACAAACTGTCGCATTTATAATATAAATATGATTTCTTGTCCAACAGTTGTGGCCGGAATTCGAGAAAGTATCCACTTTCGAACAACAATATTCTTTACTTCTAGAAGTTTCTTTCTTACCTAATAAATTGTTACCGGAATCGAAACCGATGCAATGGTTAATAAATACAATGAAATCAGAAACATCGACATGCGAAATGAAAACCAAACTTATTGGTTTACTACCGCCTGGAGAAGCTTATAAGTATGAAAAACTGCATACTAATACTATAATGTGGCTTCATCCGCATGAGAACAGCTAGTTTTTGACCGACTTCCCAAAAGAAGGAGGTACTCAATTCGTCTGTATGTTTTTTTTTTATGTGTGTTACGGCATAACTCCGCCGCTAGTGGACCGATTTTGATAATTCATTTTTTATCCGAAAGGTAATGCTTGCAGGTGGGTCCCATTTTTTTGTTTGATTTTTGGAGTCAAAGACTACGACGTAGTTAAATAGTTTAACTCAAAATCGCGCGACGAAATTTCGGGTCATTTTTGCTTTCTTTGCTTATAAACAAAACCTATCACAATATATTAGTAAAAATCGCATTTTAATATGTTAAAGAGTTACGTAGATTATCAAACACAAACACACAGACATCACGACAAAAACATTCAGATTTTTATCCCTTGCATTTCAAATTTTATGATAACTAGCTGTTCCAGTGCGGCTTCATCCGCTTGAAATTATAAAAAACTTTATTTTATTGTTTACATTTGTCAAATTCTCAATTGCAGATGTTGAAATACCAATTACCTTACTATGGTAATCATGCTTCCTTGATGTTGGCAACAAGTTATGGTCTCTTTCCTACATTAGGGGTTTTATCCAAAATATTTACCCCCTAAGTTTAATGGCGCGAAAATATATAGCCTAAAGCGTGACGTAAATGTGGGGCTTTTTATTAAAGAAATGATTATTTAAAAATATGCTGTGATTGCTGACATCCTACGTCACAAAGTAGTGTGTGTTTACGCTTTATTATATTAGTATAGAAGTAAAGATAATAAAGCGTAAACACGCACTACTTTTTTGAAAAAATCTTTCTTTAATAAAAAGCCCTACACTTACGACACGCTTTAGGCTATATATTTTCACGCTGTTACTTAGGGCATAAATAAATTGGAAAAAACTTCAACAACAACAAACGTGTTGGTTATATAAGTTCCACCTTTAACCAGGTCTACTTGGAGCTGGTATGTCGGTCTACTGCCCGCACGTCTCTCTGAAGCTCAAGGTGAGAGTGGTCTACTGCTGGGAGCTTTATTGGAAGCTCTGATAGCTGCTGATTCCAGTCTACTGAAGACTATCAGCCAGTTGATAGCGGGTGAGTACAAAAGAGAGGATTTTTATACAAAAGAACGGTCTTCTATACGAAAGACTGGTGTTCTACATAGAAGACCGGTCTTCTAAACAAAAGAATGGACTTTTATATAAAAGAACAGTCTTCTGTACAAGAGACTGGTCTTCTACAAAAAAAATGGTCTTCGACATAAAAGCCCGGTCTTCTAACAAAAGAACGAACTTCTATAGAAAAGAACGGTCTTCTATACAAAAGAAAAGTTTTCTATACAAAGGAACAATCTACATAAAAGACCGGTCTTCTATACAAAAGAACAGTCTTCTATATAACTAAAGTCTTCCATGTAGATGAACAGTTTTCTATACAAAAGACTGGTCTTACACAAAAGAACGGACTTCTATAGACAAGACCAGGTTTATCCAGTTTTCTAACAGACGCAATATCTTATATTATCTCTATACTAAGGGACTTTTGTACTAAAAAAATGTGATAAAATGTGAATGTTGTCTAAGAAATATCATTTTTAACGGTGTTTTTATTACTTGTACTGCTGATTTCCACCGCGTTTAAGCAATCTCTAGTGAAAATGGACATTAAATTTGTTTCTGTAGGCGAAACGGCTTCAGGTTGGTGGGATGATGCCATAGATGCGAGCATGGTGTCATTGTCTAAAAGGAACGACATGTCCGTGTATGGCACTCTTTATGCTTACTGTTGGGAGGGACTTAGTCTTGAAGTCTGTTTTAGACTAATGGTTCCATTGCTGAGGTATGTTATATTTACTTATCTATACTATTATAATAAAGCGTAAACACACACTTCTTTGTTGCCTAAGATGTCAGCAATTACAGCATGTTTTTGAATAATTCTTTCTTTAATAAAAAGCCCTACACTTACGTCACGCTTTAGGCTATATATTTCATGCCATTAAACTTAGGGGGTAAATACTTTGGATAAAAACTCTAATGTGGGAAAGAGACCATAAGTTGCTGCCAACATCAAGGAAGCAAGAATGCTAAAGTTTGTCGTGTCATGACATTTTGACATTATATATATTTTAACTAGCTGTTCCCGTGCGTGCTTCATCCGCATGAAATTGTAAAAACTTTATTTTATTGTTTACATTTGTCAAATTATCAATTGCAAATGTCAAAATGACATGACATGACAAACCTTAGCAATCTTTCTTTCTTGATGTTGGCAGCAACTTATGGTCTCTTTCCCACATTAGGGTTTTTATCCAAAATATTTACCCCATAAGTTTAATGGCATGAAATATATAGCCTAAAGCGTGACGCCAGGATTGTTGAAAAATATGGTGTAATTGCTGACATCTTAGGCAACAAAGAAGTGTGTGTTTACGCTTTATTATAATAGTATAGATGTCTCTGGTACAGATATATTAAAAACTTTAAAACTGTACTATTTAGTAACACCGTCAAATACCCCAATAGTTCATTATATGATATTCTTTCAGAAATTCAACAGCAGCAGTTTGCGAGGAATTTTTCTCTTTAAAGCTAAAAGATCTTCTTTTAGTACTAAAAAAGACTTTATCCGTATATAATAGCTCTTTTACATGTCAAATAGTGGTTTACAATTACATACGAGCTCTTGTCTTACTCAGAGTTTGTATTGAAATGGTAAGTAATAAGCGTTTGACTAAACTATCGCACAACTGTTTACTCTCGCGTTGATTCTTATGAGCTTAAAACCGTCCCCTCGTCGTGGTGGGTAGTGGGACGGATGAAACTTTTTATTCTCATCTGTTACCACGAGGGGACAGAGTGGGGTGACGGTTGGCAATAATCCAACTTTCTTGTCTATTTTTTAGAGAGGTTTTAAGTTATCAAGGGTCTATGTTGTAGAGGTTTTGGGCTCTGATGAGAAGGGAACATATTTTCTTTTAAATTTATAGAGGTTTGTAAGTTACTAAGGTTTGAGTTATTGAGGTTCTACTGTTTTATAAAGGGGATAGATTTGTAGTTTTGTATTGTAACTCGTAAACTACCGGGGCAATTTCAAAAGTAAAGTCGTAAAGTAACTCAAAAACTACTGACGCAATATCAAAAATTCTTTTACCAAAAAGTTACGTTATCAGTGAATAACATAGGGTATATTTTAGTGAGATTTAATTTCTGTTCCAATCCAAAAATGATGTTTTATTCCAGGTCCCTCGTTCGCATATAGAATCACCCAAATCGTTACTTTACAGTCAAATGACAGATGAAGTAGGAACAGAGGTGTTTTATTTGACGAAAACTCTGTCAATGTTATGCGTAGACCTTGTACAAAATAGACGCGTCAAGATTCCGAATTTAGGTTTTGATAGCATTACAAAGAATTGTTTGTGAGTTAAATACTTAATTAAAATAGCTATTTAACATACTGACCCCTCTTTTTATGCTTCATTGTTATATCTATGCTAATACTATCTTTCGCCCACGACTTCGTCCGCGTGGAGTTTAAACAAAACTGAGTACCCTATGTGTTCCAGACTATTCTCTACGTCTATGCCAAATTTTATCGAAATGTGTTTAGCCGTTTAGGCTACAAACTCTAACAAACATCCATCCATCTATTTATAATATTAGTATGATTATAAAGAGGAAAGATTTGTATTTTTGTATGTATTGTAATGACTCAAAAACTACTGGGTCAACAAAACTAGTGAGCAACATAGGCTATATTTTTTAGTCCAAATATCACACCCTCTTTCACACAATACATCCATACTTTCTTCTGTCTTCTACCTTTGTAGCCATCCAATCTTAACAATATCTGGTTTATGTCCCCATCTCGTCGAAATGTTCATACCACGCTAACCTTTTGCTTCTAAATTTCTCCACCACTGGCGTTATTTTCAAATTTCCTCTAACAGTGGTAGAGCCCGCTTTAACATCTTTGAACGAATGGGCCGGCTTGCCCGGTGTAATACCACGGCCACACAGAAAACAGGCGTGAAGTGGAACCAATTCCGCGTTTCATCTGATGAGTGTGGTGCCGGAGGCCTAATTTTAGTCCCTTTTCCTTTCCACCCTTTTCTTAAGAGGAAACGATGGGAGGAAAAAGTGGATTGGACGGTGAAGGAGATGCATAGGAAGGGGAAATGTCCTCTTTATGTGCGTCTCCTCCTCCGTCAATAAGGGTAGGCAACGCATCTACAATTGCGGATGTTTATGGGCAGCGGTCGCTTTCCATTTCGGTGGATGCAGGTAGCCGCGTGCTCGTTTGCCACCTCGTATTATATAAAAAAAATATATATATTCTTAACATACGTAATATTTAGCTGTAATCATACAATTTTGAACTCTATTCCCTACAAAATAGGTTATTCTATTGTGAAAATTACAATAGTTTGGTATCAGCGATATGGTGTAGACAACCTTCAGATCCTAAGTTCTATTCCCTGGTCTTCGATGTTAAGACCTGGTGCAGAATAGTAGACCCTTACTTGGAGTACCAACTGCCTCTAGTCGAGTCCTGGGTAAGTTGTAGGCACATTCTTTGCCAGACTATCTAACTATGTACTGTATTTTTGAATTTTTCTAGAGGAATGATTTGTATTTTTGTATGTATTGAAATAACTCAAAAACTACTGGGTAGAATTCAAAAATTCTTTCACCATTAAAATTGGTATATTGGCTACGTTGTTACTGAGTAACATAGCCTATGTGTTTTTATTATTTTTTTAATTTCACCTGGACAAAATCGCGAGCAACAGCTATCTAAGACATGGTTTTTTATTAATTACTAGCTGTTCCCGTGCGGCTTCATCCTCATGAAATTATGAAAATTTTATTTTATTGTTTACATTTGTCAAATTATCAGTAGCAAATGTCAAAATGACATGACATGACAAACCATGGCAACCTTACTTCCTTGATGTTGGCAGCAACTTATGGTCTCTTTCCCATATTAGGGTTTTTATCCAAAATATTAACCCCCTATGTTTAATGGCGTGAAATTACAAAGTCTTAAGCATGACGTAACTGTAAGGCTTTTTATTACAAAAAGAATTATTCAAAAATATGCTGGAATTGCTGACATGTTAGGCAACAAAGTGTGTGTTTACGCTTTATTATAATAGTATAGATAACAATTATAGTTAGTTGACCTGGCTCGCCCGCGAGAGCCGCATAAACGATACATAATACGAAAAAAGACGTAAATTAACCTCCGTTATAACTCCGCATAAGAAATAACGTAGCAGGAACCAGATACGGAGTTAACATTTCTTGCGGAAGTTCCGCACTTGCGAATGCAGAAGCGGAGTTCCGTTACAACCCTACTGTATACATAGTTTTTTATAAGTTAGTTGTTTGTAGTTACTACCTAACAGTGGAAGTGTCCGCTTTAACATCTGAGCACGAATGGGCCGGTACGCCCGGTGTAATACCACGACCATACAGAGAACAGGCGTGAAGTGGAAGCAATTCCGTGTTTCGTCTGATGAGTGTGGTGCCGGAGGCCTAATTTAAGTCCCTTTCTCTTTACCACCCTTTTCTTAAAAGGAGAGGATAGGAAGGGGAAGTGGATTTGTTTGTGGAGGAGATGCACAGGAAGGGGATATATCCTCTATATGTGCGTCTCCTCCTCCGTCGGATAAGGGTAGGCAACGCATCTGTAATTGCGGATGTCTATGGGCAGTCGCTTCGCCATTTTGGCGGATTTATGTGGCCGTTTGCTCGTTTGCCACCTTATGTTATAAAAAAAAACTACCGATCATATTTGTTAAAAATAATTTTTTTTAGCAAAAACGTACAATGCATCAATACGCGGGCGTGAAACTGGAAGAAAGCAGTGGTCTGTTAACTTCTGCCTCAAGTTCTACAGCTAGGACATATCTTCGCACGCTCTCTGAAAACCCTGGAGAGTTCGACGAGGGTCTGATTCAGGATGACCAGGTAAGATTACTGTTTTCATATAAAAATGTAACCCTTTTCGTTGAAAGTAACATGCTTATATAAATATGTATATGTTTTCATTTATACTTTGTCTAAATAAGATAGCTAATCTATCTTTGATTATAGCATATGAGGTATCGAATTCAATTTGTATGAAGGCAAATGCCATACTTAGACAGATATCGTAGTGACGAACAACAAAATAATTATCGAACTCAACTAAAATTATTATTTTCTTATTAACTGATTTAGAGGATAATTCTAGTATTAACAATGAAAATCGAAAATCGATAAGATTCATGACCGATTTTACACAACCCATCCCTACTAAATTTGTAATGAATAGTCAAACCAATCTATCTTATTTAGATAAACTATAGTTTCGATTTTAGATTTTTATTCTTATAGAAGTTGGAATCGATAGATTCATAGTTATAACTTTTGAATGAAACAAACACTGTTTTCTCAAATTAATAATGACCTGCAGAACCATTACAAATAATGACAGTAAATAAATGTTTATTATTGACCGACTTCCCAAAAGAAGGAGGTACTCAATTCGTCTGTATGTTTTTTTATGTGTGTTACGGCATAATTCCGCCGCTAGTGGACCGATTTGGATAATGCTTTTTTTATCCGAAAGGTAATGCTTGTTACTACTACAGCCGTACGTAATCGAATTGGATTTCTTTATTATTATTATTTAATTATCCTCTAAATTAGTTAATACGAAAATAATAATTTCAGCTGTGTTCGATAATTATTTAAACCGAATATCGATAGTTCATAATTCGCTGCGTGTTTCGTCACTACGATACCTGTCTATAAAGTACGGCATTTACCTTCATACAAATAGAACGATACTACATATGCGATAATCAAACTAATTTATCTTATTTAGACAAATTATAAAGAGTGGATGAAAAGAGTTACATAAAATTTTACCCCTCGTAGTACTTCCAGGAATGCCAAGAGTTATGTATACCGGAGAATGTAATTAACCAACATCCTTGTGCTGGCATTTTAACGATGTCGCTAAGCAGAGCAACTAGTTTACCACATACCACATGGTTGACCACAACACTCACCACATTGACCACAAACACATATAAGAACGCCAAGTGGCTATTAGCACAGGTAACTAACGAGATAAGATTATAATAGCTTTAGCGACTCCGTCCGCGTGAATTTAAACAAAAAGTGTAGCCTATTCTTCCAGACTATCCTCTACATTTATACCACATTTCATTGACATTCATTTTAACAGTGGTAGTGCCCGCTTTAACATCTTAGCACTGCAGGGCTCGCCCCCAGCAATACCACGACTACACAAGACAGGCGTCAAATGGAAGCAATTCCGTGTTTCGTCTGATGAGTGTGGTGCCGGAGGCCTAACTTAAGTCCCTTTCTCTTTACCACTCTTTTCTTATAAGGAGAGGATGGCAAGAGGAAGTGGATTTACCGGTGGAGATGCATAGGAAGAGGAAATATCCTCTTTATGTGCGTCTCCTCCATCGGATAGGGTAGGCAGCGCATCTGCAATTGCGGATGTCTGTGTGCAGTGGTCGCTTCACCATTTTGGCGGATACAGGTGGCCGCTTGCTCGTTTGCCAACTTATGTTATAAAAAAAATGAAATTCGTTCAGCTGTTTAGGCTACAAACTCTAACTAACATCCATCAAGTATGACATCATACTTCATACTATCGTACTAATATTGTAATTGCGAAAGTTTAGATGCATGGATGTTTGTTAGAGTTTGTAGCCTAAATGGCTCAACGGATCTCGATGAAACTTGGCATACACGTAGAGTATAGTCCGGAAGAACACATTGGCTACTAACTTTTGTTTTTTTGAACTCCACGTGGACGGAGTCGCGGGCGATAGCTAGTTATAAATATATTTTTTAAACCTAATTAGTACTTCCTGATATCGACTACAAATACTAAGGTATAATATTTTTTTTAGGCAATATGCAACTGTAGGGAGGATTTGAAGGTACACGCTAGTACATTAAGCCCGGCGTTGCTTACTATGGTAGTACAAACTTCTGGTGATCATCTTAACAGTTTACATATTGACGTTGTAAGTACATCTTTTATTATTACAGCGTGCACCTGTGACTAAACTATCGCACGACTAAACTATCGCACAAATAAACTATCGCACAACTAAACTATCGCACGATTAAACTATCGCACAACTAAACTATCGCACAACTAAACTATCGCACAACCAAACTGTCGCACAACTAAAATATCTCACACCGTTGTGTGATTGTCAACTGTTTAGTTGTACAACTAAAAATCAAAGTGTTCCATATAAGCTCATAGAAATCAAAGCGAGACTAAACAGTTGTGCGATAGTTTAGTCAAATACTAGTATACAGCAATAGAACTCTTGAGTTGTATTCTGTCTTATTTATTTGGACTATTGTAATTTTTCAGATAGATTTAGTCATTTACTGGGGACAGAAAGATTTTAAACCCGATACTATAAACAAAGTTAATATAATACTAAAGAAGTTAGTAGAAACTGTGATACAGAACAGAAGGAATAAGAAGATTGTAACCATTCTAATGCAGAAGATGAATTTAATTCTGGAAACTTTTGAACCGTTAGAAATCGAATGGTCTTGTTTGAGTGAATGTGTTCATGGTAATATATATCTATACACTAGCTGTTCTCGTGCGGCTTCATCCGCATGAATTTATGAATATTTTTATTTTATTGTTTACATTTGTCAAATTATTAATAGCAAATGTCAAAATGACATGACATGTCAAACCTTAGCAATCTTGCTTCCTTGATGTTGGCAGCAACTTATGGTCTCTTTTCCACTTTAGGGTTTTTATCCAAAATATTTACCCCGTAAGTTTAATGGCGGGAAAATATAGAATAAAGCGTGACGTAAGTGTAGGGCTTTTTATTAAAGAAATAATTATTCTAAAATATGCTATTATTGCTGACATCTTAGGCAACAAAGAAGTGTGTGTTTACGCTTTATTATAATAAAGATATAATAAAATTGGAGTGTCTGTAATATCAAAAGAAAAATTCCAAATTTTGGGAATGTGATGTATTTGCGTTGCTGATAACGAAAATTTATTTTTGTCTGTCTGTCTGTCTGTTTGTTCCGCTTAATCTCCGGCCGCTGAGCCGATTTCGACCGAACTTTCACTGAAGGGTAGCTGACAGACGGGAATATTATAGCTAGTTATTGAAGTTTGTACACATTTTTAAGGAAAAAACACTAAAATAAACGTTTTTTCCAGTCAAAAATGAAGAGTTAGCCAAAATATATATATCAATATTGAAAACTTTGACGAAAAAGATATATATACGAGGGTTAATATTAGAATTGGTGAAGAAACTGGAATCAAAAGACACACAAACAATAAAACAGAAAGATATAGCATTTCTTTTTGCAAGATGTCTTAAAATACCCGCAAATGATAGAATTGAAAATTTAAATACGTTTAGAAAAGTTTTAAATAAATATAAAAATAATATAAAAGATTATGTAGATATAGTTTTATTTGCTGTAAGAGAGAATGCAGATATTTCTGATGTTGAATTGTTCAGGTAAGAATCTTACTAATATTATAAATGCGAAAGTTTAGATGGATGGATGGATGGATGGATGGATGGATGGATGGATGGATGGATGGATGGATGGATGGATGGATGGATGGATGGATGGATGGATGGATGGAGGGATGGATGGATGGTTGGATGGATGGATGGATGGATGGATGGATGGATGGATGGATGGATGGATGGATGGATGGATGGATGGATGGCTGGATGGATGGATGGATGTTTGTTAGCGTTTGTAGCCTAAACGGCTGAACGGATCTTCATGAAATTTGGCACAGGTTTAGAGCATAGCCTGGAAGAACACATAGGCTACTTTTTATCCCGGGAATAGTTACGGTTCCCGTGGGATTCATTAAGTTTTTTAATGTTTACTCGATCATTCTGCAAGTTGCAAACCAGCTTTCGACCGCGACTCTACGTGGAATTAAACGCTTTGTTTTCTGACTATCGTCTACACCAGTGGTTACATTTTGCTTTTGTGTGCCCCCAAATTTATTATAAGCTTGTAATTAATCTTACTAATATTATAAATGGATGGATGGATGTTTGTTAGAGTTTGTAGCCTAAACTGCTGAACGGATTTGGATGAAATTTGCTATAGATGTAGAGGGTAGTCTGGAAGAACACATAGACTAGTCACTTTTGTTTTTTTTAAATTCCACGCGGACTTTATTCTTGTTAACGTTATAGGTATTTTTTTTTTTATGTTTTAGGAGTATAATAAAACTTCTACCGAAAATGGTGGAAGAAAGCAAAACGAAATGTTTAGAAATACTATCTCTAACAATAAAAGAGAAATATTCAGATGACGTGAAATCGTTGTTTTTAAGCAAGGAAGTGTGTAAATTAGTGCAGGAGGGAGATAGTGCTACTTTAGTACTCGTGGGGCGTGGTTTGACAAGAATGGGGCGTGGCTTGACTATAGTAGGGCGGGGCTTAGTACTGCAAAGTGCGAAACATTGTCGTAGTGATGTGAAGAAAGTTCGAGACGCGGCGTTTGGTGTTCTAAGATCAGCTGTTGAGTGTAAGTATACTAGTTTTTAAGTTTTTGTACTAAATTAGTACTTTTATGAAGTAGTTTTTGCGTTACCTTAAATTAAAAAAAAAAATTGAACACTAGATTATTTTTATTTGATGCATAATGTATGACTTTTATCTACTAAAAATTGTTTTTTTTTTACAAATATCTACCTATTTTACTTGTTGATAGCAACGCTTTGTATTAATAAAATGTTTTTTGCAAACGGATAAGTTTTTGAGTTGTTCCGCCACAAAAAACAACTGTTCATGGAAAAATCTTACTAATGTTATAAATGCAAAAATTTAGATGGATGTTTGTAAGAGTTTGTAGCCTAAGCTACTCAACAGATCTCAATGAAATTTGGCATAGATGTAAAAGATAGCCTGGAAGAACACATAGGCTAATTATTATTTTTTTAATTCCTCCCGGTCGGAATCGCAGATAAAAGCTTGTATGTACATATATATTCGTGACTTCTATGTTATTTATTCTAAGGTCTGTTCACTGATGATCTGGAAACGCCTCCCAAACGATCAGCTCGGTTCAGCAGTCCACTACTGCAGGATGAGGAGTTGAAGGTGGCTCTGGCCACGTTAGGCATGAAGCTGGTATCTGACGATGGTCTGCGAGACGCCGTGAGTTCATGTCTCCCTACTGAAGTTACAACCAGGTAGGTTTTTTTGTGTTTAACGCCATCTATTGTACGTTAATAGTAACT
This sequence comes from Papilio polytes, assembly GCF_000836215.1. Lineage (NCBI taxonomy): Eukaryota > Metazoa > Arthropoda > Insecta > Lepidoptera > Papilionidae > Papilio > Papilio polytes. The sequence continues at coordinate 410,333 of NW_013527248.1, forward strand.
ATGTTACGTTATATAAAAAAAATAAAATACTAAATGGTAAATAAATAAAAAGTCGATAGATGTATCTTTTATGTTTATGGAAATGTGGTGAAATTGTTAAATGTGTTTCAACCTTGAATTCATAGATGGCGTTGAGATCGTGTTAGATCGCGATGTTATCATTTTTTATCAAAATTAAGCCAAAAAAAAACTTCTTTAATTGCGTTTAACGCTTAAGGTTGAAGTACTATTGCAATTATTTATATCAAGTTTGTATGTGGAAATGTGTTAAAATTGTTTTATGTGTTTCAATCTTGAATTCATAGATGGCGTTAGGGTTTTATTAGATCGCGATGTTATCTTTATTTTACAAAAAAGTAAAGTAAAAAACGTGCCTTATTACGTTTAACTGTGAGTTATATGATGGTAGTTATTTTTTTTTACTTTTTAATACAGATTCTGTGAGAGTTTTATTATCAGCGTTTATTTGCCTGTTGTTTATGGTGATTGTAAATCTACGAACTGCCTCACAGCCCTTCTCTATATGTTCTTTAAAGACATAAGAGATACTGAAGCTTTAAAACGAAACCTGATCACAGAACACATTATTAAAGAGTAAGTAACATTAGTTTTCTATACACAATATCATCACCATCACCAACTCATACGTCCCCACTGAAGGGGAGTCTACCCTAAGGGTGACTAGGACAGTTAACTGCACTGTGACGTCACACATATCTTTGAATTTCTTCACCGGTATGCATCATCATCATCAGGCCATTGGGTGCGCGCACACGTAGCCGGTATTAGGTCATGTTATAAGTAGATCTAGTGTTTTTTGTCAATTGTAAATATATTAATTAATAATATATCATACATGAGTTAAATAAATAAATAACTATGAAAATTCGACAATCACATTGATACGGGATTCGAATTCAGGACCTGTTGATTACTCGGACGTGTATACCGGCCTTAAGACATTACAAATTGTATTGTCATTATCAAAAACTAGCTGTTGCTCGCGACTTTGCTCGCGTGAAATTAAAAATATAGTAAATATGTAGCCTATGTTACTTAGTAATAATGTACATTTTTAATGGTGCAAGAATTTGAAATGAATCCAGTAGCTTTTGAGTTATTTCAATATATACGAAAGTCCAAAAATCCAAATTCCTTTTTATAAGTATAGATTATTGTCCAAGAAAAACTTTTTTATTCTTTTCAGGTTTCCTACGACTTCAAAAGATATAACTCAGAATATTGATATACAAAATGAAGGTAATTTATTGCTTTACGTAGCTTTCTTACAAAAGGCAAAGTTCTATGTACAATCGGGGAAATTGACGGTGTTGTTTAAAGCTACAATCGTTTGAACATTTTAAAACGAGACATAAAACAAAAATCAATACAATGCTTATAAATGTATACGAAAAACGTCGGTTCATGATACACGCCTAGTATCTTTTTATTATTTTCCCTTCTTTTTTTTATAATATAAGGTGGCAAACTCGCAAGCGGCCACCTGAATCCACCGAAATGATAAGCGACCGCTGTCCGCAATCATCCGCAATTGCAGATGTGTTGTCTACTCTTCATTGACGGAGGAGACGCACATAAAAAGGACATTTCCCCTTCCTATGCGTCTTCTCCATCATCAAATCCACCTTTCCTTTCCATCCTTTGCTCTTAAGAAAAGGGTAAAAAGGGAAGGGGATTAAAATTAGGCCTCCGGCACCACACTCATCAGACAAAACACGGAATTGCTTCCACTTCACGCCTGTTTTCTGTGTGGTCGTGGTATTACTGGAGGCGAGCCGGTCCCACAGTGCGGAGATGTTAAAGCGGGCTCTACCACTGTTAGGAACTTTGGTTAAAAATGACTAATTATGTAACAGTGAGTTAAGAAACGATAGGATAATAATAATAAAAAAGTCGTGTATTACTAACCGACTTTTTTGTACACATTAAACTGCGTTATATTTTTGTTCCGCGTGTTTCAAAATGTTCAAACGATTGTAGCTTTTAAGCTGGAACACTGACAGATTCCTCGACTGTACATAACCGTTTTTTTAATGTGATTTCATTTCCATTTAGATCCAACTGTTGAAACGAAAACCGTTGATGACGTTTTAGACACTTTGTTGCAGTTTTGTAAGGTAAATATAAATTGCACACAATAAATACCCGACAGAGTGTAATTTCACGCGTATGTAAGTATGTATGAACTAGCTGTTACCCGCGACTTCGTCTGCGTGGTATTAGAAAAGATATGTACTATATAAATAATAAAAAGCTACGTATTCCTCGGGAACCGGACATTTCTCGGGGATGAAGCTTATCCCATGTGTACTCCAGACTTTGTTTTATATCTGTGACAAATTTCAATAAGATATGTTGAACTTGCAGAATGATCGAGTAAACATTAAAAAAAAACTAAATTAATGAATCCTACAGGAACCGTAACTATTCCCGGGATAAAAAGTAGCCTATGTGTTCTTCCAGACTATGCTCTAAACCTGTGCCTAATTTCATGGAGATTCGTTCAGCCGTTTAGGCTACAGACGCTGACAAACATCCATCCATCGTAACATTCGCATTTATATTTATATGATATATGACTTCATTGCAACAGTCTACAGACTAAAGTACTAAACAAATTTTGACCAATAAGGGTGTCATTAGTTTCGTCTTCCTTTCTAATTATTTTCTACTAATTTCCCAATGTTTTCAAATATATTCATTTATCAGATTTAGTTAAGATTTTTGGTTTTAAGCTCAGGTTAGTTTAAATGTGTTATTTAGGTATTAAAACCTGAAGTATCATAAAACTGCAATTCCAGACAGGTGATGCAGCGTCAGCATTAATACTGCAACTCCTGAAATACTTACAATCAGTCAGCAGTATTCTTCCTGCCGCATTGACACCCTTGTTACTGCAGATGGTATCACACGTCGGTGATACCACACCATTTGTGATACAAGTTTGTAGGTTGTTTATCGATGAATGCTGTCATACTGAAGGGTGAGTGTAATTAATCGTTTTATAATTAATCGAAAACACCATTTAGGTAGATTTTTTACATATCATCCACTTGCCCTTATCCCTTATGGAGGGTCGGCACAGTATGTGCTGCTCTTCCATACATCTCTATCAGCCGTCATATCTGAATCCACTCCTTTCTTAAGCATATCTTCCTTCACACAATCCATCCATACTTTCTTCGGTCTTCCTCTTCCTTTGTAGCCATCCACATTCAATCTCAACACTTTCTGGTTTATGTCCCCATCATTTCGTCGCATAATATGTCCATACCACGCTAACCTTTTGCTTCTCAATTTCTCCACCACTGGCGCTACTTTCCAACTTCCTCTAATGTACACATCCTTAACTTTATCCAATCTTGTCTTTAGATTTTTTACATATACCAATATTATTAATTAATGTAATAAAATTGATTAAATATTAATTAGCATTATTAATTAATTATAATTTCTACGTTTACATTTAGATTAGCTGTTTCCTTGAGGTTTCATCTAAATTAAATTGTAAAAATGATTCTTGTTTGCGTTTTGTAAAACTTGAATACATAAATGACAAAGAAGGCTTGTCGTTACCAAGCAATGTTGCTTTATCACTAGCTTGTAGTTTTTGATCCATTCTCGTATGGCTTTTTCAAGTTATTCGCCCGCTAAATTAATTTGCGTGAAAATATATAGCCTATAGTGTATAATTATTAAAAAAAAATGTTTCTGATAATCAAAAATCTCTTGTGTAATAGACGATCCCTAAGCGATATAACAATTAATTAACTCTGAGTATGTTTAGGTATCAATGATTTTTTTACTGAAGTGATTAAATTTCTTATAGATTTAAACCAGCAGTGGAAGAGCTTTTGAAATCCGTCAAAGGTACTGAAGGTGAAATATTAGTTAGGGTGTTATTAGAAGATGTTGAGATCAGATTGTCTGGTTTGGATTATTTCGTACTAGGGTAAGTATCAAGTTATACTTTTCACTTGTAATAAATATATGATCTTGTAAAAGTTTTCTTTCATTTCAATCCATTTCATTCGATTTATTAAATTTAGTCCTGTTTGATTTCTTTCATTTCATTCCATCTAAAATTACAATACATTTAATCTAATTATGCGACTAACGCCAAATTAAAAGATTAATTACAAGTTACATTTGACACGGTTAATGATGTAATTTATTTAAAACATCATGAAAAATATTTTAAAATGTTAATTTTTTCATAATAGCGCAACTCAAGACGGGAAAAATAGTGAAATGATGGATTTGTCAAGAGAATATTCATTAGAAGGTAAAATAAACTAATACTATAAATAATTTAAATGAATGATACAAATATTAGTATGCTTTTTATGTAATAAGAGAGCAAATGAGTAAGCGGCCATATGAATTCGCCAAAATAGCGAAACGTTTGGAGCACAGACTACCGCAATTTCGATGCGTTGTTTACTACTTTTTAAAAAAGGAGGGAATTCTCATAAAGAGGACACCGTTACCAGCAATCTTACTTCTTCGATGTCAGCTTGTAGTTTCTGTCCCTTTCCCGCGTGACAGTTTTTACCAAATTATTTACTCCCTAAGTTGAATAGCGTGAAAATATATGGCCTAAAACGTGTCGTATTGTAAAGTATTCAAAAATATTCAGTGATTGCTGACATCCTATATAACGAAGTAGTATGTTTACGCTTTATTATATTAGTATAGATATTGAAGGGTAGGAAGGGAAAGGGGTTAAAAATTAGGCCTTCGACACAGAGTGTACGTAGAATTGCTTTCACTGTTTGTCGACAGCCTACAGAGCGAATATGTTAAAATGTACTCTACCACTATTATAATAAGTGCCAATTTTCAGATGTAGTGAACTCTTTTAACTCTCTCTCCAACTGGGATAATTTAACACTACAAGAGCAAGAGACTACAGCTAACGATCTCCCCCCACTCTGGACTTGTATGGATAATTTTAGAAAACAAATAGATGATTGGAAAGGTATGTTATGGCCTAAACTAATTTAAAAGTTATATTTATTATTAATCTTATTTAATTAATTATTAGATTAATTAACGGAATTAAATTAATAATTTATTATTTAATTAATGTACTATGTTTTTATATCTATACATTTTTAATACATTTAAAATGATGTTAAAAAATAATGAATTGAATTAAATAATAAAAGCTACTGGTTACCACTATCGATTACCAATATATTATTTATAATTAGATTAATTAATTACATTTATTATTCATTTAATTAATAATTTATTTACTTTTTGCAATTAATTAAATAAGAAATGGGTATATTTACTATAAAAAATCTATATTACAGGAAGTTTTAAGCGTTCTATTAACGATTATCTAATCAAAATATGGTGTACTAGCTTTCGCCAGCGACTCCGTCCGCATGAGATTAAAAAAACAAAGTATTGAGTAGGATATGTGTTTTTTGCTATTTCATTGAGATCCGTTCATCAGTTTTGACTACAAACTAACAAACATTCATCTGAACTTTCGCATTTATAATATTAGTAAGATTTGAAAAATATTTCCATTTATATTCACAGTTACCTCATCAAATACATGGTTCGATAAGATATTATTAATCTATCAAAAATCGAAGAACACTTATAAATATGTCCAATGGCAAAATGACGTATGTCGTTGGCCGAAGAGACAGTTTGCAATATCCGCTGTGAGTACATACACTATTCTAAACATATAGGGTAGACAGAGATCTAACATTAATGCTTGCACACTACATGTAAAAAATATCACCAGGCAGTGAACAATTTTTTCAGAGTTACTTTCTCTGAAAGTATACCACTAGCTTCCATCCGCGACTTCGTCTGCGTGGAATTAAAAAAACAAAAGGAAGTAGACTATGTGGTCTAGACTATGCTCTACATTTATGCCAATTTTCATCGAAATCCATTCAGCGGTTTAGGCTACAAACTCTAACAAACATCCATCTAAACTTTCGCATTTATAATATTAGTAAGATTTAAATTACTCTTGCTTATATCATTTGATAATTTTCTCGACTTTAGTTGTTTAGTCACGTATTAATTACTACTTAATTAATTATGATTAATTTATTAGCTTAGTAAGAACTAAACATAAGGGTAGCAAATATCGTTTGCCCCTTCTCATGGAGAATAATTCTCATGTTTGTTTTTGACTTTTTGAGACATTTGTATTGTTAAGTTTCCTTTTTTTAATTTTTGTATTTTCCCAGCTTAATAACTTATTCACTAGCTGTTGCTTGCGACTTTTACTCACGGGAAATTAAAAGATATGTTACTTAGCGATAACGTAGCTTTTTAACGGAGAATTTTTTGAGTTATTTCAATATATACAAAAAATACAAATATTTCCTCTTCATAATATTAGTATAGACATAATATTAGTATATGTTACCTTCGTATTTTTATAGACAATAGATTCGTTCGAGTTAAAGAGGATGCAAGATGAAGAGCATGCTCAGGAGTTGGAGTGTCACATTCAGTCCGAAGACTGTCTGGTGGAGTGGGCCGCTAGAATAATGACCAGGTACACTTCCAATAGCTTATACAAAAATAATCTATTAATTAAGTAAAGAAATAAATACGCGAATTAATACAATAATTAATTAATTATTAATTGATTAATTAGTTAATTAATTAATTATTAATTGATTAATTAGTTAATTAATTAATTATTAATTGATTAATTAGTTAATTAATTAATTGATTAAATAATTGATTGATTAATTAATGAATTAATTAATTAATGGAATAATTGCTTTTTAAGTAAGGAACAGAAGGATGCTGTTTATTGTTTGTTGTATTAATAAAATCAGTTTTGAAGTGAAATTTTGTTTAATAATTGGCTACAAATAAATCAAACTTCGTTACAATTGTAACTGCACTCGCTTTCGCCGGCGACTCCGTCCTCGTGATAAAAAATAAATAAAAACAAGTCTATGTGTTCCAGACTATCTACGTGTATGACAATCATCGAGATCCTTTTAGTTTAGGGTAACTAACAGACATCTAGACTTTCGCATTTATAATATTAGTAATATGTCTATTATTGTATTGAATAATAATTATTGATTTGTATTAACAGATCAGCGTGTATTCAAAAGATGTATGAAGATATGGAGGAGAGCTGTCCAATCAGTCCGTCTCACTCGCACGCACTGCGATGGTGCGCCCGTGCGAACGAGATGGCACTACCTTTACAAGTGTTAAGCTGCATGCGTACTATAGACGAGTAAAGTATATTTTAAAATTAATTAATAGTTTGTGAAGAATTAATTAATGAAGTAATTAATAATTAGTAAAGTTTTATGTAATTAATTAATAAAGTATCAATTTTCTGTTTATATTAATGTTAAAAATGTATTACTTTTGCGTTTTATTCATGTATATACTGAAATTATAAAGAGGATTGATTTGCATTTTTGTATTAAAATAACTCAAACACTACTGAAATCGGCGCAGTAGTTTTTGAGTTACTTCCATACAAAATACAATTTTTTATACTATTAGTATAGATTCAACAATTTTGCCTCTAAGGATAAGGATGCCGCTTTCGTCACTCTCCTGGCATTCCTCAGGGACCTGGGATGCGTGTGTTCTTATTTTCAAAAAAAATTACAGACTTTAAATCTAAAATTACATTATCTATATATATTAGACTTTATCACTCTTTCTAGCCCAGTTTAAAATCTAGTTTACACTTGACTCTAGTGTGATTACAACTTTCCTTTAATTATGTATAGGTGTGAACTGTCCACATTGCCGTGGAGATGTGAGGAACTCCTCGCCAGGAGACAGCTGGCCCTCAACAGAAATGATACTGAAGAGCTCATTCAGATCCGGGATATGGCAGTTTGTTATTGTAAATATATATCTATACTAATATAATAAAGCGTAAACACACTTCGTGGCGTAGAATGTCGATCACAGCATATTTTATAATAATTATTTCTTTAAAATCCTTACACTTACACGCTTTAGGCTATATATTTTCACGTTATTAGACTTAGGGGTAAATGTTTTGGACAAAAACCGTTATGTGGGAAAGGGACCATAAACTACAAGCTGCCAACATTAAGGAAGTAAGATTGCTGGTCAAAGGCATTTGATATCTGTGTATTTGAATTTTGACATTTGACAATTTGACAAATGTAAACAATAATTTTTTTTACAATTTCATACGAATGAAGTTTATAGCTAGTATTTAGTACATGTCACGTCCAAATATTTCAGTGATTTTTTTTTACAGCTAACGATTTACTCGTAGAAAACAAAACTACTGAGGCGATGGTAATTGAATTAAAGCCAGGGACTTCAAAACAGGAAAATATTGATTGTAATATCAAATTACAAGGTAAGATTATTCAAGTAATTAAATTCAAATTATTGTATACTAGATAATACCCGCGACTTCGTCTGTATGCAATTAAAAATTAAAAAATCATAACCTATGTTTTTCACTGTAACCGTAGCTTTTTATTGGTGAAAGATTTTTTGTAATCTGCCCAGTAGTTATTGAGTTTCTTTTTCTTTGTTGGGCGGCACTATGCCGCCCTCTCGTTCCCCCTAACATATTTATGGAAAAGGGACGTTGGGTGCGGGTGGGAACTCTTTATTTATTATTTTTTTCTCTTTCAACATCTTACAGTTTTCTTATTGCTAATTTACAGTTTTTCTATTTTAATATCACAGTTTTCCTTTATAAAATTACTATTAAATTGACTAAAAATAGTAGTAGTTATTGAGTTATTTCAATACATACAAAAATATAAATCTCTTCTTTATGATAAACAAGAAAAGTTTTAAGATGTCTGGACATCTCTGAGGTTTCTGTTCACACACACGGACTTTTATAACTTCAATAACATTATTTATACCTAGTCTAGCTTTTGCCTATGACTCCGTCCACGTTGAATTAAAAAAATATGAATAGCCTATGTGTTCTTCCAGACTATCCTCTACATCTATACCAAATTTCATCGAAATCCGTTCAGCTGTTACTTTCACATTTATAATATTGTTTCCTTAGTACAAAATTTTAACTGTAGCATAGATACGTAGTAATAAACATCCATCCATTTAATTCTCATTATTGTAATATTATTTTCAGTTAATAATAGTCGATTGCTTTTGAATAACACCCCTGTAAAGAGTATTCTTGGTTTGAACTATATTATAATTAATCTGCAAAAAGATTTGAACGGTAAGTTATTTTATTCGATTAATTAATATTTTAATGATAACAAGTAAATATTACATTTAATGTAGAGTAAAATAAATTTATATCGAACTAGCTGTTGCCGCGATTTCGTCCGCGTGGTATTAGAAAACATACGAACTATATAAATAACAGAAAGCTACGTATCCCTCGGGAACCGGACATTTCTCGGGGATGAACTTTATGCCATGTGTACTCCAGACTTTGTTTTATATCTGTGCCAAATTTCAATAAGATATGTTGAACCGTTGCAGAATGATCTAGTAAACATTATAAAGAAATAAAGTAAACAATCCCACGGGAACCGAAACTATTCCCGGGATAAAAAGTAGCCTATGTGTTCTTCCAGGCTATCCTCTACATCTATACCAAATTTCATTGAAATCCGTTCAGCCGTTTAGGCTACAAACGCTAACAAGCATCCATCCATCCATCTATCTAAACTTTCGCATTTTTATTAATTACATTATTAATTAAGTTATTTCCAATTAATCAATCAATTAAAATTAATTTATTCAATTAATTAATTTCATTAAAATTAATACGGAATATAATTTTCAGATCTCTCTGCTGAGAAATTAAAGTTTTTACTAAATGACAGTAGAGATAGATTAAAAACTTCGGAAAGTAGCGTAGTTGGAGAAAATAAGAAAGTGCTTCATAATATGGTTATAATGGCCGTCACACACTATGATGAAAATTGGCCAATGACTAACGGTAAGTAAATTTAAAACTACCTGTTTGTCTCCTACAAAACTTCGTTCAAAAATTGAACGACTCGAAACCAACGCAACCAGACTTGTATAAAACAACGAAAACAATGACAGAGAACGCAATGACTTCGACCAAACACCGAAGATGGAACTTCCGTCAGGAACTATGTGTGGCGAGACGATTCACTTAATATCGCGTAATCGTCGCCGGAGGCCTAATTTTGGTCCCTTTCCCTTTTCACTCTTTTCTTAAGAGGAGAGGGTGGGAAGGAAAAGTGGATTTGACGGTGGAGGAGACGCATAGGAAGGGGAAATATCCTCTTTAGGTGCGTCTCCTCCTCCGTCAATGAAAGGTAGGCAACGCATCTACAATTGGGGATGTTTATGGGCAGCGGTCGTTATCCATTTCGGTGGATTCAGGTGGCCGCTTGCTCGTTTGCCATCTTATATTATAAAAGAAAAAAATAACACGATCCAGCCACAACGCCATCTATTATAGTGCGGCAGAAACGCAACACTACCTTTCTTATATAGTCAATTCCGCTTAATATGACTTTGGTTAAATTAAATATCGCTTATAGCGACCACTGAGAGTTTTCATTACTTCTAATGTATAATTATTTGTTAGTTCTGAATTTTGAGAGTTCATGATCTTTATTAAAAAAAAACTTAGGAAATTGGCTGTCTTTCAGACTGTCTGCATCTGTGTTTTTTTATAGAGACCCTCCATCCATTCAAACTTATGTAATGTAAACGGGAATTTCATTTATTCCAGCTATTGAACAAAATAAGCTACTAATAGATATAACAGAGGCTATAGATGTAGGTCTAGACTTTGATTTAGATCTAAAATATAGCATGTTATTGGATGTGCTGTTGCACAGGATGAGCTCAGTTGAGAAGCTCGATAGTAGCGCTAGTGATGCTCTCCTTCTTAAGGTAACATCATCATCATACATCATCATCATCATCACTAATTTAAGAGCCGATCTTGCGGTCGAGGTTTCAAATCCCACTATTCGACTATTGTGAACTTCCTAGCACAAGCCTACAGCTTAGTTGGAATGGTTAAGAAACCTATTAGTAATTTAACAAAAAACTACTAATTTTTTTAAAAAACAAAAAAGAACAGTTTATATATTACTAGCTTTTACTTGCGACTCCGTCCGTGTAAAATTAAAAAACAAAGTATGCGTTTTTCTACACTTTTATTTACATTAATACATTTCATTGGTTCAGTGGTTCATGCTACAAACTCTAACAAACATCCATCCATTTACAATTTCGCATACAATATTAATAAGATTGTGATTTTATACATAACCAGATGGATAATCTCAAACATTACCTGGATGAGTTCGCGATAGATGAAATAAAGAGGAACCAATCTAAGTTGAGCTCTGTAAACGAGCTGGTCAACGAACTATCAAAAGATATGCAAAGATTGAAGCAGTGTTTACAATTAGTGGCTGATCCCAGACACTTGATGAAGCATTACCTGAAACAGTTGCTAGAAGCACTTGAAAATAATGGTATGGTTTCACTAAGGACTCCCCTTAGTGTAGATTAATTGTCTGGTAAAAGGCTGTCATTAATTTCTCTAACTAATGTATATTTAAGTAATTAATATCTACCATTAAAATTCCGAAACTCTCGTATTTTAAATACGAGAGTGCTTTATAAAACACTAGCTCTCGCCCGCGATTTCTCGTAGAATTACAAAATAATAAAAAAACATGCCTATGTTACTCCCAGATAAATTACCTTTCTAACGGTGAAAGAATTTTTTTAATCGACCCAGTAGTTTTTGAGTTATTTCAATGCATACATAGGAATAAGACGAAATACAAATCTTTCCTCTTTAAAATATCAGTATAGACTAGCTTTCCATGCGACTCCGCGTGCAATAAAAAGTAAGTCTATGTGTTCCAGACTATCTACATGTATGACATCGAGATCCGTTCAGTTTAGGTTAACTCTAACAAACATCTTAATTTTTACATTTATAATATTAGTAAGGTTCGTTAACAGATGTTGGTGCGTGGTCTACATCATTTGATAGAATGAAAAATAAGATATTTGAGAATTCCTACGCTGGCGTTGATTATCAAGTATTAAACAAATTTAAAGAAACATTATACAAAATATCTGAATACGGTAAGTAAACGGTTTTGGCTTGTATATAATTCAATTCATATAATTCATTTAAAAACTTGAGCAAGTTAAACTATTTAAGTACAATATTTACTAATGTATACATATTTACCCCTTCTGTTCGTCTCCTATCAGCGTTAGCGTGATTATATCTACCCTGTAACTAACTTTAATATTACTCCTGTGATATGCAAAAACAATTTTTCAAATACCTTAATTAGTTACTGAGATTAAAGAAAACAAACTTTGGAAAAATTAAAGTAATAATGTTTTTTATAGATGCGAATAATAAAGATTCTCTTAAAGAGTCTCTTTTGGGTATAATAAAAGAATTGACTTCACAATCTGAGAGTTTCAAGTTATCACAGCTCTGTCCCGCTCTAACACAAGCGGAGTTCGTACGCGGGAGTGAGATACAAGATTGCCTATCGTTGATTTTAAATCTACCTCAGGGAGTACGTGTACAGAGATTTGAAGAACAGGTTAGTACTGAATTCGAGTATTGTTAACTTCATATAGTTAATCTTACTGCCTTGGCGCAGCGACCCAAAGTGGGTCTTGGCCTCCGACACGAGAGAACGCCAATTATTATTTATTAAAATTAATTAAAGTAATGAAAAGCATTAATTAAACATTTATTGAAACTATAATTTTTATTAATCAATAATTAAACCATTAATCAATTAATTGAGTCATTAATTAATCCGATAATTAATTAGTCAAATTGATAACCTATTAAACAATTAATCAATAATTCAATCCGATGGTTTACTATTCAATCTTAAAAGTTAATTAATCCATTAATTAACATCTCGTAATGAATTAACCAATTAGCCAATCATCATCAACTTGCCTTTGTCTCTAGAGAGTGGCACAGTATGTGCTGCTTACATCTCTATCAGCCGTCATATCTGAATTCACTTTCTTACGTGTATCCTCTGTCACAATAATTATTAATTAAATAATTAGTAATCCTATTAATTAATCAGTCAATTAATTATTCGATTAATTATTGAAGCAAATAATTGATTCATTAATTAGCTAATCAATTAATGAATCAATTACTGTGCTGACCCTCCATAAGGGATAAGGTCAAGTTGATGATGATGAATTAAATGGAATTCAATGGAAACCTTTAGGTGTCAGTTTTCACGGACTCTAAGCGTCGTCCAGTGGTGGTGGCAGTGCGGCTGTCGGACGGCCGCCGACGGCGCCTGCTGCTGAAGTCCGGCGAGGAGCTGAAGATGGACGCGGCCAGCCTGCGCATGCTCCGGACTCTGGGGATCACGTCGCAGGAGTACCAGGTTAGTGGAAGGTTCCCAAATATTACACTGATTGAACTAAGTAACATTTTTCTAATTTAAATTACACTTTCCTCTCTAGTACGATTTTTTTATCAATTATCACCCCGTCTTCATTCTCGTAATATTTTAGATTGTTTTTTATGGGCGACATTTTTTTAACAGTGGTAGAGCCCGCTTCCACATATTAGCACTGTAGGGCCTCGCCCGGTGCAATACAACGACCACACAGAGGACAGGCGTGAAGTGGAATCAATGTCACGTTTCGTCTGATGAGTTTGGTGCCGGAGGCTTAATATAAGTCCTTTTTTCTTTCTACCCTTTCCTTAAGTAGAAAGGATGGAAAGAAAAAGTGGATTTGACAGCGAAGGAGACGCAAAGGAAGAAGAAATATCCTATTTATGTTCGTCTCCTTTTCTGTCGATTTAGGGTACGCAACACATCTGCAATTGCGGGTGTCTGTGGACAGCGGTCACTTCGCCACCTTATATCATAAAATACACACCATTTGTTGCCCCGTCGTTCTCCCCCTGGCGTTGTGAAACCAAGGACTTTGGTTTACTTTGTTTCAAAATCAATTACATTATTAAATTTATAGCTAGTTAAAATTAAAAATGCAATATTTTGATATTTTAGGTGACATTACTAAGTGAGGATAGTGGTCTTATAGAGTTTTTAGAAGACCATGTGAGGGTCAGGGCATTGATTGCTAACAAATATGATATCAAGGGTAAGTATCTGTCAGTTTGTAAACTTCCTGACCAACATTCCCTTTTCTAGCATATTGCATTTAACAAAACTACATAAAACTTATAATTTAAACTAGTAAATCCTACTTTGTAATAATATTATAAATGCGAAAATTAGGTGTTTGTTAGAGTTAACCTAAACTTCTGAACGGATCTCGATGACTGTCTTACATGTAGGGGATAGTTTGGAAAACGACATACTTACTTTTGTTATTAATTTCACGCGGACGGAGTCACGGGCGAAAGCTAGTAACAAAAAGTGTCTTCTAAAACACATTGTCACAAGTATATAATACTAGCTCCCCCCGTGGCTTCTTCCGTGTAGAATTAAAAATAAAAGATAAGTAAGTAGCCTATGGGTTCTAGACTACATGTATGACAAACATCGAAATTTGTTCAATTTAGGTTCACTCTAACAAACATCTAGACTTTCAGATTTATAATTAAATTTAAAATTGAAAAGAAAACCGCCATTATGTAATTTGACGTGACTTATTTATTCTTTAGCTAGCTTTCGCACGCGATTCCGTCCGCGCGGAATAATAAACAAAAGCAAGTAGCCTATGTGTTTTTCCAGACTATCCTCTACATCTTTGTCAAATTTCATCCAGATCCGTTCAGCAGTTTAGGCTGCAAACTGTAACAAACATCCATCCATCTAAACTTTCACATTAGTAGGATTAATAAAACTTATACCTATATTCCAAATGGGGTTAAATTTAAACCACAGTTATGACGAGATTTTCTTTCACCGCTTTAGACATAATGGGATAAATTGAATAATTAATTAATCGATTAATGGGCTGTCAAATTAATTGACTGATTAATTATAGCATTGACGCAGCAATTAATCAGTTGATTAATTAATTAATTAATTAATTAATTAATTAATTAATTAAAACGTTGGAGATTACTACTTTATCCATTTAACTCCAAAACTCAAAAACTATGATATTTATAGGCATAGAGTCTACACTTGGTGAGAAATTAATCCAAGATACTAGAGAACATAGTATCAGTCAATACAAAAAGATGTGCTCTAAAATACCCGCACACGCTTTCAGGTATGTACAATCGGGGAAATCCGCGGTGTCCCAATTAAAAATTTGCCTTGTTCATTCCAACTAAAACTGGTATATCTATTTAAAGTAAAAAATCACTATCTCCGAAAGATTAAAAAAAAAACTCCGCCTTTTCCTGGAAATAAATTTGATATCAGTTTTTGCGAAGGGATAATAAAAAAAAATTAGCCGTGTCTCAATGATTTTTTTCCTAGACTCATTTATAAGCTATTGTATTGTTTTTCGTTTGTCTTTTAAAATGTTCAAACGATTGTAGCTTTTTCACACAATTCCTATTTAAAATGTGGTTTCCCTTCACTTTTTAAATGCGATTTCAGATCTGTTATGGAACTGAATAGTTCCGGTTTTCAAGATTTTATAATGAAAAAACAGAATTATGAAGAAAGTTTAGCTGCTATGACATACGCCACCAGTTTATTAGGTAAAGTACGGTTAAAATCGAGTTGTTTTCGATTTCCATAATGATCTAGCTGAACCCCCTAGGGGGTCACGGCAAGCTGGATAAGTATGACAAAATTTGAGGTCAATTTACAAAAGGGGGTCTATAAGAATAAAATTTGGGATTCTAATCTAACACTTAAAGGAAATATAGAAGCCCTGTGTTAATGAGAATTTTAATTTTTTCAACCATTTTTATTTTTTTTTAAATGTGTTCTTCCAGACTATCCCCTATATCTATGACAAATTCCATCAAGATCCGTTTAGCAGTTTAATTCAACTCAAACATCCAAACTTTCGCATTTATAATAATAAAATTCATCAGGCTTGAAGGACCGTCACTTAGAGAACATACTGTACAAAGTGCACGGTGACGAGGGGGGTAGGGGTGGCGGAGGTCGCGGGGGCTGTGGGGGGTGCGTGCTGGCTGTCGACTGGAACAGCGCGCTGCGACACGACCAGCACGAGCCCCCGCCCGCCAGGCTCACCCGCTGTCTGCTCGCACCCTGTAATTTGCAAGGTACACAAACCTACACACAACCCTATAGACATTTACCCAAACACCTATACCTACACACAAACCCCTACACAGTTGTTTTATATAAACCCCTATACAGATGTTCCACACAAACAACCGCACAGATGTTTCACACAAACCCTTTCATACACACAAACGCCTGCGCAGATATTTCACACAAACCCCTACATACACACAAACGCCTGCACAGATATTTCACACAAACCCCTACACATTTGTTTTACATAAACCCCTATACAGATATTCCACACAAACCCCTGCACAGATGTTTCACACAAATCCCTACATACACACAAACCCCTACACAGATGTTTCACACAAACCCTTTCATACACACAAACGCCTGCACAGATATTTCACACAAACCCCTTCATACACACAAATGCCTGCATAGATATTTCACACAAACCCCTACACATTTGTTTCACATAAACCCCTATACAGATATTCCCTACATAAACACAAACCAGATGTCAGCAATCATAGCATATTTTTAAATAATTATTTCATTAATAAAATGCCCTGTACTTACGACATGCTTTATTCTATATATTTTCACGCTATTAAACATAGGGGGTAAATGAATTGGAAAAATCCGTCATTCTAGAAAGGGACAAAAACTACAAGCCAATAACAAGACAACTGGTAACGGTAATTGTTAGCCAATGACAAAGGCCTTTTTTGTATGCAAATAAAAGTTTTTATAATTGATTGCGGGTGAAGCCGCGCGGGAACATCTAGTTTATAATATAATTATTTATAGTATTAGAGAATCGTCTGCAAAAGTTAACATCAGAGACAAGATCCATACATAGACTGCTGTTATCTACATTACAATTGTCATACAAATGGATGGGAAACGAAATACAAGAGAAAGTAAATATTAATCATATTTTTTTTTATTTTCACATTAACGTAAATAATGCATGCTACTAGCTTACGCCCGCGACTCCGTCCGCGTCCTATTAAAAAAAAAACAAAAAAGAGACTATCCTCTACATCTATGCCAAATTTCGCTGAGATCCGTTCAGCAGTTTAGGCTACAAACTCTAATAAACATCCATCCATCTAAACTTTCGCATTTATATTATTAGTAAGATAATCTTAGGTAATTTATCTTTCTAGTCAAAGAATTTTATAATTGCCCCAGTAGTTTTTTAGTAAGATTTAGTAAGATTAGTAAGCAAACAATCTGTGGTGATTTATTTTTCTAATAGTGAAAGAATTTTATAATTGCCCCAGTAGTTTTTTAGTATGATTTAGTAAGATTAGTAAGAAAACAATCTGTGGTAATTTATCTTTCTAATAGTGAAAGAATTTTATAATTGCCCCAGTAGTTTTTTTAGTAAGATTTAGTAAGATTAGTAAGAAAACAATCTGTGGTAATTTATCTTTCTAATAGTGAAAGAATTTTTTAATTGCCCCAGTAGTTTTTTAGTAAGATTAGTAAGCAAACAATCTGTGTTGATTTATCTTTCTAATAGTGAAAGAATTTTATAATTGCCCCAGTAGTTTTTTAGTAAGATTTAGTAAGATTAGTAAGAAAACAATCTGTGGTAATTTATCTTTCTAATAGTGAAAGAATTTTATAATTGCCCCAGTAGTTTTTTAGTAAGATTAGTAACATTTAGTAAGATAACAATCTGTGGTAATTTAACTTTCTAATAGTGAAAGAATTTTTAAAATTGTCCCAGTAGTTTTTGAGTTTATTTCTTACATACATATAACAGAATATTTGTCCGCGACTTTATCTGTTAAAAACTTACCTATAAATTCTAGGCAATCTGTGTAACATCAATAAAACTGTTCAGTTGCTTTTAAGATATGTGTTAATATCCATCCTAAAAATTAGTAATTTCTCCCGCGATTCCGCATGGATGGATGTTAAAAAATTATGAAAAATTACATCGACATCCATTCAGCAGTTTAGGCTACAAATATAAATCTAAACATGCATTAACAATAGTAAGATAAGAAACTTTACATTGATAGATGGATGGATGTTTGTATACGTATCTCTAACGAAACTCGTTAAAAAAGCAAACTGATTTTATTTAAGTTTTTTAAATATGCATAGACGAAGTCGCGGCAAAACTAATGTATTTTTTGATTTTTATTTCTGTTCATTAACTTTTTTTGTTTCATGTTTATTTTAGCGTTATTTTATAAAAGTACAATCAGGGAAACTGTTGGTGTCCTACTTTTTAACGTCGTTTGCACCTTTTGTAGACAGACACGGAACAGTTACCAATAGAATGTTAAATATGTTAACAAAAAAAACAGCTTATTTGTTTGATATTCTATATCCCTATGTATAGTAAAATGTTTAAAATATAGAAAGTAAAATTACTTGACAACCAGTTCTAACAATTATTTGATTTTTAACTAGTTAAAAAAATTATAAAACTTGAAAACCCTATATTTCTATACTATTATAATAAAGCGTAAACACACACTTCTTTGTTGCCTAAGATGTCAGCAATTACACCATATTTCTAAATAATACTCATTTTAATAAAAAGCCCTACAGTTACGTCATGCTTTAGGCTATATATTTTAGGCTTTGGGTGTAAATATTCTGAATAAAAACCCTAATGTGGGAAAGAGACCATGAGTTGCTGCCAACATCAAGAAAGCAAGATTGCCAAGTTATGTCATGTCATGTCATTTTGACATTTGCTATTGATAATTTGACAACTGCAAATAATAAATTTATAATTTCATGCGGATGAAGCCGCACGGGAACAGCTAGTCCGTACTAATTGGTTATTTCTGTCAGTTTATATCATTGCAAGGGATGCTATAAAAGTGGTACATCGCAGATTTCCCTAACTGTACAAACATGTTAATATATTTTTTCCTTATTTAGCTTGAAAATGTATATTACCTAATGCAAGGTAAGAAATTATCTCATCAAGTAAGCGTCAGAAATCAGAAAAGCTTCGGAGATTATGAACTTCTCTTAAATCATATATTCAAGGACTTTGCAAGTGAAAAGGTGTATACAGTTAAGCAACAGGTAGGTTATGTTGAAGCTATACTAGTTTTATCCCGCGACTGTCAACGTGGTATTAAAAAAAGTATATGTTCCAGACTATCCTCTACATATATGACAATCATCGACATTCGTTTAGTTTAGAGAAAAAAAACATATATATAAACTTTCGCATAATTAAATTGTTCGCGACTTTGTCCACGTGAAATTAAGAAAATAATAAAAAATACAGCCTATGTTACTTATTAAAACGTAGTTTTTATGGTATAAGACTTTTTGAAATTGCCCCAGTAGTTTTTGAGTTATTTCAATATATACAAAAATATAAATTTTTCCTGTATGTTAGTATAGATTCCCCCTTAATTAAACACCCTAGGGGTCTATATCCAAGTATACTCCTAGCCTAGTGTTTTCTGTACTTTTGTGTACCAATTTAACTTTTTAAATATTTCTATACCCCTAAAAGTAATTTTTAACATAAAAACTACCACAGGAATGTCAAAATTAAGTTACTAATATAAATGCGAAAGTCTAGATTTCTAGATGTTTGTTAGAGTTAACCTAAACTACTGAACGGATCTCAATTGTCATGTTGATAGCCTGGAACCCATAGACTACTTTTGTTTTTTTTTATTTCATGCAGACAGAGTCGCGGGAAAAAGCTAATAAACTTATTCAAATAAAATTTATGTTCACTTTTCAACAATTTAAGTTATTTTTATACAGGTTACTAATCTCTTGCGACATTGCACTGATCCACAAATACTGGCTATCACCAGGTCAGCTTGGGAACCCTGGATCTAGACATCTTACCTAGACTACCTATGTCAAAGCCCACCCTTAGGCAATCATAAAAGACGTCAAGGGGACTAAGGGCAACTGTAGTAAACACAAAAATGTTTTAAAAAATACTTCGAATTAGACGTTTTATAGTAAACTCCTCTATAACACGGTTGACAGTTGAGCGTTATAGAAATTCGTGCTATAGGGAAACCCCCGTATAACACTTTTTTTCAATAGAGCAATTAAAATTGCGTTATACGTTTTCTTACATAAATTGTTGGTAATGATCGTTATAGGGAGTTATTACAGCGTTATATGGAGGTATGGAATTTGCGTTATAGAGGGGTTTACTATATTTGTAACTGCTTAGATCTAGCTTAGATATAAGATTGCAGGATATAATAAAAAAATAATTTCATGTTTTTTTTTAAATATATTTTTTTTTGCATTTTTTATTTTTTACATATTAAAGCTTTGGATAGATTATATTCTTACTTTGTTTTTTTTTTAATCTGCATAAATGGTTTAATATTACGATTGTATAACAATTTCTTATTATTTTGACTTCAAAATAAATGTACAAAAACAGAGAGAATGTTTTATTTTTATTGTTCCACCAATCACCATCACCAGCTCACTATACGTTCCCACTGAGGGGGAGTCTACCCTAAGGGTGACTAGGACAGTTAACTGCACTGTGACGTCACACATATCTTTGAATTTCTTTACCAATATGCCTCACGTTTTCCTTCACAGTAACGTCGGGTAAATTATACATACTAGCTGTCGCCCGCGACTCCGTCCGCTTGTTATTGAAACAAACAAAAATGAGTAGTCTATGTGTTCTTCCAGACTATCCTCTACATCTATACCAAATTTTAACGAAATCCATTCAGCAGTTTAGGTTAATTCTAACAAACATTTATTCATCCAAGCAATAATAATTGTTAGTGAATGGGGTTTTATGTTGGGTAAAACCCAATAACTGTTTTCAAAGGTGTAATTTAAATTATTTACAAACTGTTGTGCGGTTGTCGATTGTTTCGCAATTCAACCGATTAGTTGCACAACTAACGAGTTGTGTACCTCCATATCAGCTCAGGAATCAAAGCGAGACAACAGTCGTGCGATATTTTAGTCAAAGGTGTGCGAGAGAGGCATAATCTCCATCAATTTACTTTCCTATCTCATCCTTACCTTATTAAAAGGTCAAAAATAAAAGGCCTCCGGCACCACAATCATCGGAGTGTACGCGGAATTGCTTCCATTTCACGTCTGTCTTGTGTGGTCGTGTTGCACAGAGCGAGCCATACAGTGCAATGTTAAAGCGGGCTCTACCACTGTTAAAATAATTAATAATAGTCAATATATAGATAAACTAGCTTAAATTAGAAACATTATTTTATTGTTTACATCTGTCAAATTCTCAGTAGCAAATGTCAAAATATCAATTAGCTTACTATGGCAATCTTGCTTCCTTGATGTTGGCAGCAACTTATGGTCTCTTTCCCACATTAGTGACTATCCAAAATATTTACCCCCTAAGTTTAATGGCGTGAAAATATATAGCCTAAAGCGTGACGTAAGTGTAAGGCTTTTAGTTAAAAAAAGGACTATTCAAAAATATGGTGTAATTGCTGACATCTTGCAACAAAGAAGTGTGTGTTTACGCTTTATTATAATAGTATAGAAGTATAGATAAGCCAGTTTAATTAATTGCGAAAAATAAATATTTTCCTGTTACTGTTCTTGTAATACTAGCTTTCTTCCGCGACTCCGTCCGCGTGGCATTGAAAAAAAAGTAAGTAGCCTATGTGTTCTTCCAGACTATCCTCTACATCTATGCCAAATTTCATCGAAATCCGTTCAGCAGTTTAGGCTGCAAACTAACAAACATCCATCTAAACTTTCGCATTTATAATATTAGTAAGAGAGAAGATTATCATAGTTATATTATCTGTTGAAAACAATTATACCCATCTCTCTCGTACCGTTTGAAACAAACAGAGATAGAACTGTTCTTATAAATGTACGAGAATTTATTTGAAGTCAGTCGTGGTCTATGCGTTATAAGTAGATATATTATTTAAAAGAACGTATATAAAATAATTAAAGTTATACTTTGCTATAGCGAATCGTGTTTAGTTTTACATAAAACTTTTCTATTGTTTTTAGATATTTTCTTTAGTAATAAATTACGACTTCCAAAAAAAAAAATTCACAAAAATGATATTCCATCGTTTATAGTGATTTTTATAATAATTCAAGTGTTTAGCTATTGTTTAGTAATACTTAATGTTAAGTGAAGATTATTTTAAGGTTGAAATTTTATAACAATGTTACGGAGGTTATCGTTGATAATTTTATTTATAGTGTTTACAAATGCACAAAACGAAGGTAAGTAATAAATGTACAATGCTAAACTATTAAACGGATCTCGATAGATGGCACAGTTTAACATAATCTCGAAGAACATAGGCTAATTTTTATTTTAAACGAGCTGTCGCCCACTACTTCTTTAGCGCAGAACATTCCCGTGAGCATATATCTTTTAATAGCTACCTTCCAGTCTAAATCCCGTCCAAATCAGTCCACCCGTTCCAGAGATAGCGCCATTTTGACAGCGCGGAATTAAAAAAGTATCCTATAATATGCCCGTCTATGTCAGCTACCGTTCAGTGAAAGTCCGGTCGAAAACGACCCAGCGGCCGGAGATTACCCGGAACAAACGCGGCTTAAAATCAACGCAAATATATCATCTCAAAATCTGGAATTCTTTTGATATTACAGACACTCCAATTTTATTATGTGTATATCTGATAGAACTGGCCATCGACAATTCACAGAATTAAAAAGATAATAAAAACAATGAGATGGTAAAGCGAAACGAAACCAAAACAAAGATATCAGCCCTGGATGATTTAATTTCGTTTATCTTACATTGTTTAAAGATAAACTTTGCTCTTTACGGTAAAACCCGCTACAGACGCAGTTCGATAGTTAACCATGCCTACGCTCGAAATATTTATTTTTAATGTCTTTGGATTGTCTCTGACTTTGTCTATATGTCCGAAGGCGCGTTAGTTCCGGGTAATCTCCGGCCGCTAGGTCGATTTCGACCGGAAAGGTAGCTGACAGACGGGCATATTATAGGTTACTTTTTATGTTAATACGAGCTGTTGCCCGCGACTTCGTCCGCGTGGTAATAGAAAACATACAAACTACATAAATTACAAAAAGCTACGTATCCCTCGGGAACCGGACATTTCTCGGGGATGAAGCTTATCCCATATGTACTCCAGACTTTGTTTTATATCTGTGACAAATTTCAATAAGATATGTTGAACCGTTGCAGAATGATCGAGTAACCATTAAAAAACTAAATTAATAATTCCCACGGGAACCGTAACTATTCCCGGGATAAAAAGTAGCCTATGTGTACTTCCAAACAATGCTCTAAACCTGTGCTAAATTTCATGGAGATCCGTTCAACCGTTTAGGCTACAAACGCTAACAAACAGAGAACAGGCAACCCCCCATGGTGACCGCTCGCTGCCAACTCTGCTCCGCGCTCGTTGCGAGTCACGAAAATCTTTGAAAAATCCTAAAAGTGGTAAAAAGTGCGCAAAGTTTACCGAGTGACATATCAAAACGTGCGGGAAAGTGAGGTGAACACGCTGGTGAAAACCGCTTTTGGATCGCAGTGAAACTCAAGGAGTTATAAGCGAAAAACCCGAAAATTGCAAGTTTTCGTAACTTCGATCGCGTACGCCGCGCGATTTGTCGTTGCGACCCCCAGTTTTTCAACTGCTATCCTGTCGGGCTCGCCGAGCTCTACAACTGGATATCAAATTTGGATTTTTTAAGCCCAAAACGGCCGAGATATTAGCCAGAAAAACAAAAACCACGTGCCACGAGGTCAGTGATCCGCGGCCATTTTTGAAAATCCAAAAATACTCACCTGAAGAAGAGGACGAGAGGAGCTGGAATCCGCTTCAAGACCTGAAAAAAGATAAGCCATTATTAAGTTATACAATTTCAAAAATTTAGTGAATTTCAAAAATTCATAATTAATTAAAACGATCTATGACATATAGTTTTTTCATAGTCTAATTAAAGCTTGCATTGAGTAGTATCACCGTTGTAAAAATTAGAATTTTCTATTTGTGAAATTCGGAGAAATAAATTTTTAAAATTTCATACAAATTTTTAAATTCATTTTAAAAATACTTACAAAAAATCTAGAACATTCTAATTTATATTACATTATAGAGCTAAAAATATAGAACACATTTGACACCTAATTCAAATTTTTTGGATTAAAATCAGATTTTTATAGCAAAATAACGTAAAATATTTATTATTTTTGGAGATATCAAATCGGGGGCTAATCTGTGACTTTAGTACTATAGATATCTGTGTCCCTGAGAAAAATCCCCACAAAACGAGCCCAAACTCGAATATTTTTGGTCCATAAATCAAAAATTTAGAACGAAGCGGCCATATTGGACGCCATATTGAAAATTTTAAAACCTAGATATCTCTGCAACTAGTTGGCTCATTTTGACGGGGTTTTCAAAGGGTAAGTTGACACGACTCGCACTAACGACCTAACCTGTAAAAATCAACAAAATTTTGACAAATTGTAAAATTGTTTAAACCATAAAAATCAAATAGCCCCACTCGAGCTGCGACTGGTGACCCCAAACACGACTATTTTCTGACACAGGACTTGGAAGATACAGCCGCGGAAAGAATTTCTTCCGCCATCTTGAATCTTGTTGGATTTTTTGAATCCTCATAGCTTCGGATACGCTTATCGTAGAAAACCCGTGTTTGGTATCATTGGAACCGGCTTGGGAGGATCTCTCCACTGCTACTGTTAAATTGACTCTAGATAGAGCCAGACCAGAGTTGGATTATAAATCTAAAAGTTTTATAACTAGAATAAATTTATTGACAAAAATAGAGACCGGGAGCCTGGCGCTACCCAAAATTTATATTATATAGAGACAATCTCTACAAATTGTAGAGTTACTAAAACATATTAGTGCGAGTTTGTACCGTCTGACCGTCCCCCTATTGGGAACGTCAAGATTTAGTTTAAGATAGGTAGAGTCCTTTAACCGTCACCCCTATTGGCGACGCTAAAACTGATTCTGCACTCTGATGTGTGTTAGAACCATCTGACTGTCCTCCTATTGGGAACATCAAGATATTAGTTAAGTTATATACTGTTTATAAGTCCTTTTGACCGTTACCCCTTTTGGTGACGTAAATTAAAATATCATAGGTTAGGTTGTATTGTCCTTGTGTCTTAACAAACTAAATCAATCATGACACCACCGTTAGGAAAGAATGTCAAAAACATCTCGGTTGCATACACGGAGCGCAAGGATAATAAAAACGAGAGATCGCGTGGAGCCATCGTGGCCCAGCCTCTGGTACAGCCACCGTCTAATACTTACCAAACGGAAACCCCGACAATCCGTGCCAATAGGTTGTACCAGGCAGCGAAGATCCAACTGGAGTCCTCGGGGAACTTGAAAGCGACAATAAAGGAGGGCGTCTTGGGCAACCTGTCAGGACTGTTCGAGACCATCCTCTATGCGTACGAACGTCTCCGAACCCTGGAGCTCCAGGTGGAGCGGCTGCAGTTTGAAAAGGAAAAGGAAATTAGGGAAAAGATTGAGGAAAAGGATAGGTGCATTGAGGAATTGGCCAGGAATGAAAGTGGATCGGATATTGGGGTTAAAATAAGCGAGCTCCTAACTAATACGGAGTCGATAAAGAAAATGATAAATCACGATGTGATGAATAGGTTCGATGAGTACCCCCCGGGCAGGGCACTATGTGGTAACGTTAAGAAACTAGAGGGACTCATGGAAGAAATTAAAGGAATAAGGACGATCACCGAAAGGACGAATAAGATAGTGGAGGAGGAGGCCGTTAAGGCAACGGGAAGTGCTGAAAAGATGAAAGAAGAATTAGTAAAGAAAATAGAAGAGACAGGCTTAAAAGTGGAAACAGTCGGGACTCAGGTTGGGGAGGTTAAGGAAGGGATGAAGGAGTACGGAGAAACCGCTAGGGAGACCGGAAAGGCCATAGAGGCCCTCAAAGCCCCGGCGGCCACGTACGCCGAGGCAGCGAGGGTCCCGAATCTAAAGGCCCAGATCCCACTCTGCCGACCAAATCATGCCCTGATTGTATCCTCATGTTCGGAGAAGGATACCAGTGAGAATGTCATAGAAAAGGTCAGAGAAGTTCTAGATGCGCGTAAGTCGGGAATACAAATTGACAGGATTAGAAAGATAAGGGATGGAAAGATAGTTATTAGTTGCGGAAACAAACCAGAGCTAGAGAAGATGGAAAGCCGACTTAAAACTAAAGACGGACTAAAGCTGGAGCCCGCAGCAAACCGGGACCCTCGAGTGATAGTGAGGAACGTATTCGGTTACAACTCTGAAGCGGATATAATTGAGTCCCTAAGGGTTCAGAACAAGAGGCTGTGGCTGGATATGGATCCGAAACATTTTAGGATAAAGGAGGTCTACCGAAAGAAGGCGCGAAATCCCCATCAGGCCCATGTGGTACTGCAAGTCTCCCCTCAGGTATGGCGAAAGCTAATCGAGGCGGGGACCATCTTCATCGATATCCAGGGTCTGACTGCGGAGGATCAGTCACCACTGGTGCAGTGCACCCGCTGCCTGGGATACGGCCACGGCCGAAAGTACTGTGAAGAGATGGTGGATCTCTGTAGCCATTGCGGAGGGGAGCACGACCGCTCGAAGTGCCCCTCCCGTATGGAGGGAAAGGCCCCCGTCTGCAAGAACTGCGACCGTGCCGGACAACAGGAAAAGGGGCACATAGCATTTGATGCCGACTGCCCCATACGGCAAAAGTGGGATGCTATAGCGCGCTCGTCCATAAGCTACTGCTAATGGCGTTGCAGTGGAACTGTTCGTGGAGAATGGAGCTATGCGGAGCCCGGATCAATTGGTTACGCTACTGGCCGGGACGATCTACGCTGATGAAGATGCCGAAATGGACTTTGAAACCTATACCAGCATCCGAAGCCGGGCGGATCAGACCAGGAAGCGCCATTCAGGAAAGACCGATGACCCCCCGATCACCAAGATGGAGCTGGTCCGGACCCAGGGTAGGTCCAAGCCTACAAAGGCACCGGGCCGGGATGTATTTACTGGCGATACTTGTTATATTGCAATATACGCAGAAATCGAGCTATTGTTAGCCATTCTGGACCGGTACCTTGCGTACCGCCTGTTCGAACTGCTGCCCATCATGGGCAAGACTGTACTCAGCGACATACGACCACTGGACCTGATCCGGAACCCGGGGACGCTCCATCCCCTCGCTACCCATATTCACCGGAATATCAGGGAGTTAGAGGGGTGGAGTAAAGCACCCCGGCTCCTCCTGGAGATGGCTCATAATGGAGAACCTGAAGGACAAGCAAGAGAGGGCACAGTCCAGCGTTGGAAAAAGGAGCACACCGATGATTCCACGGCGACAGCTATTCGCAATTTCACCTACGGCACACCACGAGCGCATAGAAACCCGAAAAACCTGGAAGAGACAATTATCTGGGCGCAAACACTGATGGGGCACGATGGCTATGTAGTGTACCTAAATAACATTAAACCTAAACTAAAACTTGAACGTTATCTCAAAGCTCAAATTAAAATCAAACTCAAACTCAGATTTAAAACAAGTAACCGCGCGGCATGTGTATCCAACCCGGAACGCTCTGAAATAAAACATCTGTTATTAGAATGTCCAAGACGAAACCACGACAGATGCGGCCTGGAAACAAGCACTAGTATTACATTAGATGAAATGACCATAGCCGAAACAATGGCAGTTATAAACTCCAGGCCGCATCTAGAGCGGTGTTGCCTTGCGGAACTAAAATTAGAATTAATAAAAGAAAAACTATACTTACTTATAACCTCCCAACAACGCCGTCGAAAATGTACCTGTAAAATAAAAAAAAATAAAAAAAAGACAATTAATATAAAATGCAATGTAATGTAACAAATAGAGGTAGAGAACAAACAGATATATATGAAATTAATGTAATGTGTAAAGTAATGTAACAAATAGAAGTAAAGAAACAAAGAGATATATACAAAATGTAAAAGACAACAATAGGGAAATAGAATTGTATAAACAAACAAATGCCGCAAGATAAAAATTATAAAATAGAACAAGTCGGCAAATTAGTCTAACAAAATTTCTTGCTACGCAAGAAGAACAGAGACGGCGAAAAAAAAAAAAA
>NW_013527248.1:438666-509330 GCF_000836215.1 Papilio polytes
AAAAAAAAAAAAAACGCTAACAAACATCCATCCATCCATCCACCCATCCATCTAAACTTTCGCATTTATAATATTAGTAATATTGCATAAATATTGCAGATATAAATATTGCAGAAATACCACGACCACACAGAAGACAGGCGTGAAATGGTAGCAATTCCGTGTTTCGTCTGATGAGTGTGGTGCCGGAGGCCTAATTTTAGTCCTTTTGTTTTTACCACCCTTTTCTTACAAGGAGAGGTTGGGAAGGGGAAGTGGATTTGACGTTGGAAATGCATAGGAAGGGGCAATATCCTCTTTATGTGTATCTCCTCCGTCGGATAAGGGTAGGCAACGCATCTGCGATCGCGGATGTCTATGGGCAGCGGTCGCTTTGCCATTTTGGCGGTTGCCGCTTGCTCGTTTGCCATCTTATGTTATAAAAAAACAGTTGTTTGATAGTTTAGTCAAAGATGTGCACGGTAATGTTACATGTTTTCCAGGTGACATTTGCTGGACGAATGGAGTTGAAGGAAAATGTATATTACGTAACAACTGCCCGTCTGTGTTAATTGATTTAAACAAGGGAATAACGCCAGAGGTGTGTACATTTACACGTTTTTTAATTGAAAACATAAAAAAAAATCTCTTTGAATTTGTACAATTCAAAAAAATTATAAAGTAACCATAGTAGACATTTCATTTTCACATAATCACTAGCGCTATCTATTGATAGATCCTCAAAACCACATGTCAATATTGTATTTAATTTAACTGCCAATAGATGTCACTAAATCATAATAACAAATGATGGAGCTTATTATTTATTATTTATTATTGTAAAATATTCTATAGTACCTTTCAAAGAAATTACCGGAGAAAAAATTATTTACTGACTTTGTTTTTTTCTTTAACTAGTTAATAAATAGTTTTATTCAACAGGTATGTTGGTACGGGGTAAAGGGTGCGGTTGTTTGTTGTGTAGAATCGTCGCCAACTGTCACATCACCCAGACCTCACGCACTCACTACAACCAGGTAGGTTTTAGTTGAATTAAACATTGACTATGACCAACAAATCTAAATTATTTTATTAAAACATTCGAATGGAAGACTTAGTGTCTGTTCCACAAAATTGTAAATTGTCTGATAACGAACGTGTAAAACATGTGATGGAAGTATCTGATTTTGTTCCATTATCTGAAAGTGACGTCATTTTTAAGTTATCTGGGCCTCTATTAGCCAGTGGTGGGACAGGACCTAAAAGTTTACATAAACCAATAGACAATAAATGACAATGTTGGAGAGGATGGGAAGGAAAGTGGATTTGACAGTGGAGGAGATGCATAGGTAAATATCCTCTTTATGTGCGTCTCCTCCTCCGTCGGATAAGGGTAGGCAACGCATCTGCGATCGCGGATGTCTATGAGCAGCGGTCGCTTCGCCATTTGGCGGATTCTGGTGGCCGCTTGCTCGCTAAAAAAAAGTGATTTATTGTCAACTAGCTATTGCCGGCGACTTCGTCCTGTTATATCCGTAACTAGTATGTAGAAATGTTTAGTCTATGTTTTAATATTAAGTCATAGCATTTATGTTTGTATAAGTAAGCTTACAATTTAGGATGCAGGGCAATCTGCCGCGACACTTCAAACTACGCGTGAGCGGGTCTCCGGATCCTCAGATCTACGGATCTTAATCTAGTGTCGTAATTCATTGTATTTTCAAATTCAAGTGTATTTTATAATTAACTAGCTGTTCCCGTGCGACTTCATCCGCATGAAATTATGAAAATTTTGCTTTATTGTTTACATTTGTCAATTTTTCAATTACAAATGTCAAAATGAAATGACATGATGACAACCTTGCTTCCTTGATGTTGGCAGCAACTTATAGTCTCTTTCAGACATTAGGGTTTTTATCCAAATTTTACCCCTTTACTTTAATGGCGTTAAAATGTATAGCCTAAAGCGTGACGCAATTGTAGGGCTTTTTATGAAAAAAAGAGTTATTCCAAAACATGCTGTAATTGCTGACATCTTAGGCAACAGACAAGTGTGTGTTTACGCTTTATTATAATAGTTTAGATAAATATTATTCCTTTTTAAAAAGACTTTCGCGAAATCCCTTCTAACAGTCCGCATGAAATTAAAAAACAGCCTATGGTGTGCCTGTTTAGTCTTGAAAGAATGTTTGTAGTAATGTCCAGTAGTGTCTAAGTTATTTCAATACATACTAAAATATAAATCTTTTTTATTCATAACATCAGTATAGATATATACTATCTTTTGCAGTCCACTTGCGTCCGCGTAAAATTAAACAAAGTAACCTATGTGTTCTTCCAGACTATTCTCTACATGTATGACAATCATCGGAGATCCGTTTAGTAGTTTAGGATAACTCGCATTTATAATATTAGTAAGCTTAGTAAGATCTTGTTTCTAGGACAAAAATTAGGAAGACACTAGTAATACCGACATATGACTACAAGATCGACGATCGATTCCTCAGCGATTCTGTTTGCGAGCCGATTGATTCTGCATTAACTTCACCTAAAACTGGACAGAAAGCTTGGGACAGTTAGTATAACATTAGCATAAGTGTGTTAGGAGAAATGAATTATTACAAAGAGAACTATTACGGGCATACTTTTGACTCAACTATAGCACAACTGTTTAGTCACAAATTGAGCGTATATGGAGGTGAACACTCGATTTTTAGTAGTGGTAAACAGTTGAATTGTGAAACAATCGACAATCGCACAGTTGTACGATAGTTTGGTCAAATGTGTGCGCTCTTTTATAAGGTACGCCGGTAGTAGACCTAGAAAGAGATGGATTGCGTGAAAGGTGATATCAAGAAGGTAGTGACAGATGTAACCTACGGGAGTAAGATAAGGGGAAGATGATGAGTTGGTATAACATCTTCTCTTTGCCTCTTTCTCTATGCCCTCTGCCGATCTCCAAATCCACCTTTGCTCAAAGACACTACAACTTTATCGCACCTTACTTATATAACCAAATTCTTAACCAGACGAATACTAATATAGCTAAACTTAATTCTTATAAATTTAAAAAATATCTGATACAGTGGCTGTTAACACTAAATTATGAACAAACAGAAAACCTCTTAGTAATACCAAAATAAAACAAGCATAAAAACTCTTTCACTCTCCACACACACACACACACACACACACACACACATATGTGTACATAAATTCCACATGCGTACATATATACGCACTCACTCACACTCAGATACCCAAACACATGTATTTGATCACATATGTACCTAGACTAAGAGAAGGCACTGCCTCCTGTAATACAGGTCCCCACCTAGCTCAGGAGGCAGAGCCCATTGATTGTGTTAAACTGATCTTATCCATAAAGTGTTTTTTATTTTTATTTTTTTTTCTTTACCCTACTCCGGGTTAATGTATTTCACCATCTCAATCTCTCTTTTTGATCATTTTACGCATCTCTTTCTAGGGCTACTTCTACCGGTGTACCATACTCATAACTAACGTGCGAAACAAGATATGAATTTAGTTATGATGGCTGATAGAAATGCCGACCTTAAGGGTGATGATTGGTTTCCAGAATGCATAGAATACCAGGAGAAGCTGGTCTATCCCTGCAAGAAGAGTAACACGCTATCCTGGGACATCGGCGGCGTGCGAATGGAGCGCGTCACCAGCTGCAACCATGATGCAGACCGTCTTATTATTGGTGGAATTAACGCCACCAGCGGGGAGTTCCCACATATGGTATGGTCTTTTCAGTCATTAACTTGCCCTTGTCCCTGAGGGTAGGTATAATCGCTCTTTACATTTCTATCAGCCGTCATATCTGAATTAACTCCCTTCAGTCTACCTTTCAGTCTTCTTTAAGTATACTAAAAGTTTACTCGATGTTTTTTCATATGGATTTTTATTGTCTTCTATAAACTTTTGATGTCTAGTTTTGTATATTCCTATGTGGTTTATGGTCTTCTCTTAGTCTACTGCAGATTTTTCTAGATTTATTTCTGTTTCTAAACGTGTTTTTATAATTACATTGTCAAAAGAATTAAGTAGCTACCTGATTTCGCTGAAATACGAAAGTAACTGTCTATAGACATAATGAAATGAGGTAAAGAAATAAAGGGAAGGAGATGTG
Source organism: Papilio polytes (assembly GCF_000836215.1). Taxonomy (NCBI): domain Eukaryota; kingdom Metazoa; phylum Arthropoda; class Insecta; order Lepidoptera; family Papilionidae; genus Papilio; species Papilio polytes. The sequence goes on from NW_013527248.1 coordinate 442,802, forward strand.
GATTCATCAGGGGATAGGATGCTTAGGAAGGGGGAACATCTCTCTGTGAGTCCCATTAACGTCCGTTAAAGCCAACGCATCTAAAATCGCAGACGTCTTTAGGCAGCGGTTTCTTCGATTTTCTGGCGAATCCAGTCCCTACTAAGTCATAAATAAGTTATCTTTCATAACTTAGTTTAATGTATTCTACAGGCATTACTTGGATACAAAAAACACGAAGAAGATATCCAGTGGTCGTGCGGGGGTTCTATCATAAGTGAGCGATACATACTGACAGCGGCACATTGCACGTACAGCGTCGGCGTGTAAGTTACTTAACTATGACTTAAGTAACTTAACGCTAACTCAATTCTAACTTAACGTTAACTTAGTTCTAACTTAACACTAACTTAATTCTAACTTAACACTAACTTAATTCTAACTTAACACTGACTTAATTCTAACTTAACACTAACTTAATTCTAACTTAACATTAACTTAATTGTAACTTAAGAATAACTTAATTCTAACTGAACACTAGCTTAATTGTTACTGAACTAACTTAATTGTAACTTAACAGTGAACTTATTCTTTTGTTTTTCTGCTAAATTATTACTATATATGTTAAAAAAAACTTAAATTTAAAAAAAAAAACAGATATCTACCGAAAAATTAGTTACTTTGTGTTCATAATAAACTCAAAAACTACTTTAACCCAACATAAATAACTATATTTTTATTTTTATTATTGTTTTTTTGTCTACACATTAAAAAACCGCCAAATTCCAGTGGTCGTGTGAAATATGCCCTAGTTGGTGTACTAAGTAGGTCTGAGATAACGGAAGGCTCCCTGCGGTATGACCTGGAGATGCCTATCAGACATCCCTCCTACAAACCACCCTTGAAATATCACGATATAGCATTACTGAAGACTACCACTGAGTAAGTAATCTTATTAATATGTAATAAGACTTCTTAATTTAAGATTTATCATTTTTAACTTGAAATACGATATTTTTAACACTAAACACCACATTTCTAAATCAACACGACAATTTTCAAACAACAAATACGTTTTTAGCACCGAATACGACTTTTTTAACACCAAATTCGATATTTTTAACAACAAATACGTGGTTTTAACACTAAACGCCACATTTCTTAATCAACACGACAATTTTCAAACAAAAAATATAATTTTTAACACCAAGTACGACTTCTTTAATAAATTCGACATTTTTAACATCACAACTAAATCTTTTTTATTTATAACTACACAATCTTTCTCCCGCAACTCCGTCTGTGTGGAATTAAAAAAAATAAGTAGCCTATGTATTCTTCCAGACTATCCTCTACATCTATACCAAGTTTCAACAATATCCGTTCATCAGTTTAGTCTACAAATTTTAACAAACATCCATCCATCCATCCATTTCACATTTATAATATTAGTAAGAGGGTAAAGTTTTTCACAAGTATATATTTGAGTTTGTTTGTATATAAATTCCATTGTAATATTCGATTCGTAATTTTCCCCGGAGTAGTATATGTTACCTCGACACAAAACATCTACAGCGGACGTGAGGATAGGAATTCTTAAAAAAATTGACAATTCCGAGTTCGAATCCCACTCGTGATATCTTTTTTTTTATTTTCAAAAATTTTTTAAAAATTTTCAAATCGAAATTAAGTCAATAAGATTTTTTAAATTCATTTTGTAATATCAGTATTATATTTAGGATACAATTAAGCGCTAATGTAGTCCCGGCTTGTCTACACGTAGACGTTAGCGCGGACGACGCGCTCGCGCTGGCCTCAGGCTGGGGGTACACCAAGCACAGGGGCACAGTATCTGATGTCTTACAAAAGGTACGCTGGTACAATCGCGGAGAGACGCGGTGTTCAGTACAGAATTCTTGCTTGCAAAGACAAACGCCTCTTCTAAATAACCAATTAGGTTCCGCAAATGTTATTATAGTGTGTCTAAATAAGATAGATTAGTTTGATAAATGACGCATATGAAGTATCGAATTCAATTTGTATGAAGGCAAATGCCGTACTTAATAGACCGGTATCGTAGTGACGAAACAAACACACAAAACGAACAATTTTGAACTATCGATATCCGGTTAAAATAATTATCGAATTTAACTAAAATAATTTTCTTATTCACTAATCTAGAGGACAATTCTAGTATTGATTATAGTGTAGAGAATTTAGCGATGACAGAAATAATAGCGAAATCCAATTCGATTACGTACGGCTGTAGTAATAAACATTTATTTACTCATATTATTTGTTTATGGTCATTATTAATTTGAGAAAACAGTGTTTTTTATTTATTTCATAAGTTATAACTATAAATCTATCGATTCCAACTTCTATAAGATTAAAAATCGAAAATCGATAAGATTCATGACTGATTTTACACAACCCATCCCTATTAAATTTGAAAAGAATTGTCAAACCAATCTAAATTATTTAGACACACTATAAAGTGCAATTATCCGTGTAATGACCGACTTTAGTACACAGCCAGTGGTAGTGCCCGATTTAACATCTTAGCACTGCAGGGCCGGCTCGCCCCCAGTAATACCACGACCACACAGAAGACAGGCGTGAAGTGGAATCAATTCCGTGTTTCGTCTGATGAGTGTGTTGCCGGAGGCCCAATTTAAGTCCCTTTCTCTTTACCGCCCTTTTCTTATAAGGAGAGGATGGGAAGGGGAAGTGGATTTGACGGAGGAGGAGATACACAGGAAGGGGAAATACCTCTTTATGTGCATCTCCTCCTTTGTCGTATAAGGGTAGGCAACGCATCTTCAATTGCGGATGTCTATGGGCAGTGGTCGCTTTGCCATTTTGGCGGATTCACGTGGCCGCTTGCTCGTTTGCCACCTTTTGTTATAAAAAAAAATATTAAAAGCGTACTATGTGTACTAATCGTACCAATTGTATTGAAAAACACTGCTTATTTTTTCTATTTTTTAATACGAAAAGAGGTTTGTCCTACGAGTTTGTTAATAATTTTTATTTGTAACAATCTACAGCCTTAACTGAAACGATTTTGTTGAATAAGATGTCATTAGATTCTTCTCTCAGAGTGTCATAGAGTATATCAACACAAAACTTCTAGAGTGGACGTGAGATATAAAAATCTAAAAAAATAGTGAAAAAAAAAAATTCAAATTCCATTTTCTCTTAATTTTTTTATGTTTTCGAGTATTTTTCTTTATTCTAGCTATTTTTAAGTTAGATTACTAATAAGTTTTTACGAAGGATGTTGATGACTAAATTCCCTGCAGGTAAAACTAGAGAAGTTCTCAGAGCAGGAATGTTTACAAAGGTATCCAGGCAACAGATATTTGAGACATGGGTTTGACCCTGACACTCAGATCTGCTATGGTGATCACGACGAATCCAAGGATACTTGTCAGGTATGTAAGACATTTATATAATAGTAGCTTTCGCTCGACTCCATTCGCGTGAGATTAAAAAAAATAAAACTGAGTATCCTATGTGTTCTTCCAGACTATCCTCTACATCTATGCCAAATTTCATCGAAATCCGTTCAGCCGTTTAGGCTACAAACTCTAACAAACATCCATCTAAACTTTAGCATTTATAATATTTCTACATATCTATACTATTATAATAAAGCGTAAACACACACTTTTTTGTTGCCTAAGTTGCCAATTACAGCATATTTTCAAATAACTCTTTTTTAATAAAAAGCTCTACACTTACGTCACGCTTTAGGCTATACATTTTCACGCTAATAAACATAGGGGGTAAATATTTTGGATAAAAACCATAATGTGGGAAAGGGACCATAAGTTGCTGCCAACATCAAGGATGCAAGATTGCTAAGTTTTGTCATGTCATTTTGACAATTGACACTTTGACAAATGTGAACAATAAAATAATTTTATGCCGAAGAAATCGCACGGGAACAGCTAGTTTCTTTTAATATATATTTTTTTATGATATAGGGTGACAGCGGCGGTCCTCTACAACTGAAAAATCAGAAGATCAAATGTATGTACACTGTAGTTGGGGTGACTTCATTTGGCTCGGGATGTGGGTTGATTGGCCAGCCAGGAGTCTACGTTAAGGTGACAGCTTACGTTCCTTGGATTGAATCCATCGTGTGGCCAAATGACACATCGAGTACTTAAGTTATTGCCTGTATAAAGAAATAAAGATTTTATCAACAAAATATGCGTTTTAATTATTATTTTTAATAAGCTTTCTCCGTCATCGTGGTATTAACAGTGGTAGTGCCCGCTTTAACATGTTAGCACTGCAGGCACGCTCCCAGCAATACCACGACCACACAACACAGGCGGGAAATGGAACCAATGCCGTGTTTCGTCTGATGAGTATGGTGCCGGAGGCCTAATTTAAGTCCCTTTCTCTTTACCACCCTTTTCTTACGAGATGATGGAAAGGGGAAGTGGATTTGACGATGGAGAAGATGCATAGGAAGAGGAAATGTCCTCTTTATATGCGTCTCCTCCTCCGTCGGATAAGGGTAGGCGACGCATCTGCAATTGCAGATTTCTATGGGCAGCGGTCGCTTCGCCATTTTGGCGGATTCAGGTGGCCGCTTGCTCGATTGCCATCTTATGTTATAAAAAAAAAATTAAAAAAAGTTATCCATACTATCTACACGTATGACAATCATCGAGATCCGTTTAGTTTAGGCTAACTCTAACGAACATCTAAACGTATTTATAATATTTAGGATCTGTCCCACCACTGGCTGATAGAAGCTCAGATAGCAGATAGCTCAGATAGGTAACAAAATCCGATATTTCCATCACATTTTACATGTTGGATTGTTATCAATTTACAGTTTGGTGGGACTGGCCCTAAGTAAGATTAGTTAAGATAAATCATATAATGTCATATATATCATACTGTTACGAGCGTGAGGGATAGAGTCATAACGCCTTGGAAATTTCTGCGTTAATTTATTCGCGACTTACAATAACAGGGATTCACTGCACTCACAAATCGTCCGTTAAGACTATACGATGCACGCAAACACTGAATCACTAACTCAGCGCACTTTACAGAACACCACTGTCACTATTCGCTAGCACTTTCATTCCGCGGTCACTTAGTCTTCTTCGTAATTTCGTAATTCGCTCAGGACTTCTTCTTCACAGTTCACTTTCCACCGTCTAACTCCCCGAGTCACGACTGATTCCCCTTATATACCCCCAATTTCGATCTTCTTTTCGTTATTCATTTGTCATTTTATTCCAGAACTTTCTAGATAGGATTACATAAATTTCATAATGAAACATTCTCGACGCCGTTGCGAATGTTCGAGACATCTTTTCGCAAACGTCATTTTCGCTGCTCGCGGCGATCGAACATTCTGGTAACAGCTCGATTATTCCTCGAATATGATTTTCGCTACTCATCAATAGATGACGTCGCGACAATACTAATATTATAAATGTGAAAGTTTAGATGGATGGATGTTTGTTAGAGTTTGTAGCCTAAACTGCTGAACGGATTTCGATGAAATTTGGTATAAATGTAGAGGATGGTTGCAACGGTTCAACATATCTTATGGAAATTTTGCACAGATATAAAACAAAGTCTGGAGTATACATGGGATAAGGTTCATCCCTGAGAAATGTCCGGTTCACGAGGGATACGTACCGATATTTATGTAGTTCGTATGTTTTCTAATACCACGCTGACGAAGTCGCGGGCAACAGCTAGTATCTTATTAATTAAAGTTTGAATTGAAAAACACGACATGTTACATTGTTTATAACATTTGAAATAGAGTTAAGTTACATGGCATAGATTGTGTTCACTTCAATAAAATCCGAGGATACCGAGCGCTTGGAATTCTGAAACAATTGAGTGACTTATTTTTTTAATTTCACAAGCGGAGCGTTGATGGCTCAGTGGTTTAAGCATTTAACTAGTAATCTACAGGTCTTGGGTTCGAATTCTGTACCAATGTGATTTTCGATTTTTCGAATTTCATATGTACATAGTTTACCTGACGTTCTTACGGTGAAGGAAAACATCGCACATATCAGCGAAGAAATTCAAAGATATGTGTGAAGTCAACCCGCAGTGCAGCGTGGTTTGACTATGTCCTAGTCACCACCTTATTAGGGTAGGGGCAGCCCCTCGGTGGGGACGTAAAGTGAGCTGGTGATGATGAATTAATTTTACCCAACTCGAAGTGACCGCTGCTCAAACATCCACAATTGCAGATGCGTTGCCTACCCTTAATTGACGGAGACGCACATAAAGATATTTCCCCTTCCTATGCATCTCCACCGTAAAATCCGTTTTCCCTTCCCACCCTTTTAAGAAAAGGTGAAAGGGAAAGTGTCTAAAATAATGCCTGTGGCACCACGCTCATCAGACTGTACGTATTGCTTCCACTTGTGCCTCGTGTAGTCGTGGTATTGCACAGAGCGAAGCGAGCGAAGGCCAAACTTTAATCCATTTTCCTTCCACCCTTTTTCTCATAAGAATAGGATGGAAAGGGAACGTGGATTTGACGGTGGAGGATACGCATAGGAAGAGGAAGTATCCTTTTTATGTGCGTCTTCTCCTCACTCGAGGGTAGGCAACGCATCTGTAGTTGCGGATGTCTATGGGCAGCAATAGCTTTGCCATTTTGGCGGTTTTAGGAGGCCGCTTGCTCGTTTGCCACCTTATTGTAAAAAAAAGCCCTACAGTGCGAGCATAAAGCGGACTCTAACACATGTTATTGTTTTGTTTTAATTCTCTCACCTGCTTCGGCACCAAACAACAGCAGTCTCCTCCACAGTTGGGTCCGCAAGCCTCTTGTGTGCATACTATTTCTTGATCATCTGCACATCAAAAACAAACATAATACCTACGTTTTTTTTTTTATCATAAGGTTGGCAAACGAGCAAGCGGCAACCTGAATCCACCGAAATGGAAAGCGACCGCTGCCCACAAACATCCGCAATAGCAGATGCGTTGCCTACCCTTAACTGACGGTGGAGACCACGCACATAAAGAGGACATTTCCCCTTCCTATGCGTCTCCTCCACCGTTAAATCCACTTTTCCTTACCATCCTTTCCACTTAAGAAAGGGGTGGAAAGGGAAAGGGACTAAAATTAGGCCTCCTACTAGCTTATGCCCGCGACTCCGTCCGCGTGGAATTGAAAAAAACAAAAATGAATTGCCTATGTGTTATTCCCGACTATCTTCTACAAATGCCAAATTTCATGGAAATCCGTTCAGCCGTTTTGGCTACAAACTCTAACAAACATCCATCTAGACTTTCACATTTATAATGTTAGTAAGAAGTAAGATTATTTACAATTTAAACCAGAGATAAATCAAGCGAAACATTTTAAAGTGAAAATATGAATTCAACAAACCAAGTGGAAATCTTCTGGAAGTGTGCGCCTCGGCTAAATATGCTACATGAACAAGAAATTAATTTTGATTTAATTATTAAATAAAATATGTTTTTATTCGGTACAAAATACGACATTTTCGGATAATTATATAAATACCTGTTAACGCAAACATTATAACAAATGTCTTTAACATCTTGTTTATTTTTTACGCGCGGAATGTGACAGCTGTTTCAAAATGGCCGACGTTTTACGGATAAATAAACGTATTTTATAGGAGAGATTACCTTTATGAAATTCAATTAAGTATTCTACTGTAACGAATGAAAAATATAGAAATAGAAAACTAAATGTAATAGTTATTTCGCGGTTTATTTTTTTGATTTGATAAGCAATTTGTTATATTACCTATACAAATATTATAAAGAGAACATAATTGTATTTTTATATGTATTGAATATCTCAAAAACTACTGGGCCGATTTTAAAATTTTTTTTCACCGTTAGAAAGGTAATTTATCTGTGAGTAAGATAGGCTATTTTATGTCGACAAAATCGAGAGCAACAGCTAGTGTTATATAATCTGCATATGACTTATTCTACATTGATGCGTTTGGTTGTTGCTTGCGGACACAGGCTACTTTTTTAATACGTACATCTCCGACAGACATTTGAGAAAAAGCATAGTGAACAGATTTTTTTACTGGTACTTTCGTTAAAAGGTATATCAGTCAAGTCTAGTGCCATCTTGTGTCTTTGTATTGACATGTAGAACATTTTACAACAATTATAATAAGCTCCATCTTTTGTTATAAATTAGAAACATTTGAACACATTAGTCAACGACATCTGTTGAGTTATTATCGAATGAATGTGACTACAAAGGTAGAGACCGAAGAAAGTATGGATTGTGTGAAAGAGGATATGCTTAAAGAAAAGAGTGGATTCAGATATGGCTGATAGAGATGTATGGAGCAGCAAATACGGTGCCGACTCTCTGTAAAGTATAAGGGCAAGTTGATGATGAATTAACGACATCTATTGGCAATTAAATTAACTAATTATTGTTACAGTTTTAGGATGTAACAACAGATGGCGTTGGTGGAATTTACGAAACATTCTGGCCTACATAAAATTATTCTTGAATCTCTTTCGAGTTGAACTAATTTTCAAAGTAGTAAAACTCATGTCTGTTAGGAAACGTAATTCATTTTATGAAACCAATAACTAAAGAAAGGTTAAAAGTAGGGTAACTGGCCATTAACAGTTTAAAGTTTTTTGTCTGTTATATTTTATGATTAAAAAAGTTATTTTTTTAAATTAAATGCGAGATGTAAATAATTATTTATTGATCGTATAAAATGCTTTCCTTTAAATAATGTAATACATATATTTGATCAATTTATTGCTCATCGAAATCGAATTTGAACCTTCCATCATCCAGGATGCTGTTCCACCAATCCAGATCTTCAGGAGTATAAGCTTTGAAACCTTCAACATCTAGGACATGGCTGGGCATCTGAAAACAAAAAAGATATTAAATAAACTAACGCACATCTGTTTATAGTTTGTCTAAATAAGATTAGTTTGACAATTCATTTCATATTTAGTAGGGATGGGTTGTGTAAAATCAGTCATGAATCTTATCGATTTTCGATTTTTATTCTTATAGAAGTTGGAAACGATAGATTCATAGTTATAACTTATGAATTAAATAAAAATACTGTTTTCTCAAATTAATAATAATCATAACAAATAATGAGAGTAAATAAATGTTTATTACTACTACAGCCGTACGTAATCGAATTGGATTTCGCTAGTATTTCTGTCATCGCTAAATTCTCTACACTATAATCAATACTAGAATTGTCCTCTAAATTAGTTAATAAGAAAATAATAATTTTAGTTAAGTTCGATAATTATTTAAACCGAATATCGATAGTTCATAATTGTTCGCTGCGTGTTTTGTCACTACGATACCTGTCTAAGTACGGCATTTACCTTCATACAAATTGAATTCGATACTTCATGTGTCATTTATCAAACTAATCTATCTTATTTAGACAAACTATAGTCTCGCTTTGATTCCTATGAGCTTGTATGGAGGTACACTACTCGTTAGTTGTGCAACTAAACAGTTGAATCGCGAAACAATCGACAATCACACTACAGCTGTGCGATAGTTTAGTAGGTGTGTCTTAGTTGTACGAACACTTATACGACTCTATACTATCTCTACTTTGAATGGCCTTCGATTTAAAATAAACTAGCTGTTGCTACTTCGTCCACGTAATATTAAGATCAAAAAGTAGCTTATAATATGCCCGTCTATGTCAGCTACCCTTCAGTGAAAGTGCGATCGAAATCGGTCCACCCGTTACAAACACGGCTTGCTGACAGACAGACAGACAAGTAAATTTTAAATGCAATATTCGTTCGTTCGTTCGTTCGTAATCTGGAAATTTCTTTTGATATTACAAACAGACACTCCAATTTTTTATATGTATAGAAGATGTATAATACCTCGATAGCGTCCGATCGTTTCTTTCTTAAATAATTGAAACAGCATGTCCTGAATCTTCTTGTGCCGCAAGATGGCGCGCATTCGGAACCACATGAGTTACAGGACAGTCCGGCAACGAACATATTACCTGTAATAAAATAGTTAATTTTACTAAAATAGACCAGGACCCCTAAAAATTACCCCCTCACGAAGACTTGTTAGGGAGGACACTAGGACCCATTGACAAGGGCCCACAGGACATTAGTAGACGGTAGTATTTTACAGCAATAAAGTTAAGGATTTACTTCAAATAAATGTAGAACCAAGGCTTAACTGAAATTGATCGAGTTTTATGAGTAAAACCTGATAATCTCTGGTTTGGGTTTCAAAGGACTTTTCTATTGTCCGTAAAAGACATTCAAAACCATGGCTACCATACTCTTAAATGTAACGGAACAATTACATGCCGATTGAAACACGTTTTTCTAAAAGTTATGCAAAAAATTACAGAATGGATGGAACTCATAATTATATTTTATTTAATTTTTTTTTTATAACATAAGGTGGCAAACGAGCAAGCGGCCACCTGAAACCGCCAAAATGGCGAAGCGACCGCTGCCCATAGACATCCGCAATTGCAGATGCGTTGCCTACCCTTATACGACGGAGGAGGAGACGCACATAAAGAGTATATTTCCCCTTCCTGTGCATCTCCTCCACTGTCAAATCCACTTCCTCTTCCCAAACTCTCCTTATAAGAAAAGGGTGGTAAAGAGAAAGGGACTTGAATTAGGCCTCCGGCACCACACTCATCAGACGAAACACGGAATTGCTTCCATTTCACGCCTATCTTCTGTGTGGTCGTGGTATTACTGGGGGCGTGCTGGCCCTGCAGTGCTAAGAGGTTAAAGCGGGCACTACCACTGTCAAATTACTACAGTATTACGTGAAAAATACATTACTGTTTATGTTAAGGGAAAAATTATACGTGAAAGTAACACGATAGTTACCCTACATTTTAAATAATTATCTTATTTTCTTTATATAAGATTAGTTAATAATGTACAAACCGATAATCATTAAAAACAGAACAATAAATAATTTAAACATATTTCTATGTTAAACTTTGGCGGTTGATTTGACAGCTCGCACAAGATGGCGGATCGAGGCTTGAATGTGGAATGAAAAATATCTGAAACGAAGGGCTTTTTATATGGAAACAATAGTTTACTTTGCATATGGATGGACAAACATACTTTAGTTGTGATGTCATTGTATACTCGTAGTTTTGTAAATGCAAAAGAAATGTTTACGTATGCTCTTTGGTTATATTTTTAGCACTAGAAATGTAGACAGAAGCCAACAATCTTCTGTGTTTTAAATAATCAAATTAACCGACTACCCAAAAGTAGGTACTAAACTCGTCTCTATGTTATTTTTATTTTATTACGGCATAACTTAGCCCCTGAGTGTCGGTGGCTCAGTGGTTTGACTTGACTTGTAATCTACAGGTCTTGGGTTCGAATCCCGCCATGTACCAATGTGATTTTCGATTTTTCGAATTTTCATATGTGCGTAATTTACCCGACGTTCTTACGTTGAAGGAAAACATCGTGATGCAACCTGCACATATCGGCGAAGAAATTCGAAGATATGTGTGAAGTCAACCAACCCGCAGTGCAGCGTGGTTTTCTATGGCCTAGTCACCCCATATTAGGGTAGGCTCCGAGCCCCTCGGTGGGGACGTAAAGTGAGCTGGTGATGAACTTAGCCCCTAGTAGACCAATTTTGAAAATTTTGTTATCCGAAAGTTAGTGGTTGAAGGTGGATCCTATTTTTGTAGTCAAAGACTACGACGTAGTTAAATAGTTTAGCTCAAAATCGCGTGAAAATTGGGATCTTTTTTGCTTCTTTGCTCACGTAGCTTAAAGTCTAAGATTTACATAAAAATGATGTATGGAAGAATTGTAGCCCTTTAATTTTTATAATACAAAATGTACGCCTAATTAAGCGCCATCTATTGATCCCTATTGACTAATAATAATTTTGTTAAGAATTGTCTCGTAATAAAATATAACCTATGTTACTCACAGATAAATTACCTTTCTAACGATTAAGGAATTATTAAAATCGGCCCAGTAGTTTTTGAGTTATTTTAACTTTATAATATCAGTATAACTAGATACAGATTTTTATATGCGACCCGCATATTCCCCTTAAAATAAAGGGGAAAATTTACAAAACCGTCGTAAGACCTGTCATGATGTATCTGAATGTTGGGCAGTAAAAGGGACGGATGAAAGGAATACATGTGACAGAAATACGAATGTTAAGATGGATGTAACTTGAATGGTTAAGATACGAAATGAGTATATTAAAGGAAGTTTGAGAGTAGCCCCAGTGGTTGAGAAAATAAGGAGTAAAAGGTTAGAGTGGTATGGGCATGTTATGAGAAGGGATGAATCGCATGTAACAAGAAGGACGTTAGTTATGAATGTGGAGGGATACACCGGTAGAGGTAGACACAAAAAAAAAGAGATGGATTGCGTGAAGGTGACATGATCAAGAAGGGAGTGATGACTGAGATGACGGATGATAGAGTGCTTTGGAGGACGAAAACCCGCTGCGCCGACCCTACGGGAGTACGATAAGGCAGGGGAGATGATGAAGATGATATAACTAGATACAGATTTCTGTGCTTCATTCGCATTATATAAAAAATAAGTTAGAGTTTGTAGCCTAAACTGCTGAACGGATCTCGATTTAAAGATGTAGATAGTATGGAGGAACACACTAGGAACGCGCTTGCTTTTGTTTTTTTGACATAGATACGTATGTTAAGATGGATGTGTGGTGTGACAAGATTGGATAAAGTTAAGAATGTGTACATTAGAGGAAGTTTGAAAGTAGCGCCAGTGGTGGAGAAATTGAGAAGCAAAAGTTTAGCGTGGTATGGACATGTTATGCGACGAAACGATGGGGACATAAACCAGAAAGTGTTGAGATTGAATGTGGATGGCTACAAAGGAAGAGGAAGACCGAAGAAAGTATGGATGGATTGTGTGAAAGAAGATATGCTTAAGAAAGGAGTGGATTCAGATATGACGGCTGATAGAGATGTATGGAAGAGCAGCACATACTGTGCCGACCCTCCATAAGGGATAAGGGCAAGTGGATGATGATGAGTTTACAATTCACTTGAGATATTTCTGAAACCGCACGCATTGTGAGGAGGGTCCTGTCTCTGCCCTGACCACTGGTTGCTTGAGTCATCGGATTCCGCAGCCGGTAGTGCTCTATTTTTTCACATATATGGTTTTTTAGACAAATCGTGTAAAACATATTAACTATGTATTAAATCTTTACTATCTATACTTATATAATAAAGCGTAAACACACACTTCTTTGTTGCCTAAGATGTCAGCAATTACAGCATATTTTTGTATAATTCTTTTTGTAATAAAAAGCCCTACACTTACGTCTCGCTTTAGGCTATATATTTCACGACATTAAACTTAGGGGGTAAATTTTTTGGATAAAAACTCTAATGTGGGTAAGAGACCATAAGTTGCTGCCAACATCAATAAAGCAAGGTTGTCATCATGTCATTATGATATTTGTAATTGATAATTTGACAAATGTAAACAATAAAATAAAATTTTCATAATTTCATGCGGATGAAGTCGCACGGGAACAGCTAGTTTAACATAAAAAGTATTGTTTACTACCTCCCTTATTATCGCCTGAATGGATGGATTGTGTGAAAGAGAGCTTCAGAAGGGAGTGGATTCAGATATGACAGATAGAGATGTATGGAGGATATACTGTGCCGACCCTCCGTAAAGGACAAGGGCAAGTTGACGTAGCCATCCAAAATATCTTCTATATCTATGCCAGTAGTAAAACATCTTCTTAAATCTTTATTTATGTTATTAATTCTACGTGAGCGAAGTCGAACGCAACAGCTGTACTAAGATTATAAAGCGGAATGATTTGTATTTTTACATGTATTGAAATGTATCAAAAACTATTTGGTCGATTTCAAAAATTTTCACCTTAAAAAATCTTCTTTATCAGTGTGTAACAAATACTATGTTTTTTATTATTATTTTAATTTCATGCGGGCGAAGATGCGAGCAACAGCTAGTTAGTAATAAAATAGCGGCTTTGTTACAAAATTTTCACTTTAGTATACATTTTCTACCGTTTACATTTAACTATATTTGTCTGTTTTAAACTCGAATGCATTTTTTAGAAGTAAAATTAGCATGGGGGCATGTTATAAGGTAGACTCGCATGTTCCAAGGAGAACGTTAGTTATGAGTGTGGACACCGATAGTAGACATAGAAAGAGATGTATTGTGTGAAAGGTGACATCAAGAAGGAAGTGACTGAGATTTTTTTTATAACATAAGGTGGCAAACGAGCAAGCGGCCACCTGAAATCGCCAAAATGGCGAAGCGACCGCTGCCCATAGAGATCCGCAATTGCAGATGCGTTGCCTATCCTTCAGTGGAGACGCACATAAAGAGGATATTTCCCCATCCTATGCATCTCCTCCACTGTCAAATCCACTTCCTCTTCCCAACCTCTCCTTATAAGAAAAGGGCGGTAAAGAGATAGGGACTTAAATTAGGCCTCCGGCATCACTCATCAGACGAAACACGGAATTGCTTCCATTTCACACCTGTCTTGTGTGGTCGTGGTATTACTGGGGGCGTGCCGGCCTCGCAGTGCTAACATGTTAAAGCGGGCACTACCACTGTTAAAGAGATGACGTATGATAGAGTTATTTGGAGGGCAAAAACCTGTTGCTCTACGGGGTTAGGATAAGGCAGGGGAGATGATGATACATTTTTTTGTATAACGAAAATTTTAATCGTTAAAGGTTCAAGAGAATTTAGTTATTTATTCCTAAAGTAATTATATAAGATGAGCAGCGGTATCTTGAGCCTTGAGCCGAAACAGCCAAAGTAAACAACCAATGTGGCAAAAACAGTCGTTTATTGGTGGGTCACAGAACAGCAAGCGGTTACCTGCTAAATTACGCCGTCACCACCGCAAGCAACCTAATTCAGCTACGCTACTATGCAATTCTGAGTAAAATTAGTCACAAGACAGCAAGCTAATATACTCAGAATCGCGTCGTAGGAACTAACTTGAGAAGACAGTAATTTTAACAATATTTGTTATTTTCTAATCTTCTGAATTGCATATGTACATGAAACGACTTAACCTAAGGCGCATATGATACAACATCGTGTTTTAGCATACAGGTGGCGCCATCTAGTTTTGTACGTAAAAACTACTGGTCTCTAGTGAATATTTGTTACAATTATATAATTATGTTTTGTAATGTCTCATTTTTTTAGGTTATTAGAATTTTGAAAAAACAAATTAAGATTCAAATATTAATCAGTTTATTTGCGTTACAATAATGTACAATTTAAATCATCAATAAATATTTATTTACACATTTCTGTATAACAATTATTACAGTCCATAAAACAATTTATTTCACAACAAATCAGATATAGTTTTCGACCGAAAGTCGAAATCATTTAATATCTTCTCGAGGATTTCCAAAACGATGACCTTACGAATTAGTTCAGGATAATCTGAAATCTCCATCTGGAATAAAAAATAGAAACAGTGAGATCCTTACCTTACTCCTTACCACAATATCGCACAACCGTTTAGTCTCGCGATCCTATTACAGTTTGTCTAAATAAGATACATTAGTTTGACAATTCATGTCAATTCATGTAACAATTTAGTAGGGAAGGGTTGTGTAAAACCTTGAATCTTTTCGATTTTCGATTTTTATTCTTATAGAAGTTGGAATCGATAGATTCATAGTTATAACTCATGAATTAAAAAAAAAACACTGTTTAGTCAAATTAATAATGACCTGCAGAACCATTACAAATTATGAGAGTAAATAAATGTTTATTACTACTGCAGCCGTACGTAATCGAATTGGATTTCGCTATTATTTCTGTCATCGCTAAATTCTCTACACTATAATCAATACTAGAATTGTCTTCTAAATTATTTAATAAGAAAATAATAATTTTAGTTAAGTTCGATAATTATTTAAACCGAATATCGATAGTTCATAATTGTTCGCTGCGTGTTTTACCACGATACCTGTCTATTAAGTACGGCATTTGCCTTCATACATTGAATTCGATACTTCATATGGGTCATTTATCAAACTAATCTATCTTATTTAGACAAACTATATCTTGTGAATACTCGATTTTAATTGTGCAATTAAACAATTGAATTGCGAAACAATCGACAACAGATGTGCGATACTTTCAAATGTCTCCCGCTGATGTCAAAGGGTCTAACTATAAAAACTTGGGTAATATCTAGAAGTTAGTGTAAAAGATATTCTTAGTATGAGACTTTGCAATTAAGTTACGATTGACAATAAGACCTCTAAATTCAATTTAGCAAGGTATACTTAGTACCTCGTATAAATTAGAACGCTTTCTCTTCAAATGGTTGAAGCAGCAAATCCTGAATCTCCTTGTGCCGCAGGCAGGAACACATTCGATCCCACAGGACTCGCATGACAAGCTAGCTGCACTAATGTTGCCTAAAATAAAACAAAAAAAGCTTTAATGTTTAGTAAAATTTGTGTTCTTCTTTTATAAAGTATTTGTAAAGGTAATTTAAAAATTAAGTATTATGGTAACACGCTCACTGCGTAACAGGTCGATATCGGCCTGACGTGGTATAAAAGCTGGTGCAGACGAAGAAAACTATATCCCTCCCGCTATTGCGAAATTATTTAAGGTGTATACATTACATAAAATGTATAAATGTTTCCACATAGCTTAATCTATGGTAGAGCTGGTGGGTCTAAAAAGACCTGCCATGTTGGCGGAAACATAATTGAGGGCGTATTTAGGCCAGCCGCGTTACTAGATGAATAATTATTAATTTAACAGTGGTAGAGCCCGCTTTAACATCTTCGCACTGTAGGGCTCGCCCGGTGCAATACCACGACCACACAGAAAACAGGCGTGAAGTGGAAGCAATTCCGCGTTTCGTCTGATCAGTGTGGTGCCGGAGGCCTAATTTTAGTCCCTTTTCCTTTCCACCCTTTTCTTAAGAGGAAAGGATGGGAGGGAAAAGTGGATTTGACGGTGGAGGAGACGCATAGGAAGGAGAAATGTCCTCTTTATGCGCGTCTCCTCCGTTAATGAAGGGTAGGCAACGCATCTAGAATTGTGGATGTTTATGGGCAGCGGTCGCTTTCCATTTCGGTGGATTCAGGTGGCCGCTTGCTCGTTTGCCACCTCGTATTATAAAAAAAAAACTTGGCGCAGTAAATGTGTTAAAATCATTTAAGAATCTAACTATAGCAACACTTTTTTAAATCTTATCTTACTGCTTTTTAAATAAATGACTGTCTAAAAATTGAATTAAAATTACTCGTCTATTATAATCTAAAATCTAAATTCATTTTAACAAGATTATTTCACCATTTTGCTATTTTTGTATGTATTGAAATAACTCAAAAACTACTAGGCCGATTTTAAAAACTCTTTCACCATTGGAAAGGTAATTTATCCGTGAATAACATAGGTTATATTTTTTCAATTTCACGCGGGCGAAGTCGCGAGCAACAGCTAGTATTTAATAATTAATAAAAAATATTGCAACTAACCGAACGCAATTAAATATAATACCGTTAATACTTTCAACATGATTACTAGCAAACAAATTGGCGCCGAAATTGTTGACATGTAAGATGGCGGCGGAATGGAGCACGCAACGCGCCATCTTGCTTTTTATAGAAGGAATACGTTTTCTTTTATTGTTTATTATCCATTAGCAAACAAGATTGAAGTGCCACATTTGTTGACATTCTTAAGTGTAGTTTCGGATATAATATCAGGATATTCCAGTAGCTGGCTTACTTGTGCAGTCGCGGAAATCACGATGTTTAGGAAACATCTTGTTCCTAACTAGATACACTCCGATTTACATATAGCTAATTAGATAACAGTGAGCAAACGAAGGAATATAGTAAAAGACTACATTTATATTACACGAGCTGTTGCCCGCGACTTCGTCCGCGTGGTATTAGAAAACATACGAACTATATAAATTACAAAAAGCTACGTATCCCTCGGGACATTTCTCTGGGATGAAGCTTATCTCATGTGTACTCCAGACTTTGTTTTATATCTGTGACAAATTTCAATAAGACATATTAAACCGTTGGAGAATGATCGAGTGAACATTAAAAAACTAAATTATTGAATCCCACGGGAACCGTAACTATTCCCGGGATAAAAAGTAGCCTATGTGTTCTTCCAGACTATGCTCTAAACCTGTGCCAAATTTCATGGAGATCCGTTCAGCCGTTTAGGCTACAAACGCTAACAAACATCCATCCATCTAAACTTTCGCATTTATAATATTAGTAAGATTACTATACACATACCTATGTATTTTTTTACAAATTTACTGAAATAACTAATCGAGGTTAACAGTAGTTTAATGTCGCTTTGATAAAATATGTGAACATTTAGTCATGTTATTTGTCCTTAGAGGTTTGAAATCATGTAACATATGTCTTTACTAATATTATAAAGAGGAAAGATTTGTATTTTTGTATGTATTGAAATAACTCAAAAACTACTGGGATAATTTCAAAAATTCTTTCACCATTAAAAAGCTATGTTACCTGAAGAACTTAGGCTATATGTTTACAATTTTTTCATTCATAAAGACAAGCTTAATGTAATTTTTTTTATATAACTACAATAAGTTGTCAAACAGCCACCTATATTCGCCAAAATGGCGAAGCGACCGCTGCCTTTAGACATCTGCTATTGCAGATGCGTTGCCTACCCTTCATTGACAGAGGAGACGCACATAAAGAGGATATTTCCCCTTCCTTTGAGTCTCCTCCACCGTCAAATCCACTTTCCATTCCAATCCTCTCTTGATAAGGGGTGGACCGAGAAAGGGATTAAAATTGGGCATCCATCATCACACTGATCAGACTGTACGCGGAAGCATCCATTTGACGCCTGTCTTCTGTGTGGTCGTGGTATTACTGGGGGCGAGCCCTGCAGTGCTAAGATGTTAAAGCGGGCACTACCACTGTTCAAGTATTTAGTTATGTTAATAAATAATAAATAAATAGAAATAAAACATTGCTTATTTCGATAAAAGATTTTATTAACTTCAAGTCTGAATATACACGCCTTTAACGCACAAATATAGCTCTGTTAAAAATATAAACAATTGCTACAGATTGTGTAAAGTATTGTAATTATTAAAATGTATTACGAATTAAATTATAACCTAAAAAGTACATCACAAACTGCTTCGTTTAAAAACATTAAATAAAAAACAAATATAATAAGTCACCTTCTAGAATTAAATTATTAACTATAGTCTATATCTCTTAATTTGAATTTATTTTTTAATTTCGACAGATTAAAAATATAAATACATTTTTTAAATCATCCATATTTATTGCACAGATTAAAAAAGATTAAATTTTAATCGTTTAATATGAAATATATTATTAAATTCAGAAACGCTACCGGTTCACATTTATAAATCTATTTAATATAATTTTTATTTCAATAATTCATAACCTCAAAATCCTATCCAAAGTGACATTCGATCATAATTCCCGGGCATTTATTGGTTGTATTCTTTCTGTTTTCTGCGTAATACTTCAGCGCTCGCTTCTTGGATTGCTTCCCAAAGTTTAGCTTCAGAAAGGATTTGACGGGATAGTTCTTCGACTGCATTTTCCGATTCAACAAACGATCCTAGAGTTTCATCATCTACGAACTGGAATACAATCACACTTGTTAGATATTTCGACAAAAATGTCAGCAATATAGCAGCATATTTTTGAGTAATTCTTTTTTAATAAAAATCCCTACACTGACGTCATTCTTTAGGCGATACATTTTACGAAAATGTTCTTTTAAAAAAAGATAAATAACATAGATTAATAAATAAAGAATATATCAAAATAGTTAAAAAGCTAAGTTACTAATATTGTAAATGCGAAAGTTTTGATAGATGGATGTTTGTTAGAGTTTGTGGCCTAAACTGCTGAACAGATTTCGATGAAATTTGGCATAGATGTAGAGGATAGTCTGGAAGAACACATAGGCTATTTGCATTTGTTTTTTTAAGTACCGCGCGGACCGGGTCGCGGGCGAAAGTTTTTAATAAAAAAATAGAAAACCCTATTTTATTGACCACTGACCACTGTAAAAGGATAGGCTATAAACTATGTTTTTTATCTATTTGATTTTTAATAATAGTAATCACTGAATAATTTTCGAAATAATAATAACTTAACTGACATAAAAATTAAAAGGCGTTAAGTAAGAATGCAGATCAAACAATCGCCTATCCATCAATACAGATCAGTGGTCAGTAGTCAGTCGGGTATAAAAAATGTTTAACATAAGAAAGAATACTCTTTTGCTGTATTTACCTGTCTCTGACGCACGATGTCCTGTGGCATACCGGGAGCGTATTGAGAACGCTTACGGCCACATCCTAAAATGAAATAACAAATCAGTATATCAATTTATTTAAATGTAAACTTTGAATAACCTATCGAACTACGGTTGTGCGATTTTTTTTATATAATATAAGGTGGTAAACTCGCAAGCTTCCGGAATCCACCGAAATGGAAAGCGACCGCTGCACAAACATCCGCAATTGCAGCGTTGCCTACCCTTCATTGACGGAGACGCACATAAAAAGGGCATTTCCCCTTCATATGCGTTTCCACCGTCAAATCCACTTTTCCTTTCCATCATTTCCCCTTAAGATAAGAATGGAAAGAGAAACGGACTAAAAATTCAACCTCCATATAATATATTAGGAATCAAAGCGAACTAAACAATTGTGCGATAGTTTAGTCAAAGGTGTGGACGCTCTAAAAGATTTAGTAACGTTACCAGTAAACGCATTGCAGAATGGTCTCTTCTTCGGCGCCATAATGACGTCATCAGTTATTCTCGTGTCAAAGTTTCGCGGTATCTGTAAAAAAAACATTCTTAATTTGCTGAACATTGCTCTCTTTTTCATTCTCTTGTAGATGATTGAGACAAAAATAGTATACGCTTAAAATAAGGCAATGGAATCTAATTCAGCCAAACAAATAATTGAATTTTTAAAACATAGAATAATTATAATCTTTCTTTACATGTTTTACCACAAAATTGATTTATACATATTTTAGTTAAGACACAGTCAGAACTTCTTAAATTAATATTAACAATTAAATTTTTATTCAATACTTACGGTGGCAGAATGACAGGATTCCATGTACAAAGTTGCAATGGCGACGAGCAAAAATACGCGCGAAAACGACATGGCGGATGACATTTCTTTTTTAATTTTGACAATAAAAATCTGCGAACAAATGAATAATTACAATTTAAAATGTATTTCTTTATGTATGAACACTCAATCAATTACAACTAATGCTTAAAAATAATGAAAACGATTCTCAAAATGTTTAATTTAATAAAACTTTATGTTTTTATAACAGTGACATCTAGCGGCACGTTGAATAAAACTATAAAAAATCAAAACGAATAATTACTTAATTAAAGAAAAATATTTACTACAATATTGAAATAATAGATATTAATAATTTAAAGATTTTTTTAATGTATTTGCTTTTTAAATCCTTCGCTGTTAAAAGTTGTCCCTGTTCAAAGGTTGACAACCCCGACGCGCACAGCGGGGTCTGTACCCCGCGGAGAGGGTTGCAAAACCCTTCGCTTAATATTTTAGTAATGCATTTAAAAATTTAATGCGAAAAACGTATAGTATATACTTATTTAGTAAACTTATATTTAACTATTAAAAAAAAAACATTACGGCTATTTTTTATAGGACATGAAAGCATAAATCTGTAAATTTAAAAAGGTATAAAGTACATATTCTTAATTATTAACAAAAAATTTAAATTAGTAAATTTCTATATTTTTGTAAATAGCGCCATCTAGTATTATTTTATAGCACTTGATGAAGAGTTCTTCTAAGAAGAATAATTCTACTAGATGGCGCTGTTTTATATTTAACTTTAGATTTACCATTTTCGAAAACTTCGTGACTAACATTTTGGATTAAATCGTAATTGATTACGCAACCCTCTTTAAGTAATTAACTATTTTAGAAAGAAAAAGTATAAATATATACGTAAAATGTTTGCCATCTTAACACAATAAATGTCCAAGTTAACTTACGACGTAGAATTCGACAATACGTGTACCGACAACTTAAATTCAACTTTACAACTTGATAGTTGAATTAAGTTAACTGTTACCTGATCTAATTTTGTCAACTTTTGTAGAAACGTAGCTACTGTCTTTTATTTTTCTTACTAAACAACTTGTATTTCAAAGTAATTATTTAATTAACTAATACGAGACTTCGTCCGAATGCAATTAAAAGAAATAACATCGAAAAAGTCTCCTAGAATACTTAGTTCCTTTTGATATCTATACTAGTATTACAAAGAGGAAACATTTGTATGTATTGAAGTAACTCAAAAATTACTTAACCGATTTCAATAATTTTTTTACCAAAAAGCTACGTTATCAGTGAGTGATATAGGTTAATTTAACGTGGACAAAATCGCGGGAAACAGATAGTTTTTCATACGAAAGAAATACCACTGTAATACCAAAGGAATTTGCATTGCCTTTGATGTTTTTTATAATATAAGGTGGCAAACGAGCACGCGGCTACCTGAATCCACCGAAATGGAAAGCGACCGCTTCCCATAAACATCCGTAATTACAGATGCGTTGCCTACCTTTAATTGACGGAGGAGGAGACGCATATAAAGAGGACTTTTCCCCTTCTTATGCGTCTCCTCCACCGTCAAATCCACTTTTCCTTCCCAACCTTCCTTCTCAAGAAAAGGGCGGAAACAAAGGGACTATAATTAGGCCTCACACTCATCAGACGAAACGCGGAATTGCTTCCACTTCACGCCTGTTTTCTGTGTGGTCGTAGTATTATACCGGGCGAGCCCTGCAGTGCGTAGATGTTAAAGCGGACTCTACCACTGTTAAATGTTGATATAATACTTTCGCTTTTTAAAGGACCCTAAGTCATGTTAGTTTGGAAATATCGCCGAGAAAATACTAGAAAGTTCGGTCAAAACTGTAAGGTTCTGGAATGTACCATCTAAATGTCTACCAAGTCGTTACAACTGCGCGATTGTCGATTGTTTCGCAATTCAATTGTTTAGTTGCACAACTAACGAGTAGTGTACCTCCATATCAGCTAAAGGAATCAAAGCGAGACTAAACAAGGAGATAGTTCAGTCAAAGGTGTAGACGCTCTGTTATTACAGATTAAGTCATCATCTTTCTTCTTATCCTCCTTCCGTAGCGAAAGAGGTTTTTGTCCTCCACATAACTCTATCATACGTCATCTCAGTCATCACTCCCTTTTTGATCATGTCACCTTTCACGCAATCAAACAGTGGTAGTGCCCGCTTTACATTATAGCATGAATGGGCCGGCACGCCCGGTGTAATACCACGACCACACAGAAGACAGGCGTGAAATGGAAGCAATTCCGTGTTTCGTCTGATGAGTGTGGTGCCGGAGGCCTAATTTTAGTCCCTTTCTCTTTACCACCCCTTTACTATAAGAAGACGATAGGAAGAGGAAGTGGATTTGACAGTGGAGGAGATGCATAGGAATGGAAAATATCCCCTTTATGTGCGTCTTCTCCGCCGTCGGATAAGGGTAGACAACGCATCTGCTATTGCGGATGTCTATGGGCAGCGGTTGCTTCGCCATTTTGGCGGATTCAGGTGGCCGATTGCTCGTTTGCCATTCGTTATGTTATAAAAAAAAATCCATTTATCCAGATATATTTGCGGATTTAACTGGTCACAAACATACATCCAAACTTTCATATCTATACTTAGTATAATAAAGCGTAATACACACTTCTTTGTTGCCTAAGATGTCAGCAATTACAGCATATTTTTTAATATATTTTTTTAATAAAAATCCCTACACTTACGTCACGCTTTATATATTTTCACGCCATTAAACTTAGGGGTAAATATTTTGGGTAAAAACCCTAATGTGGGAAAGAGACCATAAGTTGCTGCCAACATCAAGGAAGCAAGATTGTCAAGGTTTGTCATGTCATGTCATTTTGACATTTGCTGTTGATTGACAAATGTAAACAATAAAAAATATATAATTTCATGCGGATGAAGCCGCACGGGAACAGCTAGTTATTAAGGCGCGGTTATGGCAAATTGCGCATCTTTGGAAGCTTATAACAGGATTTCTACAATGATTTGATTGGTGATATTTTAGTATGAATAACTTCAGTCCTTTAACTAGAGACTCGTGGAACTCGTAAGGATACTGTTAATTAAGGATACTGTTAGTTTATTGTAGTACAATTACGGTATCTACCAAAATTGACCGCACCCAAATTGACATCGTTTATTGTTATAACACAATTTCTGTTATAAAAACAATCTTGTTATCAATTTCCATTTCAAATTACATTCCTACGTCTACATAATAGTCATAAAAACGTTATAATAGTTCTATATACCTTCATTTCATCTCAAAATTCTCACAAAATAATAAATAGTGGATCGTAATGGCCGCCATGTATGGAATATGTCGCCTCTGTTTATTTAATTTAAACGTTAAATTGAAAGAAAACACAATCTTATATTAACTGTGTATTATTCTTTAATTAAATGTATATTACAATTTGCAATATCTCCATACTAATATTATAAATTCGAAGGTTTGGATGGATGTTTGTTAGAGTTTGTAGACTAAACGGCTGAACGGATTTCGATGAAATTTGGCACAAATGTAGAGGATAATCTGGAAGAACACATAGGCTACTTAATTTTTTTAATTTCACGTAGACGGAGTCACGGGCGAAAACTTATGTGTTCTTCCAGACTATCTTCTACAGCTATGCGAAATTTCATTAAGATCCGTTCAGCTGTTTAGGCTACAAACTCTAACAAACATCCATACATACGGATTTTCGCATTTATATTAGTAAGATGAGAAAGTTTAGATGTATCTATGTATTGTTAATACGTATCTACAGGATGTTCCAACAATTTCTGACATTTGTATGCAGAATATAATTTGAAACAATACTCGTATATTGGCTACTTTTAAGTTGTTTTAATTCCGTGCCAAGAAGTCGTGGGCATCTAATTTTAAATTAGTCTTTTATTAAAAAGTTAATAAAAACAAAAAGATAAATTATTAAAGATTATTCGGGCAAATATTGTATCAATCTATACTATTATAATAAAGCGTAAACAGACACTTCTTTGTTGCCTAAGATGTCAGCAATTACAGCATATTTTTGAATAATTCTCTTTTTAATAAAAAGCCCTAAACATACAACACGCTTTAGGCTATATATTTTCACGTCATTAAACGAGGGGGTAAATATTTTGCATAAAAACCCTAATGTAGGAAAGAGACCATAAGTTGCTGCCAACATCAAGAAAGAAAGATTGCTTATTTGTCATATCATGTCATTTTGACATTTGCAATTGATAATTTGACACAAGTAAAGAATAAAATAATTTTTTCATAATTTTATGCGGATGAAGCCGCACGGGAACAGCTAGTTAAATGTATAAAGGATCAGACGTTAAATTTTATATGAGTCTTAACTGACAAGTCGAAGTGCTCAGTAAAATATCTACGTGTTAACAAAACTTTAAGCAACGCATAGATTTAACACGTTTACTGCGGCAAGTAAAAACATAATTCTTAATCTTGTGCGGCGGCGGGCCTAAATGGACCCCCCAATGTTATTTCCGCCAGTCTGGCAGGTCTTTTTAGACCCACCACCTACTAGATTAAATTGCTAAAACCTTGTGGAAATATAATGTATACATTTTATGTAATGTATACAGTTGAGAGAGAGCGGCAGGCCGATATCGGCCTGTTACGCAATAAGCGCGTTAACTGAGAAATTTGACTCTTCAGTTAAAACTGTCAGAACTTAACAACGTTTTAAATGATAAATTAAATTAAATTTTGACATCTGTCAGATTATAAAACCGCACCCCTTTTTAAAAAATCACGAACTAATAAACAAGAAAAAATATAAGTTACTATATGTCATAAAGATATTTTAAGTAAACAAGGTGACCTAAATCATAGGCAGTCGAAACTTAAAGGCACACATTGGACTCAACCATCGCACAACTGTTTAGTCCCGCTTTGATTCCTTACTTCTCGATTTTTAGTTGTGCAACTAAACAGTTGATTGACAATCGAGAAAAGTTGTACGATAGTTTAGTCTATTCTATATGACCTAGCTCTGGTAAGTACTTACCTCGTGTCCAAGCGACGGTTGAATGCAATCCAGAACGAACCCCTCAGTATTTATATACTGATCTCGAAGTAAGGGCGGTTTAGGAACAGCGGCTGTATCGAGTCGTTATTATGTGTAAATACATTTTTATTTGTAAAAATGTATTTTATTTTTGTTATTGGTAAGTATGGTTTCTAAAATTATTCATTTATTAATATGTTTTAATTGAATTTTGAATTTATACTTTATGAAATACGAGACTTTTTCCGTGTGGAAATTAAAAAAAAATTAGCCTAAGTTACTCACTAATAAGACAGCTATTTAATGGTGAAATATTTTTTTAAATTTTCCCAGTAGCTTGTGAGTTACCTCAATACATACAATAAACCAAACTCTCCTCTTGATAATAGAAACAAAAATAGTTATAACGTTTGAAATTAAATAAACAAATGCATAACGAAATTATCAAAAAAGGTTTTTATAAATCAAATATACATTTTTTTCAACTCTTAGAATATTTCACGTTAATATTTAAATAAATAACACAATAATAAAACACATTAATAGTATCTTTTACGTAATATTTTTTATATTTAAATTCGACTCCACACTTCTCCTGTTCAATTAGACATCCCGCTGTTTTTTTCATAGCTTTCGCCAAAACGTACGAAAATATAAACGTTAAATGTAACAACATACTTAATTAAATGCATGGAATATGATACAATTCCATACAAATAACAATTGTATGGATATCTATGTCTATACTATTATAATAAAGCGTAAACACACACTTCTTTGTTGCCGAAGATGTCAGCAATTACACCATATATTTGAATAATTTCTATTTTAATAAAAAGCCCTACACTTACGTCACGCTTTAGGCTATATATTTTATGCTATTAGACTTAGGAAGTAAATATTTTGAATAAAAACCCTAATGTGGGTAGGGACCATAAGTTGCTGCCAACATCAAGGAAGCAAGATTGTCAAGGTTTGTCATGTCATGTCATTTTGACATTTGCTATTGATAATTTCACAAATGTAAACAATAAAATAACATTTTCATAATTTCATGCGGATAAAGCCGCATGGGAACAGCTAGTGTATCATATACAAAACTTAACGCCTGTCCCACTACTGGCTGATAGCGATAGCTTAAAAATAACGTCACCGTCATAAGGGAACAAAATCCGACACCTCCATTACATTTTACATGTTGGATTGTTAGACTTTATAATTCGGTGGGACAGGCTCTTAGTAAGTAGTCTATGAGTTCCAGATTACATGTATGCCAATCGAGATCCGTTCAACAGTTTAGGTTAACTTTTTTTTTATAACAAAAGGTGGCGACGAGCAAGCGGCCACCTGAATCCGCCAAAATGGCGAAGCGACTGCCCATAGCCATCCGCAATTGCAAATGCGTTGCCTACCCTTATCCAACAGAGGAAGAACTCTAACAGACCTCTAAACTTTTGCATTTATTATTAATAAGTTACGAAATGACACTGCAGTAAATATCTACATTTGGACTTTTTTTTCAACTAAATCTTTGACTAAACTGTCGCACAACTGTCCAGCCTCGCTTTGATTCCTATGAGCTTGTATGGAGGTACACTACTCGTTAGTTGTGCAACTAAACAGTTGAGCTGCGAAATAATCGACAATCACAGTTGTGCGATAGTTTAGTCCAAAGTGTTTTTTTTATAACATAAGGTGGCAAACGAGCAAGCGGCCATCTGAATCCAAATGGAAAGTGACCGCTGCCCATAAACATCCGCAATTGCAGCGTTGCCTACCCTTCATTGACGGAGGAGACGCACATAAAGAGGACATTTCACCTTCCTATGCGTCTCCTTCACCGTCAAATCCACTTTTCCTTACCATCCTTTCCTCTTAAGAAAATAACTAAAATAATCATACTAATCATATTTCATACTAATATTATAAATGTGAAAGTTTGGATGGATGGATGTTTGTTAGAGTTTGTAGTCTAAACGGCTAAAAGGATTTGGATGAAATTTGGCATAGATGTAGAGGATAGTCTGGAAGAACACATAGGCTACTTTCTTTTGTTTTTATTAATACAACGCGGACGGGGTCGCGGGCGAAAGCTAGGACAAGATAAGTCACATTAATTGCTCTTCTAAAATCTTCGTTAGTTACTTGGTACGATCCCCTCTATGTAGAATGTAACTCTACGAGTATTGAATGTCTATAAATAACAGTGTCTATGAATAACAAGCCCGCTTTACATGTTAGCACTGCTGGGCCGCCACGCTCCCAGTAATACCACGACCACACAAGACAGGCGTGAAATGGAAGCAATTCCGTGTTTCGTCTGATGAGTGTGGTGCCGGAGGCCTAATTTAAGTCCCTTTCTTTTAGCCACCCTTATTTTAAATGAGAGGATGGCAACGAGAAGTGGATTTGACGGTGGAGGAGATGCATAGGAAAGGAATGTCCTCTTTATGTGCGTCTCCTCCGCTGTCGTATAAGGGTAGACAACGCATCTGCAATTGCGGATGTCTATGGGCAGCGGTCGCTTCGCCATTTTGGTGGTTTCAGGCCGCTTGCTCGTTTGCCACCTTATGTTATAAAAAAAAACATACAGACGAATTGAGTACCTCCTTCTTTTGGGAAGTCGGTCAAAAAAAATGAATTTTGTAGACGAGAGAAAATTAGATTTTCTTATTTTAATTGTACATGTAAGAAACGTCAGATGTACAAGTTATATTAACATTTGCAAGAATATCGTAAGAATTTTCATATAAATTATTAATGTGAATAATTAAATATTAATAAGTACTATATGGTTTCTTGTAATATTATTGAAATACTAAGTAAATGGTTCCTATGTAAATAGTCATAACTCACAATTTAATAAAATTAAAAATAGCAAAAATATTCATTTACTTATTTATCAAAATTAACAGA
Source organism: Papilio polytes (assembly GCF_000836215.1). Taxonomy (NCBI): domain Eukaryota; kingdom Metazoa; phylum Arthropoda; class Insecta; order Lepidoptera; family Papilionidae; genus Papilio; species Papilio polytes. The sequence goes on from NW_013527248.1 coordinate 471,975, forward strand.
ATTAATAATCTAACTAATTTAACAGTGGTAGAGCCCACTTTAAAACACGAACAGGTCGGCTCGCCCACAGCAATAACATGACCACACAGAAAACAGGCGTGAAGTGAAAGCAATTCTGCGTTTCGTCTGATGAGTGGTGCCGTAGGCCTTTAGTCCATTTTCCTTCCCAACCATTATCTTATAGAAAGAGGATGGAAAGGGAACGTGGATTAGACGGTGGAGATGTATAGAAAGAGGAAATATTCTCTATATGTGCGTTTCCTCCGCCGGTCAAGAATAGGCAACGCATCCGCTATTGCATTTATGGGCAGTCGCTTCGCGATTTTAGTGGATTCCAGTGGCCGCTTGCTCGTTTACCACCTTATTACATAAAAAGTCCACGTTAATTTGATTTCAAAAATGAGAATTTTAAGTTTCATTTGATTCTATTACTATAGAGTAAGTTTGATGTATTAATTAGTTAATTGTGTGATTTAAAAACTTGCCTTTCACAGATACTACAGTTTACATAGGAGCAGTCGATTCTCAGCAGCTGATAGTCACCAATTTGCGAAACAAATCGGGCATATCATCAAGTAAGAAAAACGAATCTATAAAATACGGTACGAAAACTGTGTTATTTTTTTATATATTACAGCTATTAATTCTGAAAATGTATCGCTTTTGGCCAGTTTATTTCGTATTGAGTTCAAATTTCTTGTCAAATTGTTATATTGAAAAAGAATTTTCATGTCAAACGATGTACTATCTCAGATATATTTTACACTAGATTTCGACCGTGACTCCGTCCGCGTGAATTAAAAAAAATAAAACACAGCCTATGTTACGCATTGACAACATAGCTTTTTAATGGTGAAAGAATTTTAGAAATCGGCTCAGTAGTTTTTGAGTTATTTCATTCCAATCAAATAAACAATGTTTTATAATTTACAATATTAGTGTAGATATACTCGTAGATAAAGATAAGAGTGCTTCAGTAAGTTTGTAATGTCTACCTACCTTCCTAGGTTAAAGCGTGTTGTACACTTGATCTAAGTGAAATCTTCCAAATTTTGCCTTAAGTTTTGTGTTTGTACTTTACGAAGCTTCCATATCGTTTAACATCTGAAACCCACGCTGCTTCAAATATATTTTTACGCTATTTGATAAACATTGCTGTGAAAAATATATGGAAACCAGTGAAAAACTTTCTCAAGTCGGCTTGTAGTATTGAATTTGTTTTTCTTAAAGTTGTTTTTTTAAATATTTTGTATGATTTCTTGCTTTTTTAAGTTCAGTTTTTATGTACACGGGCATGCAATGCCATAAACTAAATTAAAAAAATAGCAGTCGTAGGTGACGTCAGGACAGGAATGAAAAAAAAAAACAATGGCCTATAATATTCTTGCATGCCAGCCACCTTCTAGTCTAAGTCTCGTCAAAATCGAATCAGAAAGTGTGAAAAAAACAATGATGGTTAGTATAATTCTAAAGCGTAAACACACACTTCTTTGTTGCCTAAGATGTTAGCAATTACAGCATATTTTTGAATAACTCTTTTTTTAATTAAAAGCCCTACACTTACATCATGCTTTAGACTATATATTTTAACGCCATTAAAGTTAGGAGGTAAACATTTTGGATGTAAACCCTAATGTGGGAAAGAGACTATAAGTTGCTGACAACATTAAGAAAGCAGGATTGCTAAGGTTTGTCATGTCATGTCATTTTGACATTTGCTTTTAATAATTTGACAAATGTACACAGTATTTTTTTTTAATTTCATGCGGATTAAGCCGCATGGGAACAGCTAGTTAGGAATAAAGCTTTATTCAAACATTAAAAGTAAACAATATAATATAAATCTTAATTTAATTGGGTCACAGAACAAGAAAGTAACTAAGTGTTAGAAAACAGGAAGTGTTAGAGAACAGCATTTACATGTTGAACTTTAAACGCCTGAAGACTTGAATTGTTTGATGGATATTTTATGTTGTACCAAAATAACACAACCTTTAAATATCAAACAGAATTTAAGGCTGATTAGTTGTTGCCCGTGACTTCGTCCGCGTGGTATTAGAAAACATACGAACTATATATATAACAAAAAACCACATATCTCTGAGAACCGGACATCTCGGGGATGAACCTTATCACATGTGTACTCCAGACTTTTTTTTATATATGTGCCAAATTAAGATATGTTGAATCGTTGCAGAATGATCGAGTAAACATTAAAAAACCAAATAAAAGAATCCCACGGGAACCGTCACTTTTTCCGGGGTAAAAAGTAGCCTATGTGTTCTATCAGACTATGATCTAAACCTGTGCCAAATTTCATTGAGATCCGTTCAGCCGTTTAGGCTACAAACGCTAACAAACATCCATCCATCTAAACTTTGGCATTTATAATATTAGTATTAATAAGATATAATACAATACAATAATATATGATATGATGATTTTTTAATCTACAATTATATAATTGTAACTCTCTACTTACTCTTTGCTTTATAGTTAATCTTTGATCTTTGAGCGAAGTTGACAGAACTTTTTAAAAACTAATAAAACGAATTTCATTTGCTTTAACAAACACAGACATAAAACTCAACTTACGTTAAGACAATTAGTTAACTTAGAATCAAGTGAGTAGTCGTTTGAGTTAAACTTTGAGGTTATGTTCGCAATTTATTGGTTACTTTGACTTGTGCTGGAAAAATATTTTGATATTTTTGTTGATTTGCTTAGCGTCAAAAACTAAAATGTAATTATTTTAAACAAGATTACATGCCGTCTGCAAATATATTCTAAATTGCGTCAGAATCGATACGATTTACAATTTAAACTTCTGTTTGTTGTTTTTTTTATAACATAAGGTGGCAAACGGGCAAGCGGCCATCTGAATCCGCCAAAATGACGAAGTGACCGCTGCCCATAGACATCGCAGATGCGTTGCCTACCCTTATACGACGAAGGAGACGCACATAAAGAGGATATTCTCCACCATCAAATCCACTTCCCCTTCTCATCCTCTCCTTATAAGAAAAGGGTGGTAAAGATAAAGGGACTTAAATTAGGCCTCTGGCACCACACTCATCAGACGAAACACGGAATTGCTTCACTTCACGCCTGTTCTGTGTGGTCGTGGTATTGGGGGCGTGCTAGCCCTACAGAGCTAAGATGTTAAAGCGGGCACTACCGCTGTGAAAAAGTTGTAAGAAAGATACATTTTATTCACGAAATTTAAATACAGACTTTAATGTTATTAACTTTATAGATTACTAGATGTCCGCGAGATCATCCACGCAATGTTATAAAAAAGTAACCTATAATATGCCCGTCTATGTCAGCTACCCTTCAGTGAAGGCGGCCGGGTAATCTTCGGCCCAGCGGCCGGAGATTACCCGGAACAAACGCGGCTTGCGGACAGACAGACAGAATTTTTAAATGCGTTTCGTTATCAGCAACTCAAATACATCATCTTCCCGAAATCTGGAATTTTTCTTTTGATATTACAGACATTCCAATTTTATTATGTGGACAGTTCGTTATTTTTAATCATAAAAGTTATTTTAAACGTAGAATAAAAAACATTCCTCCCTTCATTAACTCCTGTCATTAACAATAACCGCAGTAAAATAACTGCTACAGAAAATAGCTTTATCGATAACCGTTACGTAACTCGTTATTTAATTATTTTGTGGTTTCCAAAGAGTTTTGAATGCAAAATTATTAGTTATTTAATTTAGTATAGAAATAGATTATTAGAATAAACTAAAGCATAGTTTTATTGTTTCCACTAACGTTTGCCCGCGAATTCGTCAAAAAAGAATTTAAAAAAAGACTATGGTAACAGAGAGAATCGTAAAAGTAATTTTGCTCCATTACTCTAAACCGTTCATCTAAACTTTCGCAATTATATTAGTACTAGTCTCGCCCGCGATTGCGTTCGCGTGGAATTGAAAAACAGAAGTAAGTAGCCTATGTGCTCTTCCAGACTATCCTCTACATCTATGCCAAATTCCATCGAAATCCGTTCAGCTGTTTAGGCTACAAACTCTAACAAACATCCATCCATCTAAACTTTCGCATTTACATTAGTACTAGTTTCGCACCACGACTCCGTCCGCGTGGAATTAACAAACAAAAGTAAGTAGCCTATGTGTTCTTCCAGACTACCCTCTACATTTGTACTAAATTTCATTGAGATTCGTTCAGCCGTTTAGGCTACAAACTCTAACAAACATCCATCTAAACTTACGCATTTATAATATTAATTAATGAACTAGATAGTTAGATAGATAATAATTTTCTTTTAATATTCTAATATACAGACAGTAAAACCTTTCTATAGTAAAAATAGATGACTCTTTGATAAATGACATTTAAAATGTTTTTACATTTGACAATCTTCTGTCAAAAATGAAAATTTCCCCGTAAACGGAACACGCTCCGGATTTTACAGGTAATATTTTTAAATCACCATCACCAGCTCACTATATCCACACTGAGGGGGAGTCTACCCTGAGTGTAAGATGTCACAAATATCTTTGAATTTCTTCACTGATATCCATCACGTTTTCCTTCATCGTAACGTCAGGTACATATGAAAAATTGAATCACATTGGTATAGGATTCGAACCCAAAAACGAAACAAATATTTATTGGTGTAACAATAGATTCTACCAGTTATGCAGGGACTTCTTTTTAAGTAACCGTTAGGTACTTGTGATGAAGTCCCGCTCTTCCGTGTAAGGCACAATCCACCATACCGATATAATAAAGCGTAAACACACTAATTTGTGTCGTATCATGTCAACAATCACAGCATATTTCTGAACAATTTTTTACCCAGACCATTCTAGAATTCACGACCTGTAGATTACAAAGTGCTTAAACCATTACCATCAAAGCTAAACAAGATATATAAAATTTAATATGATTTCAGATACCTACAATGAAACATAACAAAGTACGATAGAAATAAAAATGCCGAAATCCAAATCTAGAGAAGTCAAAATAGTCCATTCAGATAAACGTATCGCTAAACTTGATGATGAATCGTTAAGGAAACTAACTGACGCTGAGGGGCCTTGCAACGAATGTATATGCAATCTAATAGACCCTCCAAAACCACCATTTGATATAAGAAATGCTATACGAAGTGCCATAGATACATTACAAATGTACACAGACTCTACTGCAAAATCCCTAGGTATTACTTCTTCAACTAACCTAGCAGGGCCTAGTGAAAAGGACAAGGAAAAAGCAAAAGCTAAGGGTGGGAAGAAGTAAGCGACAAAAGCAATATTCTTTTATCTATACTATTATAATAAAGCGTAAACACACACTTCTTTGTTGCCTGAGATGTCAGCAATCACAGCATATTTTCGAATAACTCTTTCTTTAATAAAAAGCCCTACACTTACGTCACGCTTTAGGCTATATATTTTCACTCCGTTTAACTTAGGGGTAAATATTTTGGATAAAAACTTTAATGTGTGAAAGAGACCATAAGTTGTTGCCAACATTAAGGAAGCAAGGTTGTTGTATGTAGTCGCATGGGAACAGCTAGTCTAAGAACATGCGACGAGACGATGGGGACATAAACCAGAAAGTGTTAAGAACGAATGTGGATGGCTACAAAGGTAGAGGAAGACCGAAGAAAGTAAGGATTGTGTGAAAGAGGATATGCTTAAGAAAGTAGTGGATTCAGATGACGGCTGATAGAGATGTATGGAGCAGCACATACTGTGCCGACCCTCCATAAGGGATAAGGGCAAGTTGACGATGATCTAAGAACGTTGACACTTCTGACTTGACTAATTTATATACGAGCAAGCACCTAAATCGTGACACAAAATGGCGGGAGTACCATAGCGAATTAAATTATACCACTTATCAAAATGGGCTCAAATGTACTATTTAGTACGTCGCACAAAAAAGTGCCTTCTCCAGAACAAAATTATAACGTTTCGTTACTTACACCCGCTATTTTGACTCCTAACCGCCAAAATGGCGATCGCTGCCCATAGACAGTCCCAATTGCAGATGCGTTGCCTACCCTTAATAGACGGAGACGCACATAAAGAGAATATTTCCCCTACCTATGCATCTCCACGGTCACATCTTTCCCTTCCTATCCTTATAAGAAAAAGGTGGTAAGGGCTAGGGACTTAAATTAGGCATGCACGCTATCAGACTGTACATGGAATTGCTGCCACTTTACGACTCTCTTCTGTGTGGTTGATTGTACAGAACGAACCCTACAGTGGGAAGTTAAAGGGAGCTTTACATTAAAACACACATATTACGATGTTTTCTTTACCATAAAATGTATCTTAAATGTACATTTGAAATACAAAACATATTAGTACAGTCGAGGAAACCGACGGTTCCACAGGAATTGCCTTCGTTTCGCCTTCGCAAACTTCGCCTCTACAAATAATTAGATAACAATGAATGCAAATAAATAGAAATTAACAAATTTCGTACAGATATTTTTATAAGTGCTTTGATTTATGTTCTTGTTTCGTTTCGAAATATTCAAGCGATTGTATCTTTTGAATACCGACAGTTTCCCCGACTGTACTTTGATCTTGGTCGTGATGTGTTGTAAAATTTTCAGGAAATAATTTATATCACAATGACTTTGGAACAATTAAAACAACTAGAATCTAAATCGTTGAAGGGCCTTAAAGAGGGCGTTTCTGGGCCCTGTGATGAATGCATATGCGCAATACTAACTACACCAGCGGACGCGTTAACACGCGGTAACTGCTTCAAGAGGTTATTTTCATGTTTTATTAAGACTAAAAAAGCGAAAAACATGAAATCTATTAACAGTGGGACTAAAAATAAGAAACAAGGCAAAAGTAAAGGTAAAGGGAAGTATACATCGAAGCCGGTGAAAATAACTAAAAGTAATAGGTTTAAAATAACGAGATGTTAGTTTATTAAATTCTTTTTAGTTACATTTTTGCTGTTTCTTTTGTTTTATCTATACTTATATGAAGAGGAAAGATTAGGCTTTTTGTATGTATTGAAATAACTCAAAAACTACTAAACCGATTTCTTTTTTTCACTATTAAAAAGGTACGTTATCAGTGAATAACGTAGGCATTTTTATTATTTAACTAGCTGTTACCGTGCGGCTTCATCCGCATGAAATTATGAAAATTTTATTTTATTGTTTACATTTGTCAAATTATCAATTGCAAATGTCAAAATGACATGACATGACAAATCTTAGCATTTTTTTCTTGATGTTGGCAGCAACTTATGGTCTCTTTTCCACATTAGGGTTTTTATACAAAATATTTGCCTCCTAAGTTTAATGGCGTGAAAATATATAGCTTTAAGCGTGAAGTGAAGGGGTTTTTTATAAAAAAAAAAGAATCAATCAATAATATGCTATAATTGCTGACATCTTAGGCAACAAAGAAGTTTGTGTTTACGCTTTATTATAAAATGTAGTATAGATATAATAAAATTGGAGTGTCTGTTTATAATATCAAATGAAAAATTCCAGATTTCGCATTTCAAAAATTTTTGTCTGTCAGTCTGTCTGCAAGCCGCATTTGTTCCGGGTAATCTCCGATAGCTGGGTCAATTTTGACCGGACTTTCACTGAAGAATACCTGACATAGATGGGGATATTATAGGCTACTTTATATCCCGGAAATAACTACGATTCCCTCTGGGTACACTGATTTCGTTATTGTCATTCCACGCAGAGGAAATCGCGAGCAACAACTAGTCCTACATAACAAAGTGTGTTTATTTTATTATATAGATAATGTATCGTCCCATATACATAAGCTCTTTGTAAGTTAATGTTTTCTTTAGTAATAGAGCTCTTGGTTAAATGGTTTTTGTACACTACTTTTGCATTAGTCGACTATTCATTGAACGGTTATTAAGCCTTTACTTGGCTATCAATTGCTCGAATATAAACGTCTTATGCCAACATTAGGTTTTATAGAGAACTAGCTATAGCTCGCGACTCCGTACGCGTGGAATAAAAACAGTATTTTTTTTTAAACATATGGTGACAAACGAGCAAGCGGCCACCTGAATCCACCAAAATGGCGAAGCGACCGCTGCCTATAAACATCCGCAATTGCAGATGCGTTGTCTATTCTTATGCAACGGAGGAGACGCATATAAAGAGGATATATTCCTATCCACCTCCTCCACCGTCAGATCCACTTCCCCTTCATCCTCTCCTTATAAGAAAATGGTGGTAAAGAGAAATGGACTTAAATTAGGCCTCCGGCACCACACTCATCAGACTGTACACGGAATTGCTTCCATTTGACGCATGTCTTCTGTGTGGTCGTGGTATTACTGGGGGCGAGCCCTGCAGTGCTAAGATGTTAAAGCGTACACTACCACTGTTAAACTACAGAGACCTAGAAAATTTTATACAAATATCGATAAAGTTACGAATACTATTTCGCAAGTTTTCGTGCTACCCTCTGGTTTCTTTACTTACTGCGTTAGCGCAGCGACCCAAAGTGGGTCTTGGCCTCCGACACGAGAGAACGCCAGCGTCGTCTGTCCTGCGTTGTCGCCTGCCAGTCGAACGACTCTTCTATAGTTTCTTTACTATCTTACTAATATTATAAATGCGTAAGTTTACATGTTTGTTAGAGATAGCTTAAATTGAACCAAAACAAATCTATCCTAGACTTATCTTAGATCTTAGAAAGATTTTATTTTACTAGTTTTATGAATGCGAAAGTTTAGATATATGTTAGAGTTTCTTTCTAGAGTTCTTGATGATTGTCATACATGTAGATAGTCTGGATAACATTGGATACATTTTTTCACGGACTGAATCGCGAGCAACAACTAGTATTACATACGTAGATTACATACAAAAGGTATTTTTGACCGAGTTCCCAAAACAAGGAGGTACTAATTCGTCTGTATGTTTATCTTTTTTAAAGAAATAAAATAAAGTTATAAAAAAAATATTTATTAAAAAAAATTAATACTATTATCAGAAATTTGTGTGAAAATATGGCCATATAGCCACATGGCCATATGCAATAAAGGTTTCATCCAGTTATGGCCAAACGACACTCTCGATCCAAGGTATATATCCGGCCACCCTGGTGTAGATGGCCGGCTGGCCGGGGTGGCCACATTCTCTACCCCATGAGGTAACCCCGAGCACTGAATACATGCAGTAGATATCCGGATGTTTGACTTGAGCCGGTCCACCGCTGTCACCCTGTAATAAAATACAAAGCTATTCAAATAATGTATAGAATAGGCAGTTATTTTACCGGTACTTTCTCTGAAAGGTACTATATTAGAGTTCAGTGCCACCTCACGTGACATGCAACAAAACATTACAATAAGCTCCTTTTATTATTATTTAGAGACATCTACTGGCCATTTAATTAAATAAAATTAATTAAATTAACAGTGTGGTTTTGAGGATCTATCAATAGATGGCGTCAGTGATGAATATTTGAAAAATGAATCAAATGAATTGGCAACCATGCCTCCTCTATATAATATTTTAATCTCTGTAATATTTGGTGGCAATAAACTTGACAACTGATATAGTATTTTTCAAAGAAAACACCAGTGAAAAAATTTCTTCAATAACTTATCTTTTTTTTTAATGTATTTTATTTCGGGCTAGATAATATCATGGCACTTATCTTGTTTAGTACACACACCTTTGACTAAACTATCGCACAACTGTTTAGTCGTGCTTTGAGTCCTATAAGCTTATATGGAGGTACACTACTCGTTAGTTGTGTAACTAAACAGTTGAGCTGCGAAACAATCGACAATCGCACAACAGTTGTTCGATTGTTTGGTCAAAGGTGCGCGCTTTTATAGTATATCTATGTTAACTCAAACCACGGACTATGGACGGACTAAATATGCACACTCGACACAACATAACGCCATAAACGTCGCGATTCTCGCACAGACTGGAGAAACACCCTTCGAGAGATCGTCAAGGAGAGTTCGCGACCCTCAGAAATGAGGAAACTGAGAGAGAGAGAGAGAGAGAGATGTTAACTCACATTACAGCTATCTTTTTTCTCATGCCAATCTCCGAAGCATATTTGCGTAGTACTATTGTAGCCTTTCTTCATGAGGCGGATACCTCGACTGTTTGGTGAATAGCTTTTGTAACATTCTTCATCGGAAAACTTCTGTAGAGTCACCTGTGGGATAACATAATAGGAAATATGCATGTATTATTTTTTTTAAACGATTCTACTTATTATAAAGTAACCAGAAAAAAATTGACGCGAAAATATTCAACCATTGAGCTAAAAATAATAAAATAAATTTACGACCATTTTCGAGCGACTAAAACGCGACCGGAGTTGTCATGAGACAATTGACGTCAATTGTCTTATTCCATTCATAACATACGCTCAGATTTCACTTCGACGTAAAAAACAACAAAGCTGCTCAAGGTCAAAAAGTCAAAAATCGATTCGTTTTTATTATTCCTGTTCTTAAGTTTGCAAGGAAAGATTGTGAAATGGCTTGCCAGGAGGGAATTACCTTTTGTAGAATGTTAGACATCTTGTTATATCTGAAGACGGTGGTCCCCCATCCTGTGACCATCGCGCTGGAGTCGTTAATCGGGTGACCATCGTACAAGCAGGCGGGCACCGCCAAGTTGTCCAGCATTATCCTGATTAAAATATTACCATTTTATCTTACTAATATTATAAACTAGCTTTTCCTAGCTGTTGCTCTCGATTTCGTCCACGTCGTATTAAATAAAAAAACGTAGCCTATGTTACTGACTGATAACACAGCCTTATAATAGTGACAGAATTTTTGTAATCGGCCAAGTAGTTTTTGAGTCATTTCAATACGTACAAAAATACAAATCTTTCCTCTTAATAATATTGGTTCATCATCATCTCCCCTGCCTTATCCTACTCCCTTAGTGACGGTGCACCGGGTTTTCGTCCTCCAAAGCACTCTATCATCCGTCATCTCAGTCATCACTCCCTTCTTGATCATGTCACCTTTCACGCAATCCATCCATCTCTTTCTAGATCTTCCTCTACCGATGTACCTCCACATTCATAATTAACATCCTTCTTGTTACATGCGATTCATCCCTTCTCATAACATGCCCATACCACTCTAACCTTTTACTCCTTATTTTCTCTACCACTGGGGCTACTTTGTATTCCAGACTATCCTCTACATGTGACAAACGAGATCCGTTCAGCAGTTTAGGTTAACTCTAACATCTAAACTTTCGCATTTATAATATTAGTAAGATGCGTTGTGAGGAACGTGGCAATTTCTGTAATTGGAATACCGATGATTTCTATGTCTTTACATATTTTTGAACGTAAATTTGTTTTGTTCCGTTAATTGAGGATTTTACAGTAAAAATAGTTCTACTTTCTCACTCTCTATCAGTCTCCAGAAGAGCGATATCGTTATATTTCTGAGGCGGCTTATAATCAGGGTGTTTGATGATCCTTTTGATCTTATACCGCCGCGAGCTGTCCACCTCCTGTGATCTCTCCAGGATGCCGACCTTCGCATCAGTCACTGGACCGCTGAAATGTATAAAATTATAATAAGATTTAGTCCTAAAGACCATTTAATTTCAAATGTTATTAGCGCCATCTATGTTAACGCGTACGGAAACAAAACAGCCAGTTACGTTTATACTTTAACATGATTCGGATATTTTACGCTAGGGTAGGTTCGGAATATCTTGTCTACTCGTCAAAGCACTCCAGCAACCTTTTTTTGATGGGGTGTTCGGAAGCAATCTCAGCAAAGAGATTCAATAAAATAAAAGTACTTGAAACATTTTTTACATAATATAATAATATCACTAACGCTATCTATCGATATATCCTCAAAACTCATTTGTCAATATAATTAATTGTATTATTACTTAGTTTACTTTTGTAACAAAAGATGGAGCTTATTATAATTGTTGTAAAATGTTTTATTACATGTTATACGAGGTGGCACTAAACTTGACAACTGATACCTTTCAGAGAAAGTACTGTAAAAAAATTTCACTGCGTCAATATTTCTTAACCGTCTTTGGTAACCGTATATATAAAATAAAAAAATTAAAAAAAAAAACAAGGTAAAGAACTAGAAAAAAAAACTACAAAGATAACAAGGTTGCTGCAAAAACATAGCAGCAGGAAATGAAGAATTTAAAAAAAAAAAACCGTCTTTGGATCTCAACTATCCGAGTTGAAAATATATTGTTTCACTTACAATTCCTTACTATAGATGCAATGTCCCGCTGTGAGGATGAACCTCTCACTGATCAGGATGCCGCCGCAGCCCCAACTCTGCTCTGATGTACCATTACGGAAGCCCAGAAGAACCTGGAATGTTACAGAATTCGTATAAATTCACAAAATAGCGAATAGCGCCATCTAGTTTTCGAATGGGGAAATTTTACATTTTTGTGACATTTAAACCCTATTATGATAATAATATTTGAATTAAAATAGTTTTAATTGTACTAAAAATGAATTGTTCCACTTTTTTTCTAATTAGAATAAGAGGAATGTAAGAAGAAAATCGACGTATAATATTAAGCTACTTGTTGTAAATTTTAAAACAGCGCCATCTTTTGACTAGTCTTTCTGAAATTCATAATTACACTATTCTGATAATTATATTTACATTGAAATTCTTAATAAATGTACTTGAACCAAATATTGATTTTTTTTTAATTAAAGGTAAGAGGGATGTAGGTTGAAAAACGACTGATCAATTTTAACATCTTCTTGTAAGTTTTAAAAGAGCGCCATCTTTTATTACTTCAACTAAAGTTTGTAACCTACCATATGCGGAAATTCTCCTTCATATGCATCTTCCCCGCCAATAATCAAACTGTCCGGTTTCCTGTTACAGAAATCTAAACGAATCATCCCACCTGATGGTGTATTACTTTCTCTACAAGGATATATCAATTTCTCCTGATATTCTAGACATTCTGAAACCAAAAAAAAACATTAATTTTTTTTTTATAACATAAGTTGGCAAACGAGCAAGCGGCCACCTGAATCCGCCAAAATGCCGAAGCGATCGCTGCCCATAGACATCCGCAATTGCAGATGCGTTGCCTACCCTTATACGACGGAGGAGGAGACGCACATAAAGAGGATATCTCCCCTTCCTATGTATCTCCTTCTCCGTCAAATCCACTTCCTCTTCCCATCCTCTCCTTATAAGAAAAGGGTGGTAAAGAGAAAGGGACTTAAATTAGGCCTCCGGCACACTCATCAGACGAAACACGGAATTGCTTCCATTTCACGCCTGTCTTGTGTGGTTGTGGTATTACTGGGGGCGAGCCCTGCAGTGCTAAGATGTTAAAGCGGGCACTACCATTGTTGTGAGATTGTCTATTGCTTCGCAAATCAACTGTTTAGTCGCACGACTAAAAATGGAGTGTTCACCTCCATATAAGCTCATAGGAATCACAACGAGACTACACAATTGTGCGACAGTTTAGTCAAAAGTGTATCGCGGGTATCGCGGGTGAAAGCTAGTGGTACAGAGTTGATAATTCTTTTACCAGATATATTGTTGGAGTTCAAGGGCCTGTCCCACCACTGATAGAGGCTCAGATAGCTTAAAAACGTATGAAAAGGGAACAAAAACATTGCATATTTATACGTTGGATTGTTATCAGAATTTACAATTTGGTGGGACAGGCCCTTAGCGTTTAAAAATATATACACTTATGGGTATTTAATGTATTCGTGAGGCATTTATTTCTTACTATCCCAAGCTTTTCTTCCTGTTCTTGCGGCTGTCAAATTTCGTGCAATCGGTTCACATGTCGATTGAACTGGGGTTGGCACGGTGCTGAAATTAAACGAATAAAATGTTAATTGGAAATGGTTTACGAAATGTACAATCGCGGTATTCTGTGGTGTTCCACTTATATTGCCTTTGTACCAACGAAACTCTGCCTCTTACCAATAACCAATAGCAGTGAATGCAAACGGAATAGTAAAAAAAAAAATTATTACAAATGAAGTATTAGTATTTTTTTGTTAATTTACTAATATTTCCTTAAACCATTCCAACTACGTTTTAGGCTAGAATGTTCATGATAAGTCGAATAGGGGTATTCGAACCCTCGACCGCAAGATCGGTAGTACTCAAAACCATTAGGCTATGTCGACTTTATAGACACATTTAAAGGCTGCGTATATGTCGATTATTATTTCGCATCTGTGTGCCAAACTTGCAAAGGACTCTAGATTTCAAGGCCACTGCCAGATTCCTTGATAGTACAATTCGATGTTTCTACAGTGAAGGAAAACATTAGGATTGTATCTGAGAAGAATTTTTAATATGTGTAAAGTCTATGCTGGCTATGGCCTAGTCACCCCTAACTTACGATATACTCCGTTTGGATGAGGGTATATTTAAAAACAAGAATGGATTCCTATCATCTGACAATATCAAAACAATCGACAATCGCACAACTGATATGCGATTGTCGACTGTTTCGCAATTCAAATGTTTAGTTTCACAACCTCCATATACACTCATAGGAATCGGGAAAAACAGTTGTGCGATAATTTTGTCAAAGGTGTGCGCTCTTAAGCTATCTGTGTACAGATTCCTTAAGTTAATTAAGTGTATAACTTACCCGAGTGGTGCGTTTGATCCATATTCCGAGGCTTTAACTCTCTCGACGCAACAAATTTTACCTTCGTCGTCTTTACACATCTGAAACACGAGTGGTAGAAAATATTATGACATGGGAAGGAAATGTATGGAATCGCCCATTCCGCTTTCCTAAAAGGAATCCTCTCCTGTGTAGAAAATCATGACTATTGTATTTTTTTTAATTAATGCATATCTAGAAGTAATATCGCTTTAGCGAATTCAAACGGTCCCTTTCTCTTTTTACATAGAGTATAAAACGAAATCGTTTCCCGTCTGCCTCTATGCATGCTTAAATCTTTACTACGCAACAGATTTTAATGTAGTTTTTTTATTGACAGTGACGAAGGAAGGTTTATTAATAGACTAGATGTTGCTCGCGACTTCGTCTACGTGCAATTAAAAGGTAACCTATGTTACTCACTATAATGTAGCTTTTTAATGGTGCAAGAATTTTTGATATCGGAACACAGTAGTTATTAAGTTATTTCAATGCATACAAAAACACAAATATTCCCTCTTTATTATTAGTATAGATATAAAGGTATAGAAGTATAGAAATACTGATAATTTTATAGGTTTCGAATGTGGTATTCGATTCACGTAAAAACTAATGAGCGAATTCAAAAATCCCTTCACCATTACAAAGGTAATTTATCTGTGTATTTTAATTATTATTTTAACAAAACGCAGACGAAGTCGCTAGTAACAGCTAGTAAACTATAAAATATTTACCTGAGGTATCCTTTTATATTTTCTGAAATCGTCAAGCGCAGTTTTACAATCAGCGAGGGGTTTGCATATACCTCGTTTACCATTTTTTGTGCAATCTGAAAACAAAACAATTTTTGTTACTGTAGAAAACCGATTCATAGGAGTAGCGGCACAACATTCTTTGACGTGTACTTCCCATCCCTAACATCTGTCAATGTCAAACAGAAGTTAAGTATTCGCGCCAATTATTGGCGGGAATAGACTAAATATTAAAGTATAATTGCGTTATTACAATTACGTTATTGTTTAAAAATACACACCTTTTGTTAAGACCAATGTAGCAATTGTTAACACAAGCAATAATTCCGTTTTCATCTCTAATATTTCAAATAAAGAATGTAATCTGTAAACAATAAAAGAAGTTCATTAAATTATATGTTACTGTCAACTTCATCTGCGTGGAACTTAAAAAAAAAGTATCATGACATTAACATTTTATTTAAATTACAACTTTATAATAACTGGCCATCGACAATCTAATGAAATAGAGGATATTTTTAGGCGCGAAATACAAGATGTGATACATAGATTAAAAAAATATACAGAGAACGCATACATGACACTTCACTTGACATATTTGACATAACTAACGACATCTATTGATAAATCCTCAAAACATGTTAATATAGTTGTATTTAAGATCCAATTTGATAACAAAACATGGAGTTTTATGTAGTTTGTCTAAATAAGATAGATTAGTTTGATAAATGACGCATATGAAGTATCGAATTCAATTTGTATGAAAATGCCGTACTTAGACAGGTATCGTAGTGACGAAACACGCAGCGAACAATTATGAACTATCGATATTCAGTTTATATAAAATTTATCGAACTTAACTAAAATTATTATTTACTTATGAACTAATTTAGAAGACAACTCTAGTATTAATTACATTGTAAAGAATTTAGCGATGACAATCATAACAAAAAAATCCAATTCGATTACGTAAGACTGTAACAGTAATAAATATTTACTCACTCTTATTATTTGTAATGGTTCTGCAAGTCATTATAAATTTGAGAAAACAGTGTTTTTGTAATTCATAAGTTATAACTATAAATCTATCGATTCCAACTTCTATAAGAATATAAATCGAAAATCGAAAAGATTCATGTTTAAACAACCCATCCCTACTAAATTGTGACATGAATTATCAAACAAATCTATCTTATTTAGACAAACTGTTGTAAAATATTGTATTACTTGTATATGGTAGCACTTAACTTGAACACTGATACCTTTCAGAAATAGTACCAGTGGAAAAACTTTGTTCACTGCCTCGTCTGACTTTGATGTGATACGAAATATTTATAACATTGTAAGAAATAAAGAGGTTATAAAACAACATACTAGTTTGTATATTCAACCGGATATAGCAATCATAAGAAGTCAATTAAAGTCAAAAGGTCGTGATTATTAGATTAAACGCAATAACAAATATCTTACTAATATTATAAATGCGAAAGTTTAAATGGATGGATGTTTGTTAGCGTTTGTTGCCTAAACGGCTGAACGGATCTCCATGGAATTTGGCACAGATTTAGAGCATAGTCTGGAAGAACACATAGACTACTTTTTATCCCGGGAATAGTTACGGTTCCCGTGGGATTCATTAATTTAGTTTTTTAATGTTCGCTCGATCATTCAGCAACGGTTCAACATGTCTTATTGAAATTTGGCACAGATATAAAACAAAGTCTGGAGTACACATGGGATAAGGTTCATCCCAGAGAAATGTCTGTTTCCCGAGGGATACGTAGCTTTTTGTAATTTACATATATAGTTGGTATGTTTTCTAATACCACGCGGACGAAGTCGCGGGCAACAGCTCGTTAACAATAAAATATAGTGATTTGTTAATTCGAAATCGATTAATACATTTGATTTCAAATTTTAATTTAATTTTTTACTTTTATTTCGTTTAACTGTGGATTTTTTATTGTAATAATTATGTTATTTTTAATCAAATAATTATGTATTTTATTTAATTTGTCTCGTGTTTTATTAGTATTTTATTAAATTATTTATTTATCTATACAAATATTATAAAGAGGAAAGATTTCATTTTAGATTTCTTTGTGTTTTTGGGTGTATTGCAATCTGTACTATACTATTATAATAAAGCGTAAACACACACTTCTTTGTTGCCATGTCAGCAATTACAGCACATTTTTGAATATTTTTTTTAATAAAAAGCTCTAGACTTACGTCACGATTTAAGCTATATTTTACCGCCATTAAACTTAGGGGTAAATATTTTGGATAAAAACCCTAATGTGGGAAAGAGACCATAAGTTGCTGCCAACATCAAATAAGCAAGGGTGTCATCATGTCATTTTAATATTTGTATTTATTAATTTGACAAATGTAAACAATAAAATAAATAATTCATAATTTCATGCGGATAGCACGGGAATAGCTTCAAAAATTATTTCACCATTTAAAAGCTACGTTATCACTAAGTAACATAGGCTATATTTGTTATTTAAATTCACGCGGACCAAATCGCAAATAACAGTTACTTAGATTTACATTTTAATATTATAAAAACTTAATATTTCATTTAATAATTCACTTACGTTATTAATTTTTTTATTTCATTAATTTACAATACTTAAGAATAAAGATTAACTTAAAAAAAACTTACGTTTAAAATTAGGTATGACGTCAGCTACAATAACCTTGAAAGCCTGTTTGTACATCTACAGACATCGCTATCAACCGACTGACCGATGTTATTGTATTCATTAATATTGCACCAATGATCTTAGACTAGCTGTTCCCGTGCGACTTCGTCCACATGAAATAATGAAAATTTTATTTTATTGTTTACATTTGTCAAATTATCAATTACAAATGTCAAAATGACATGACATGACAAACCATGGCAACCTTACTTCCTTGATGTTGGCAGCAACTTATGGTCTCTGTCCCACATTAGGGTTTTTATGCAAAATATTTATCCCTAAGTTTAACGGCGTGAAAATATATAGCCTAAAGCGTAGGGCTTTAGAGCTTACTAGGTAAGTTGAGGGCCTTTTTTAAAAAAAGGGTTATTCGAAAATATGCTGTGATTGCTGACATCTTAGGCAACAAAGAAGTGTGTATTTACGCTTTATTATAATAGTATAGAAAAAAGAAAGATTTGTATTTTTGGAAATAACTCAAAAATTACACGGCCGATTTCAAAAATTATTTCATCATTAAAAAGCTACGTTATCAGTTCTCACTTTAGGCTATGTTTTGTTTTTTAATCCACGCGAGCGAAGTCGCGACCAACAGCTAATAAATAACATAGATAAAAAGTTCAAAGGGTAACAATCTTATCATTGCTTTTGTGCGAGTATGATAATATACTAGCTTTCGCCCGCGAGTCCATCTGCGTGATATAAAAAAATAAAAACAAAAGAACCCTATGTGTCCTAGACTATCTACATTTATGAAAAATCGAGATCCGTTCAGCAGTTTAAGTTAACTCTAACATACATCTAAACTTTCGCATTTATAATATTAGTAATAGTAGGGGAGCCCACAATGCTAAATGGGAATTTACTCGAGCGTCGTAAAGACCTATTGGGGTGCGCTGGAGAATTTCTGATGGTCAACTTTGTTACTAATCTGATCCTGTATCCTTCTCGGGCGGCCTTATATATGGTCCTCATGTTTTGTGGAGGTACTTAACCGGGTACTAGGTATGCCCCTGAATATTAATCTTCCGCGCTTTAGTAAATCCCGGAATCCCCGCTTCGGCTTCCCTACTATAAGAGGTTATATTACCTATATGAATATCGAAAATTTATTAAACGAATGGTTACCTAAATGTTATTTTAATTGACCTCTGTTTTTATCACAGAAGGTCAAATATCAAGGTAAATACATCGTGATTTGTATATATCTATACCTATCTATACTATTATAATAAAGCGTAAACACACACTTCTTTGTTTTTTTTTATATATAACAAAAGGTGGTAAACGAGCAAGCGGCCGCCTGAATACGCCAAAATGGCGAAGCGACCGCTGCCCATAGACATCCGCAATTGCAAATGCGTTACCTACCCTTATCCGACAGAGGAGGAGATGCACATAAAGAGGATATTTCCCCTTTCTATGCATCTCCTCCTCCGTGAAATCCACTTTCCCTTCCCATCCTCTCCTTATAAGAAAAGGGTGGTAAAGGGAAAGGGACTTAAATTAGGCCTCC
This sequence comes from Papilio polytes, assembly GCF_000836215.1. NCBI lineage: Eukaryota > Metazoa > Arthropoda > Insecta > Lepidoptera > Papilionidae > Papilio > Papilio polytes. The sequence continues at coordinate 491,610 of NW_013527248.1, forward strand.
TGCACCACACTCATCAGACGAAACACGGAATTGCTTCCATTTCACGCCTTTCTTCTGTGTGGTTGTGGTATTACACCGGGCGAGCCGGCCCTGCAGTGCTAAGATGTTAAAGCGGGCACTACCACTGTTATAAGATGTTGTCTAAGATGTCAGCAATTACAGCATATTTTTTAATTATTCTTTTTGTAATAAATACCCCTACACTTACGTCACGCTTTAGGCTATATATTTTAACGCCATTCTTAGGGGGTAAATGTTTTGGATAAAAACCCTAATGTGGGAAAGAGACCATAAGTTGCTGCTAACATAAAGGAAGCAGATTATCATCATGTCATGTCATTTTGACATTTGTAATTTGACAAATGCGGACAAAGTAGTACGGGAACAGCTAGTTTATAATATTAGTAAGGGGTAAAATATTACCTATCAATGAATATCGACAATTTATTAAACGGATGGTTACCTAAATGTTATTTTAATTGACCTCCGTTTTTATCGCAGAAGGTCAAATATCAAGGTAAATAATCCGTCATTTTTATATATCGACACCTATACTAAGTTCGTTTCGATTATCATAAGAGCGCACACCAGAAACTGAACTATCGCATAACTTTTTAGTCACGCGCTTTGATCCCTACTAGGTGTTCCCATGCGACTTCATACGCATGAAATTTTGAAAATTTTATTTTATTGTTTACATTTGTCAAATTATCAATTACAAATGTCAAAATAACATGACTTAATGACAACCTTGCCTTGATGTTGACTTGATGTTGGCAGCAACTTATGGTCTCTTTTAGACATTAGGGTTTTTATCCAAAATATTTAACTCCTAAGTTTTATAGCGTTAAAATATATAGCCTAAACCGTGACGTAAGTGTATGGCTTTTTATTAAAAAAAATATTATTCAAAAACATGCTGTAATTGCTGACATCTTAGGCAACAAAGAAGTGTGTGTTTACACTTTATTATAATAGTATAGATAAAAATTAATAAAGAAACTTAGACTGTTTTACTCACAAACAATGCAGTCATTCAACGGTGATATCATATACAAATATTATAAATGCAAATGTTTAGATGGATGGATGTTTGTTAGCGTTTGTAGGCTAAACGGCTTAACGGATTTAGATGAAATTTGGTATAGATGTAGAGGATAGTCTGGAAGAACACATAGGATACTCACTTTTGTTTTTTTTTATTCCACGCGGACGGAGTCGCGGGCAAAAGCTAGTAAATATTATAAATGCGAAAGTTACGATTGATGGATGTTTGTTAGCACTTGTAGCCTAGACTGCTGAACGGATCTTCGTGAAATTTGGCACACGTATAGAGCATAGACTGGAAGAACACATAGGCCACTTTTTATCCCGGGAATTGTTACGGTTCCCGTGGGATTCAATAATCTAGTTTTTTAATGTTTACTCGATTATTCTGCAGCGGTTCAACATATCTTATTTAAATTTGGCACAGATATAAAACAAAGTCTGGAGTACACATGGGATAATGTTCATCCCCGAGAAACGACCTGTTCCAGAGGGATGCGTAGCTTTTTGTTATTTATATAGTTCATATGTTTTCTAATACCACGCGCACTAAGTCGCGGGCAATAGCTAGTATATCATATTATTTACAATATTGCTACATGCATATATGCGTTGATAAGTACATCACGATGTTTTCCATCACCGTAAGAACGGATAAATTATATACATATTCAGATAAAATCTTAGTACAGCACGAATCAAACCCAAGACCTGTTGATTACAAGTCAAATGCTTAAACCCCTGAACCACCCACGTGTTAGTCATAACGAGTAATTTCATTCTAATCTTACTAATATTATAAATGCATTTGTATGTCAGAGTTAACCTAAACTGCTAAACGGATCTTGATTGTCATATATGTAGAGGATAGTCTGGAACAAGCGATTCACTTATAAATTCTTTCCTCTACTATGATTTGCTTGATGTATGATGTGCCCGCTTTAACATCTTAGCACGAATAGGTCGGCTCGCCCGCTGCAATACCACGACCACACAGAAGACATGTGAAGTGGGTGTAATTCCGTGTTTCGTCTGATGAGTGTGGTGCCGGAGACCCAATTTGAGTCCCTTTTCTGTTCCGCTCTTTTCTTATAAGGAAAGGATTGGATGGGAAAGTGGATTTGACGGTGGAGGAGGCGGTTAGGAAGGGGAAATATCCTCTTTATGTGCGTCTCCTCCTCCGTCGATTTAGGGTAGGCAACGCTGAAATTGCGGATGTCTATGGGCAGTCGTTTCGCCATTTCGGCGGATTTAAGGCCAGTTGCTCGTTTGCCACCTTATTTTATATAAAAAAATACACAGTTTTCGTTCAGTATGTCCGTATAATTTATATTAATAAAACATTTTTATTTGTATTAATAAAACTACATTATAAGTAATATATTTATTGGGGAAAACATGCTTAAAATACCTAATATAAACACTAATCTTAAGAGCAAGCAAACCTTTGACTAAACTCTCGCACAACTGTCTTGCGATTGTCGATTGTTTAGCAGTTCAACTGTTTAGTTGCACAACTAACGAGTAGTGTACCTCCATACAAGCTCATAGGAACCAAAGCGAAACTATAGTTTGTCTAAATAAGATAGATTAGTTTGATAAATGACGCATATGAAGTATCGAATTCAATTTGTATGAAGGCAAATGCTTTACTTAATGACAGGTATCGTAGTGACGAAACACGCAGCGAACAATTTGGAACTATCGATATTCGGTTTAAATAATTATCGAACTCGACTAAAATTTTTATTTTCTTATTAACTAATTTAGAGGACAATTCTAGTATTGATTTTAGTGTAGAGAATTTAGCGATGACAGAAATAATAGCGAAATCCAATTCGATTACGTACGGCTGTAGTAGTAATAAACATTTATTTACTCTCATTATTTGTAATGGTTCTGCAGGTCATTATTAATTTGAGAAAACAGTGTTTTTTAATTCATAAATTATAACTATAAATCTATCGATTCCAACTTCTATAAGAATTAAAATCGAAAATCGAAAAGATTCCTGACTGATTTTACAATATCCATCTATACTATTATAATAAAGCGTAAACACACACTTCTTTGTTACCTAAGATGTCAGCAATTACAGCATATTTTTGCATAATTCTTTTTTTAATAAAAAGCCCTACACTTACGTCACGCTTTAGGCTATATATTTTCACGCCATTAACCTAAGGGGCTAAATATTTTGGATAAAATACCCTAAAGTGGGAAAGAGAAAATAAGTTGCTGCCAACATCAAGGAAGCAAGATTGCCAAGGTTTGTCATGTCATGTCATTTTCACATTCGGTATTAAGTATTTGACAAATGTAAACAATAAAATAAAATTTTCATAATTTCATGCGGATGAAGCCGCACGGGAACAGCTAGTACTTACTAATCGTCAAAAGAATTGTCAAACTAATCTATTTTATTTAGACATATAAACTGCGAGAGTTTAGTCAAAGCTGGTTTAAAGTTCGATAGACTTTTAACGATAGTAAACGAGTCTAGATTAGTTAGCGGAACTTTCGTCGACTCTATCGAGTATCCAATCGTAGTATTGATGTACAGCAGTGGTTGTGATTACAGACTCACTTGTTGCTAGCACTATACCCGCTACGTAGTATGCGTCGTCGTTTTGACGTAGCTGGGGAAAGATAAAATGATCATTACCCTGTCCTTATCCCCAATTTTAGTGCAGAGTATTATCTACCTATACTTTTATAATAAAGTGTAAAAACACACTACTTTATGGCGTAAGATGTCTGCAATCATAGCATATTTTTGAATAATTCTTTCTTTTACGACACGCTTTACTATATATTTTCACGCTTTTAAACTTGGGGGGGTAAATAAATTGGATAAAGCCCTTCATGTGGGAAAGGGACCATAAACTACAAGCTGCCAACATCAAGGAAGCAAGATTGACATAGTCATCATGACTTGTCATATTGCTATTGATAATTTGACAAATGTGAACAATAAAATAAAATTTTCATTATTTCATGTGGATGAAGTCGCACGGGAACAGCTAGCTATACTAATATCAAAAAGGAAAGGAAAGATTTGTATTCTTCTATGTATTGGAATTACGCAAAAACTAGTGGGCTATTTTGAAAAATCTTTCAGTGTTAGAAAGGTAATTTATCGGTGAGTAACATAGGCTATATTTCGTTTTTTTTATTTTCTCGCGCACGAAGGGACGAGCAATAGCCAGTCGCAAATAAAATTGAGGTAATAATGCTCTAACGATATTGTTACAAAGTGACAAACATTTCCACACCAGTCATACTAATGTTCTAAACTAGCTATTGCTAGCGAATTCCTGCGTAAAATTTATAGCCTATATACGTAGCTTTCTAACGGTGAAAGAAGTTTTGAAATCAACCCAGTAGTTTTTGAGTTATTACAATACAAAAATTCAAATCTTTCCTCTTTATAATATTAGCATAGATTTAAAGTTTAGATGGATGTTTATTAGAGTCTATAGCCTAAATAACTTAACGGATCTCGATGAAATTTGGTATAGATATAGAGGATAGACTGGAAGAACACATAGGCTACTTACTTTTTTTCCACTCGTGGTCGCGGGCGAAAACTAGTTTATAACGTAAACATACCTCATCTTGGCAGAGTAAAGCCGTCCCCTTCTCCGGTTGGTAGTCGTTGAGAGGCAACACCGCGCAGATTTGTCCTAACGCCGACTTTACATTGAAGGACTCACATCTCTTAGGTAAGGGCACCACTGTTGTTATCTAGAAACAAAAGGTTAGCGTGGTATGGACATATTATGCGACGAGACGATGGGGACATAAACCTGAAAGTGTTAAGAATGAATGTTGATGGCTGCAAAGGAAGAGGAAGACCAAAGAAAGTATGGATTGTGTGAAAGAGGATATGCTTAAAGGAGTGGATTCAGATATGGCTGATAGAGATGTATGGAGCAGCACATACTGTGCCGACCCTCTAAGGGATAAGGGCAAGTTGATGATGACTGTTGATATCTGTTGAACAAACAATGCTGGGTTTCTGAAGTTTACTGTAGTTGAATGTTTATTTTATTATTGAACTATAATCAGTATCGACTGGTTAAAAATAATTAGGAAACCGTCCATAAATCATCTTACTTCTTACTAATATTATAAATGCGAAAGTTTAAATGGATGGATGGATAGATGGATGGATGGATGTTTGTTAGCGTTTGTAGCCTAAACCGCTGAACGGATCTCTATGTAATTTTGCACTCGTTTAGAGTATAGTCTGGAAGAACATATAGGCTACTTTTTATCCCGGGAATAATTACGGTTCCCGTGGGATTCATTAATTTAGTTTTTTAATGTTTACTCGATCATTCTGCAACGGTTCAACACATCTTATTGAAATTTGGCACAGATATAAAACAAAGTCTGGAGTACACATGGGATAAGCTTCATCCCCGAGAAATGTCCGGTTCCCGAGGGATACGTAACTTTTTGTAATTTATATAGTTTGTATGTTTTTTAATACCACGCGGACGAAGTCGCGGGCTACAGCTCGTATAGAATAAAATAATGAGGTTTGGCTTAACAACTAAATTTATAAATGCGAATGTTTAGATGTTTGTTAGAGTTAATCTAAACTGAACGGATCTCGATGAATGTCATACATGTAGATAGTCCGGGACACATAGGCTACTATATCATCACATCATCACCAGCTCACTATAGGTGCCTTTTTTTTTCACGCTGGGAAAATGCATTTACGCATCCCCCCCATTACCAGGGGGGTATGTGGGACTCGCCGGCCGAGGATGGAGGATGGCCGGAATACCCACTAAAATCCCAGCGGTGTTCCTTCTGCCCGCCAGTGGCTGGGTCATGGGAACGCTCGTGCTTTCTTCCGCAACCCAGCCGGCGTCGTTGGCTTAGCGATCCCCGCTTGCCGGGGACGAAGTCCCCGGACTACTCGCAGGCGCACCCGGAACACCAGGGTGCGCCTGTGGATTTAGGGCGCGCGTTACGCTGCGCGCCCTACGGCTATAGACGAGGGGTGGCGGGGGAGGGAGGGCGGCAATGTATTGCCGCCTTCTCCGCCCCACTCGTCTCCATCGGATTGGGGGCGCGAGGGGATCTTCCTCGCGCTCCCGTTCTAGGGGTTCGGAGCCTACCCTAAGTTAGTGACTAAGACATAGTCAACCTGCACTGCGGGTTGACTTCACACATATCTTTGAATTTCTTCGCCGATATGTGCAAGTCACTTAATTTCTTTTAATTAAAACCTAATCGCCGGCGAAAGCTATAAAAAATAATCCAAAACCGCGTGTATACTTTTTTAGTTCCACACTAGCTTTTGCCCGCGACTCCGGTTAAATTAAAAAAGTTAGTAAAGTATATGTTCGTCCAAACTATACTCTACATCTATGCCAAATTATCCAGATCCGTTCAGCCGTTTAGACTACAAGTAAGTTAATCTTACTAATATTATAAATGCGAAAGTTTAGATGGATGTTTGTTAGAGTTTGTACCCTAAACGGCTGAACCGATTTCAATGTTATTTGGTATGAATGTAGACGATAGTCTGGAAGAACACATAAGCTACTTATTTTTTGACCGACTTCCCAAAAGAAGGAGGTACTCAATTCGTCTGTATGTTTTTTTCTATCTTTTTTATGTGTGTTACGGCATAACTCCGCCGCTAGTGGACCGATTTTGATAATTCTTTTTTTATCCGAAAGGTAATGCTTGCAGGTGGGTCCCATTTTTTTTGGTTGATTTTTGGAGTCAAAGACTACGACGTATTAGTTTAGCTCAAAATCGCGCGACGAAATTTCGGGTCATTTTTGCTTTCTTTGCTTACGTAGCCTAAACTATAAGACCTACATAAAAATGATGTATGGAAGAATTGTAGCCCTTTAAATTGTGTCTTTTTTAATTCCACGCGGACGGAGTCGCGGTCGAAAGCTAATAATAAATCGAGAAACAGTTCGTTAGTTTAAGTCAAAGATGTTCTAAGTCTGCTGTCCCTCCCAGAATCATGGATTACGAAATTCCTTCAACATGGATACATACATAGGAGTTATTGTCCGACATAGTGATGCATGTGGTCGCAGGTAACGGCGGCGCAGCGGGGAGACAGGCGGGGCTCACCCAGCCCGGCGCGCGCTGTGCACGGCTCAACACAACTAAGGCGATGTCATTCTCATGCTTTTTACCTTAAAACAAACATTTATTGTGGACTAACATTGGTATTAAAGCCGACTTTAGACGATACTAGTATCGGTACAGTAAAACAGATGGGGCGTATCTAGATTGTATTTAAATACAGATACAAGATACCAAATACGTATCATATATCTGATATCTATACTAATATAATAAAGCGTAAACACACACTACTTTGTGCCGTAAGTTGTCAGGAATCACAGTATATTTTTGAATAATTCTTTCTTTAATAAAAAGCCTTACACTTACGTTACGCTTTAGGCTATATATTTTCACGCCATTAACCTAAGGGGCTAAATATTTTGGATAAAAAAACATAATATAATATAATAAATAAGTTGCTGCCAACATCAGGAAAGCAAAATTGCCAAGGTTTATCATGTCATGTCATTTTGACATTTGGAATTGAGTATTTGACAAATATAAACAATAAAATAAAATTTTCATAATTTCATGCGGATGAAGCCGCACGGGAACAGCTAGTCTGAAATACTTTTGACTAAACTATTGCATAACTGTTGTGCGTTTGTCAATTATTTCGACGACCTATGGCCTTAGTTTTTAATTCTGCTTATCACAAAGCTAAGTCTTAGATCTGGCGTCCATTTTTGTCCAGCGCTCTAAACGAGCCCCGATATTCAAGCTTTTTTATGATATAAGGTAGCAAACGAGCAAGCGGCCTGAATCCACTGGAATGGAAAGCGACCGATGCCCATAAACATCCGCAATTGCATCGTTGCCTGTCCTTAATTGAAGGAGGAGACGCACATAAAGAGGACATTTCCCCTACCTATGAGTCTCCTCCACCGTCAAATCCACTTTTCCTTCCCATACTTTCCTCTAACAAAATTGGTGGAAAGGGAAAAGGACTAAAATTAGGCTTAACTTGTGAAAAGATATGGTTGAAATCGAATAGCTTAGAACCCCAATCATTTTAACTTACTTAAGCTAAAGGTAACTTACTTGGTGTGTAAGACGGGTGGATGATAATTTTACGAACGTTGATGACGTCATCGCTGTTCTTAATGAAGCTAATTGCTACGTCACTTGAAGACAGACCTTGGAGGCAACTTGCTGATGTCATCACAACCTCAGTACTTTCCCCAACAACGGTCCCCGCGCATAATACTTTGCTATCGCCGTATCTTTCCTTTCTGCGGACAATGCATACTCTATGACGTGTGTGTCAAAGATTATGTAATCCAGAGGTGTATTAACAGACTGCCAAATAAGTTTGTATGCGTATGTAATTTTTTTTTTTATGTTTTATTTTTAAACTTAACTACTTGACAGATTTTGACGAGTGATTCATTTGATTCGTCTTCTTCCCCTAATTTTAGTGTTATAAAATAAATAGAATAGCCTATAATTTAATTCTACATACAATTGACAATAAAATAAATAAAAATAAAGTTTTAAATCAAACAAATATTATAAATGCGAAGGTTTAGATGGATGTTTGTTAGAGTTTGTAGCCTAAACTGCTGAACGTATTTCGATGAAATTTGGCATAGACTTAGAGGATACTAGAAGAACTCACTTTAGTTTTTTTAATTCCACGCGGACAGAGTCGCGGGCGGAGACTATTTAGAAATAAAATAATTTACAAGTTACTCTTCTAATATTAGTTTTTTGCTTGTTTTCTGCAGATTTTTTTGCCATTCGGCAAAAGCCTCCGACCTTTTCCTCTCATGCTTTTTACGCGCTATTCTCCACATCACTGCCACACGCTTAATATCGTCATCCCATCTTTCAGCAGTCTCCCTCTTTTTCCCTTCCCTAGGGTGTGTTAGTATTAACTTACCTGTAAATCCACGCCCTCCAAGGGTATTCACCGAAAAGTACTGAACGGACTGTTGACTTTTTTTGGCTTCTTCCATTTATTGAAATTACGTGGTCTGTCGTTTTACCACACGTGCCACCGTGTGCCCTGAAAATAATTTATAAATACGAAAGTTTAGGTGGACGTTTGTTCGAGTTTGGAGATTAAACTATAGCCTAAATTGTCATAGATGAAATGCATGAAGTTATAAAAATTGTTTTATTGATTACATTTGTCAAATTCAATAGCAAATGTAAAAATGACATGATAACAAAGCATGGCAATTTTGCTTCCTTGATGTTGGCAGCAACTTATGGTCTCTTTCCCACATTATTTTATCCAAAATATTTACCCCCTAAGTTTAAAAGCGTGAAAATATATAGCCTAAAGCGCGACGTAAGTGTAGGGCTTTTTATTAAAAAAGAATTATTCAAAAATATGCTGTAATTGCTGACATCTTAGGCAACAAAGAAGTGTGTGTTTACGCTTTATTATAATAGTATAGATATAGATTGAAGCTTTAATTTACAAACACTTCTAACTAATAGCATTCCTCACATCACTATTCATCATCATCACTACTAATGGGTAGGAAATAAAATTCCCGTACTGTACCTGGTTCCTAAGTTCAGTTGAGGGACACAGCACACCGTTGTAACAGTAACGCAATCCACACTCTTCAATCTAAAACAAGGATGTATTTTTAGAGTGGTTATACCTTAGGGCAGCCGCTCATGGCAAATACATAGTACCAAGAGTTAATAATTATTACGGTAGAACAAATGAAAAACGTTTATCATACATGCTCAATAACTTACTACCTGAAATAGCAAATCTAAGTTTAAAATTTAAACTATTTGTTAAACATTTGGAAAGCCATCTTTTTGATAATAGCCCTTGAATTTATGTATATACAGTATATTATGTATGTATGTATTTTATGTAATTTTACACAAAAAAAACATGTCATAAAACTATCCTACACCACTACGACACTCTACATATGTTGTATTGTAAATTGTAACCAGCGCACCCGCGGACAAACCATTTATATGGTTTTTGCGGAGCCAAATTATTATTTTCTTCTTAACTAATTTAGAGGACAATTCTAGTATTGATAATAGTGTAGAGAATTTAGCGATGACAGAAACAATAGCGAAATCCAATTCGATTACGTACGGCTGTAGTAGAAATAAATATTTATTTACTCCCATTATTTGTTATAGTCATTATTAATTTGAGAAAATAGTGTATTTTTTAAATTCATAAGTTATAACTATAAATCTATCGATTCCAATTCTATAAGAATAAAAATCGAAAATCGATAAGATTCATGACTGATTTTACACAACCCATCCCTAATCAATTTGAAATGAATTGTCAAACTAATCTAAATTATTTAGACACACTATAACGAGTATACCTCCATATAACCTCATAAGAATCAAAGCGAGACTGAATTTTATTTCAAGTACACGTCACGTACAGTGTAGAAAAATTCTGTTATTTTTTGAGGTTTTTATCGTACACATTTTCGTAACATCAGACGATGCGAAGCCGGGGCGAGTCGCTATCGCTAGTCATACTTATAAATGCGAAAATGTAGAAATTGTTAATGGTTGTCATATGTAGAGTCTGGATAACACAGGCATTGGAGTCTCCGGTAAAAGCTACAAAACCAAAGGATATTAAAAAAATACTGTATTATAACTAACTAGCTGTTCCCGTGCGATTTCACCAGCATAAAATTATTTTATTGTTTACATGTCAAATTGCAAATGTCAAAATGACATGACATGACAAAACTTGGCAATCTTGCTTCCTTGATGTTGGCAGCAACTTATGGTCTCTTTCCCACATTAGGGTTTTTATCCAAAATATTTACCTCCTAAGTTTAATGGCGTAAAAATATAGAACCTAAAGCGTGACGTAAGTGTAGGGCTTTTTATTACAAAAAAGAATAATTCAAAAATATTCTGTAATTGACATCTTAGGCAACAAAGAAGTGTGTGTTTACACTTTATTATAATAGTATAGATAGGCATAGATGACACTTGAAACATTTTTCACATAATCTCAATAACCGATAGTCAAAATCACAAACAAACAAATAATTCAAACAATGAGAAGCGTCTTCAAACATTGAGATAGCCGTACAAAGTTACAGGTGAAAAAACATTCAGTCTATACATTTTCCAATCTATATCTATACTATTATAATAAAGCGTAAACACACACTTCTTTGTTGCCTAAGATGTCAGCAATTACAGCAAATTTTGAACAATTCTTTTTTTAATAAAAAGCCCTACACTTACGTCACGCTTTAGGCTATATATTTTCACGCCATTAACCTAAGGGGCTAAATATTTTGGATAAAATACCCTAAAGTGGGAAAGAGAAATTAAGTTGCTGCCAACATCAAGAAAGCAAGGTTGTCATCATGTCATTTTGACATTTGTAATTGATAATGTGACAGATTTGAGCAATAAAATAAAATTTTCACAATTTCATGCGGATGAAGTCGCACGGCAACAGCTAGTGTTTGTATAACATACTTACTGTAATCTCTTCGGTTCCGTTTTGTACGATTTGAGCTTCTCATCATCGCATAAATAACACTCATTACACGAGTCGTCTAACTCGCCGACAATTCCGCCGCAGGTAGCTCCTTTCCCTGCACGAGCTAGAGACAAAAAAAGTGTCTAAACACTGCCAGGGGAAGAGAGTAAACGAAATGTAAACAAATGACATGACTGTAGCGAATTGATACAATCCTATCTTAAAACAGAATCAAAAGCAAAATACAGTAGAACCTCGATAATTTAAAGTCCAACGGAAACACAAAGTATTTTAAGTTATAGAGGTTTTAAGTTATCAAGGGTCTATGTGGTAGAGGTTTTTGGCTCTGATGGGAAGGGAACATATTATTGGTTTGTAATAGGTTTGAGTTATCGTGGTTCTATTGTATACGTCCTCAATAAAGGGCTCCGAGCCTACCCTAAGGTTGACTAGTTGTTGATATATGTAAACTACGAGCTGTCGCCCGCAAATTTCGTTAGCGCTGATTAAAAAATAAGTCATCTATCACATTCCCGCGTCCATCTACCTTCAACCAGCTATGTTTCAGTCAAAATCCCGTCCAAATCGATCCACCCGTTCCAGAGATAGCGGTCCGGTCGCCATTTTGACAGTGCGGAATTTAAAAAAAGTAGCCTATAATATGCCCGTCTATGTCAGCTACCCTTCAGTGAAAGTCCGCTCGAAATCCGCATAGTTGTTTCGAAGATTACCCGTAACAAACGCGGCTTGCGGACAGACAGATAGACAAACATTTTTAAATGCGATTTTCGTTATCAGCTACTTCATTCAACAGATACTTCATTTTTATTATATGTATAGAGAAAAAACTATGTTACGTCTCTAATCTTAATCAAAACTAATATAAAGAGTAAAGATTAATCTTTGTATATATTGAAATAACTCAAAAACTACTGGGGCAATTTTAAAAATTCTTCCACCATTTGAAAGGTAATTTATCGCCAAAAGCTTGTATATTAATAATACTCACGTTCTTCCGAAAATAATGTTTTCAATTTCATTTCTGCTTGTCTTATTTTTAAGTCTTGGGTGTGTACAAAAGTTGCCAGTGTTAATATTATCCATAACCTGCAAGAAAATATCTATCTATACTGTTATAATAAAGCGTAAACCCACACTGCTTGTTGCCTAAGATAACAGCAGTTGCAGCATATTTTTGAATAATTCTTTCTTTAATAAAAAGCCCTACACTTACATCATGCTTTAGGCTATATATTTTAATGCCATTAAACTTAGTGGGTAAATAAATTGGATAAAAACCCCAATGTGGGAAAGAGACCATAAGTTGCTGCCAACATCAAGAAAGCAAGATTGCTAAGGTTTGTCATGTCATGTCATTGTGACATTTGCTATTGAAGTAAACAATAAAATAAAACTTTCATAATTTCATGCGGATGAAGCCGCACGGCAACAGCTAGTATACTAATAAAATAAAACGTAATATTTAGCATTTAACTTACTTCATCTTCTTTGTTTGTTTGTTCTTCTATTTTATGTTATCTTTGGTTTTTCTGAAATTAATATTTAAATAAAATTAATATGTTAATTGACCAACATTGAGTTAGGAAGAATATCAACTCAATTTTCTTCTATTAATTTATGTATGACAGTTGTAATCTCACTTTAAACTATACTAATATTATAAAGAGGAAACATTTGTATTTTGGTTTTTAATTTCAACGGAAGAAGTCGCAAGCAACAGCTTGTATATATCTAATATTAATGTAAAGAGGAAAGATTTGTATTTTTGTATCTATAGAAATAACTTAAAAACTACTGGGACAATTTTAAATATTCTTTCACCATTAGAAAGGTAATATATCTGTGAGTAACATAGGCTATATTTTGTTACTATTAATGTTAAGGAACCATAAAAAAACAGCGTATTTCTGGAACCCGGCGTTAAAAAATCACTACATTTTAACTTTTCTGACTTACGCCTTTAGAGGTATATAAAAACGATGTATGTGAGAATTGTAGATATCAAAAAGTTCTATAGAAAATTTGAAATAACTCAAAAACTATTGGGTTCATCATCAACTTGCCCTTATCCCTTATGGAGGATTGGCACAGTATGTGCTGCTCTTCCATACATCTCCATCGGCCATCATATCTGAATCCACTCCTTTTTTAAGCATATCCACTTTCACCCAATCCATTAATAATTTCTTCTGTCTTCCTCTTCCTTTGTAGCCATCCATATTCATTCTTAACACTTTCAAGTTTATGTCCCCATCGTCTCGTCGCATAACATGTCCATACCACGCTAATCTTTTGCTTCTCAATTTCTCCACCACTGGCGCTACTTTCAAACTTCCTCTAATATACACATTCTTAACTTTATCCATTCTTGTCCCACCACACATCCATCTTAACATACGCATCTCAGCCACATGCAATCTCCTTTCATCCGCAACTTTGGTGGCTAACATTCAGATCGGATTCAGCTGCAAAAAATACAGCATTCAGATCCATACAATACGACAGGTCTTATGATTTACTAATAGATCTGTTCCTTAAGCTAAAAAACTACTGGGTTGATTTAAAAAAATCTTTCACCAATAAGTAGTTACGTTATCAGTGAGTAACATAGGATACATCTATACTAATATAATATAGCGTAAACACTACTTTGTGGCGTAAGATATTAGGAATCATAGCATATTTTTGAATAATATTCTTTCTGTAATAAAAAAAGCACTAACGATACGCTTTAGGCTATATATTTTCATGCTATTAAACTTAGGAGGCAAATTAGAAAATCTTCATGTGGGAAACATAAAAGACAAGTTGCCAACAACAAGGTTATGTTAACGGTTATTTTGTCATTAGAAATGGAGAATTTTAGAAATGTAAATCTTACTTATCTTACTAATATTATAAATCCGAAAGTTTAGATGGATGGATGTTAGCGTTTGTAGCCTAAACGGCTGAACGGATCTCCATGAAATTTGGCACAGGTTTAGAGCATAGTCTGGAAGAACACATAGGCTACTTTTTATCCCGGGAATAGTTACGGTTCCCGTGGGATTCATTAAGTTTTTTAATGTTTACTCGATCATTCTGCAACGGTTCAACATATCTTATTGAAATTTGGCACAGATATAAAACAAAGTATGAAGTACACATGGGATAAGCTTCATCCCCAAGAAATGTCCGGTTCCCGAGGGATACGTAGCTTTTTGTAATTTATGTAGTTCGTATGTTTTTTAATACCACGCAGACAAAGTCGTGGGCAACAGCTCGTAATAAAATAAAGTTTTTATAATTTCATGCGGATAAAGCACGGTAACAGTTACTTTATTATAATTTTTATTACCAGACGGACGAAGACGCGAGCAACAGCTATAATTTGATATTTTCCTTATTATTGACAGCAACTACTTACTTTATTGAACTACGTTAGTTCAAAAGGTTATCACAACTTCGCACTGGGTTTTTTTTTTAGATAAACTTCCAATCCGAAACATTTACTGCAAAGTTAACGAGTCATACATTAAAAATTATTGCAAAATATCTTTTAAGTGAACACTAAACTTAATTAAAAAAACAACCTATTTTATTAACTTTATGTCTCTCATTGTTTAACCCTAATAGTATTGTCTTGAAATCTATATCTACGAGTATATCTATACTAATATTATAAAGAGGAAAGATTTGTATTTTTGTATGTATTGAAATAACTCAAAAACTACTGGGACAATTTTAAAAATTCTTTCACCATTAGAAAGGAAATTTATCTGTGAGTAACGTAGGGTATTTTGTATTATTGTTTTAATTTCACGCGGACGAAGTCGCGAGCAACAGCTGGTCTAATATAAATACGAAAGTTTCGATCGATGGATGTTTGTTAGAGTTTCTAGCCTAAACTATTTAACTGATTCCGATCAAATTTAGTATAGATGTAGAGAATAGTCTAGAAGAAGACATAGGCTATTCACTTTTGTTTTTTTTTTCACACGGACTCGCGGACGAAAGTTAGTTCCAAAATAAATGTTTATTACCACATCTATTTGCAGTTCTCCATATTATATTATTTATATATTTCTCACTATTTCCTTATGAAATACAAATTATTCGTATTAATATCATATTTACTTACGTATAGGAGTAATCTTATATCAAATTGACCCTGAACTCAAAACCAGTTTACATTTACGTGTTTTCCAACCAATTGTACGAACAAAACTAAACAACTAGACGTGTACAGTCTGAGTCTGAACCGGTTCATAAGATCCGCACACAACCTTGAACCGCTGAGCTACCACTCAACTCTTAGCTCACGGTAGTAAAAAAAGTGGTTATTGTGCGACAACCATAATAATTAGATATAGGCTATCGCGGACTTTTATTTAGCTAATTAAATGAGCTACAATTCTTCTATACACCATTTTTATGTAAATCTTATAGTTTAGGCTACGTAAGCAAAGAAAGCAAAAAGCACGCGATTTTGAGCTAAACTATTCAACTACGTCGAAGTCTTTGACTCCAAAAATCAAACAAAAAGATGGGTCCCACCTGCAAGCATTACCTTTCGGATCACAAAAAAAATTATCAAAATTGGTCCACTAGCGGCGGAGTTATGCCGTAACACACATGAAAAAAACATACAGTAAATATTTCACGGCTAGCATTTATTATTATCCCTTCGTCTCCGAACAAGGCACTTTTTTTTAATTTAATGGCGATGATTTCCGTGACGCAAAATGAGTTAACTAGGAACCGGTACACTAAGCTTTATGCGAACAGATCTGCAGATCATCGTGATTTACCCATGACTATAAATAACATGTTATTCATAGCTAAATATCAGTTACAACTGCTTTTGTTAATCAGTTACTGTAGTTTTCTTCTTGGATTTACATGCTTTTTTTTTTATAACATAAGGTGGCAAACGAGCAAGCGGCCACCTGAAACCGCCAAAATGGCGAAGCGACCACTGCCCATAGACATCCGCAATTGCAGATGCGTTGCCTACCCTTATACGACGGAGGAGGAGACGCACATAAAGAGGATATTTTCCCTTCCTATGCATCTCCTCCGCCGTCAAATCCACTTCCTCTTCCCAACCTCTTCTTATAAGAAAAGGGTGGTAAAGAGAAAGGGACTTAAATTAGGCCTCCGGCACTACACTCATCAGACGAAACACGGAATTGCTTCCATTTCACGCCTGTCTTCTGTGTGGTCGTGGTATTACTGGGGGCGTGCCGGCCTATTCGTGCTAAGATGTTAAAGCGGGCACTACCACTGTCAAAATTATGCGATTATTTGTATGTGAATTTGAATCTAAATTTTTGAATTCCATTGCGAGCTGTCTTATGCTGGTTTTCTGAGGTTTTTATTTATTTTATAATTACCTAGTTATTTATTAGTGGTAAAACTTAAGTAAAATAGTTCGAAACTAATTTTATGAATATATCGAAGCACAATCGAATGGTTAAAAGTAGTTCGGAAACCGCCCATTAACCGAAGAGGGATTCGATTACTAGCGCGTATCTGTCGCTGTCAGGGTTTTCACAAACCAAAAAGTTTAAGAACCCGAAGAAAAAGACGATATTGTATTGATAATAAATCACACTTCATACTAATATTATAAATGCGAAAGTTTAGATGGATGTTTGTTAGAGTTTGTAGCCTAAATAGCTGAACGGAACTCGATGAAATTCGGCAAATATGGAGGATAGTGTGGAAGAACACATAGGCTAGTTACTTTTGTTTTTTTTTCTATATTAAGCGGACGGAATCGCTGGCGAAAGGTAGTATTATAAATGCGAAAGTTTAGATGGATGTTTGTTAGAGTTTGTAGCCTAAATAACTGAACGGAACTCGATGAAATTCGGCAAATATGGAGGATAGTGTGGAAGAACACATAGGCTAGTTACTTTTGTTTTTTTTCTATATTAAGCGGACGGATTCGCTGGCGAAAGGTAGTATTATAAATGCGAAAGTTTAGATGGATGTTTGTTAGAGTTTGTAGCCTAAATGGCTGAACGGAACTCGATGAAATTCGGCAAATATGGAGGATAGTGTGGAAGAACACATAGGCTAGTTACTTTTGTTTT
>NW_013527248.1:509361-643190 GCF_000836215.1 Papilio polytes
AGCGGACGGAATCGCTGGCGAAAGGTAGTATTATAAATGCGAAAGTTTAGATGGATGTTTGTTAGAGTTTGTAGCTTAAACGGCTGTACCGATTTCAATGAAATTTGGTATAGATGTAGAGAATAGTCTGGAAGAACACATAGGCTATTCACTTTTATTTTTTTTAATTCCAGGCAGATGTAGTCGCGTGCGAAAGCTAGTAAATTAATATAACAGTGAATACTGTCATTGGAATTTTATGTTGTCAAACTTGTTATCCTAACAAATTTGTTTTTTTAGGATAGGATTATAGGATGTTATAAAATAAACATATTACAACAGCTGAAAAACTGCTGTGACTATAACCGTTGAAATAACTGTTACAATAGTTAATATCGCTAAAATTTTTGCAAGTCAAATTGTTACCTGCCAAGATTTAAATACTACAGAATTATTAAGGAAACAACTAAATGTCGTCAAGTGTATGCCTGGTTTTTATAAAAAATACCTTAATATCTTTGTCTTAAAATCTAAAATCTATTTGTTTGCTATATAAGGAAAATTGCTACAGTTAATAAATTGCATGTCACTTCCATTTAGATAACAAGAGCGGGCAACAGTTGTGCGATTGTCGATTGTTTCGCAATTCAACTGTTTAGTTGCAACTAACGAGTAGTGTACCTCCATATAATCATAGGAATCAAAGCGAGACAACAGTTGTGCGATATTTTAGTCAAAGTCCGCGCTCTAATAGAGCGTTATATTACAATGAGTTTGGATGGATGTTTGTTAGAGTTTGTAGCCTAAACTACTAAACGGATGTTGATAAAATTTGACATAGATGTAGAGGATAGTCTGGAAGAACACAGGCTACTTGCTTTTGTTTTTTTAATTCCACGCTGACAGAGTCGCGGGCGACAGCTACTTTTTTTGAATTGCTAGTTAAGTGGTCGCCCATTGGTTGAAATTAGCTAATTATTTATAACGAGCTGTTGCCCGAGACTTCGTCCGCGTGTTATTAGAAAACATACGAACTATATAAATAACAAAAAGCTACGTATCCCTCGGGAACCGGACACCTCGGGGATGAAACTTATCCCATGTGTACTCCAGACTTTGCTTTACATCTGTGCCAAATTTCAATAAGATATGTTGAACCGTTGCAGAATGATCGAGCAAACATTAAAAAACTAAATTAATGAATCCCACGGGAACCGTAACTTATCCCGGGATAAAAAGTAGCCTTTGTGTTCTTCCAGACTATGCTCTAAACCTGTGCCCAATTTCATGGAGATCCGTTCAGCCGTTTAGGCTACAAACGCTAACAAACATCCATCCATCCATCTAAACTTTCGCATTTATAATATTAGTAAGATGGATATTTTTTATGTATAGTCAGGGTATCTAACGGTTACCTTAAAAACTGATCTCTTGAACGTTTTATATGCAATGAGAAGCGGAGCTATAAGAAATCATCATCATCACCACACTAATTAAAGACCTTTTCTCTTTACCACCCTTTTCTTATAAGGGAAGGGGAAGTGGATTTGACGGAGGAGGAGATACATAGAAGGGGAAATATCCTCTTTATGTGCATCTCCTCTTCTCGGATAAGGGTAAGCAACACATCTACAATTGCGGATGTCTATGAGGAGCGGTCGCTCCGCCATTTTGGCGGATTCAGGTGGCCGCTTGCTCGTTTGCTGACTGAGAGGCTCGGAGACTACCATAAGGGTGACTAGGACAGTCAACTGCACTACACACATATCTTTCTTCACCGATAAATGCGTCACGATGTTTTCCTTCACCGTAACGTTGGATAAATGTACATATGAAAAATCCAAAATCAAAAGTACACGTCAGGATTCGAACCCAAGACCTGTAGTTTCCAATTCAAGTGCTTCAACAACTGAGCCACCGACGCTCTTAAAAACATAGCAAAACTGTTGACTAGACAGGGCAAAGAGAAATGAAAGAAATATATAATTTACTTTAACATTTAATAAAAAATCATTGAAAAAAATGTAAAAATCATGGCATTTGTACAAAATTGTTTAGAAATAAATGCTTCTTTATTGATAACAATCAAAGTATTTGTCATCTCTTTTGCACTATTAGAAAAAGAAAGAGACAAATTCACGTTTACTTTCAGTTATAGAGCGGACGTTACGAGCATTTTCTTTTGTTTGAATAGAAATCGAGTGTTTCCTGTTGGACCGTTCGGCCTACAGATATCGACGTTTAGAGATTTTTTCTATTGGTTCGATTATTTATAGAGACTTAATCGACCCATTGGGAATTATTTTATCGGGTTGAACGGTCCAACGGGAAACATCCTCAAAATCGTACATATGATTTTATTAGGATATTTGCTATCAAATTGTCATTTTACTTATTTTAAATAACATTTCATATATTGTAATAAACCAGTTTTAACGTAATTTAGATTTCAACAAAGATGATTCTTCATTTTAATATAAGCCAGAAATTAAAAAAACTTAAGAGCGGTTTAGTCTCGCTTTGATTATTAACTTATGTATTTAGTTGTGCGATTAAACAGTTGGATTGCGAAACGATCGACAATCGCACAGTTGGTAGTTTAGTTGAAGGTGCACTATAGTCTGTCTAAATAAGATAGATTAGTTTGATAAATGACGCATATGAAGTATCGAATGCAATTTGTATGAAGGCTGACGTGCTTAGACAGGTATCGTAGTGACGAAACACGCAGCGAATTATGAACTATCGATATTCGGTTTAAATAATTATCGAACTCGAATAAAATTATTATTTTCTTAATAACTAATTTAGAGGACAATTCTAGTATTGATTATAGTGTAGAGAATTTAGCAATGACAGAAATAATAGCGAAATCAAATTCGATTACGTACGGCTGTAGTAGTAATAAACATTTATTTACTCTCATTATTTGTTATGGTCATTATTAATTTGAGAAAACAGTGTTTTTTAATTCATAAGTTATAACTATAAATCTATCGATTCCAACTTCTATAAGAATAAAAATCGAAAATCGATAAGATTCATGACTGATTTTACACAACCCATCCCTACTAAATTTGAAGTGAATTGTCAAACTAATCTAATTTATTTAGACACACTATAAAGCGAGATTCGATTTAAATTTTCGTTTATGGCCACACAATACTTTCAATCCATGGCACATAAGACAAAACTTTCGTATAAATTCCCGGCTCCCCAACGAAGCCGCAAGCTCTTCCGAAAGAAGTTACCCCAACCACAGTATACATGCAGTGGATTTTTGAATTCTTCAATTGTAGAGGGCCTCCGCTGTCACCCTGTTAAATGCAAATCAAATCAGAAACAGATCAAAGTCAGAAATTTTGATAATACGGAATATTCATGTATTTTTTTTTTCTTTTTTTAAACTTTTCTACTTATTAGATAACCAAAAAGAATATTGACTTATAAATATTCAACCATTGAGCTAAAGAAAAAAAATGAAATAATATTACGATCAGTTTAGTGCGGTTAAAACGCGACCGGAGTTAGCTTGAGGCACGTGACGTCAATCGTCACATTTCATTCGTTTCATTCTTCGTTGATCACATTCGCTCAGATGTCACTTCTAAGTCATTGAAAATATTGCTCTTTTAGCGATTTCAGATGACCTTATTTATTATTTATCTGTGAGAAAATGGGCTTTCTTTTTTCGGCCGGAGTCGCGGGCGAAAGCTAGTATTGCATTAATTACCTGACACGTGTCTTTCGACTTTTCCTTGTCGCCGTAACATATCTGTGTGTTGCCATTGAAGCCGTTCAACATAAGTCTCGTCGGCGGGAACAGTATAGCGCATTCTAGTTCAGAGAATTTGTTCAATATCACCTGAAAAAAATGCAGTCGAGGTATTTAATTTCGTACCCACTGTTTTTTGAAGAACTTAATAAGGAGTAATAATTAAATATCTTTAATATTGAAGTTTTTATAATCATATATCTTTATTTCTTACTCTCTATATAATACATTTTACAAGAATATAAAAATTAAAATAAAATATATTATATAAAAAATAGAAGTTCACCGGCTGCGGAATCCGATGACTCAAGCAACCAGTCCTGCAGAGACAGGAACCTCCTCACTATTCGTGCGGTTTCTAAAAAACCGCCTTTTGAATCGGGCCCTTAATCCAACTGTCTAGCGAGAGCTTCTTGAGGTGTTGGTCGAAGCTCTTCGCTATCAGCCCGTGTACCGAAACGACTATCGGAATAATGGTAGTCGATTTCATACGCCACATGGCGGTAATCTCGTGAGCCAAATCCAAATATTTTAATAGTTTTTCGTTTTCGGCTTTCACGAGATTCTCGTCATGTGGGATAGTGACATCGACTAACATTACACAACTCTCAGACCGATCTATTATTACTATATCAGGTCTATTGGCAGCAATAGTCCTGTCCGTAATAATAGATCGGTCCCAGTAGATCGTGATACGGCTATTTTCCAGAACTGGTGTAGGCTGATATTGGTAATATGGTACTTCAATATCAGCCTACACCAGTTACCTATATTGAAGTCATCTTTATTATTTTGATAAAATGTTACTAATCTGACTTATATTATAAATGCGAAAGTTTAGATGGATGGATGTTAGAGTTTGTAGCCTATACTGCTGAACGGATTTGGATGAAATTTGGTGTCGACGTAGAGGATAGTCTGGAAGAACACATAGGCTACTCACGCGGTCGGAGTTGCGGGCGAAAACTAGTTATATTATAAATACGAAAGTTTAAAAGGATGATTATTACATATTGCCGCATATACTCCTGAACGGATCTCGATGAAATTTAGTACAGATATAGAGTATAGTCTGGAACACATAGATTACTTGTTTTTGTTTTTTTTCACGTGGACGGAGTCGCTAGCGAAAGCTAGTATCATACAGTAGATTTATTTAAATGGGTTTGTTATGAATTTAAATTGACTATAGTTTGACAAATCTGACAAGACGTCTGTAAATTATGTATCGGTTCAAAATATCAGCTAATTTAGTTGAGCTGTGGCTCAACTTTTATTATAACTAGCTGTTCCCGTACGACTTCATCCGCATAAAATTATGAAAATTGTAATTTTATTGTTTACATCTGTCAAATTATCAATTACTAATGTCAAAATGACATGACATGATGACTATGGCAATCTTACTTCCTTGATGTTGGCAGCAACTTATGGTCTCTTTCCCACATTAGGGTTTTTATCCAAAATATTTAACACCTAAGTTTAATAGAGTGAAAATATATCGCCTAAAGCGTGTAAGTATAGGACTTTTTATTAAAGAATTATTTAAAAATATGCTGTGATTGCTGACATACGCCACAAAGTGTATTTACGCTTTATTATATAAGTATAAAAGTGTAGATATAACTAAGTACAAATTGAGTTAATCTGTGATTCTGATTTTCTTATGACCATGTCTACTTCTAGCCAACCTTCTGCAGCACATCAGCACTGGAGCCCCTGTTCTGTGTGGCTCCCCAGCCTGACGCTAGGGCCTTCGCATCATCAGCACTCGTGTCTACATGCAGACAAGCTGGGACTACCCTGTCACTTAATATTATTCTGAAATTAAACAATCTGCTGAGACACCTTGTAGTCTTTTATGTTCTTTGGCTGAGCTATCAGACTCGGTGGGTGAGGGGAAATCTTCAAAACCCCCTTCCTTCTGTTTGTTCCCACTAAAACCCACATCCACCATCTATTGCAATAGAAGGTTCCGGTATATCTGTGGAACTCTCCGGAAAATCATTGACGGACCTAACGAAGGAAGTTAGCAGCATGGTGCTGAAGGCCTTATGCAAATATGTACTCTTTACAGTATTTTATTATCTTTTTTGCATTTATATGGTTTAACTATTTCTAAGGAACCAAATTCCCTATAAGAAATAGAAAAATCATCATCACCAGCTCACTATACGTCGCCACCGAGGGGCTCGGAGCCTACCCTAAGTTAGTGACTAGGCCATAGTCAACCTGCACTGCGGGTTGACTTCACACATATCTTTGAATTTCTTCGCCGATATGTGCAGGCATCATGTTTTCCTTCACCATAAGAAATTCGGGTAAATTATGTACATATGAAAATTCGAAAAATCGAAAATCACAAATGCGAAAGTTTAGATGGTGGGATGGATGTTTGTTAGAGTTTGTAGCCTAAACGGCTGAAGGGATCTCGATGAAATTTGTCACAGATGTAGAGGATAGTCTGGAAGAACACATAGGCTACTCACTTTTGTTTTAATTCCACGCGGACGGAGTCGCGGGCGAAAGCTCGTAAATAAATAAATGGAAGATTTTCTTACTCAGTTTCTGTCTCCAATAACGCGATATCATTATATCTTTTAGGTGCTTTGTATTCCGGGTGTTTTATAATATTTTTGATTTTATATCGTTGAGATGCGTCCACGTGTTGGGTTCTGCTCAAAATTCCAACTAAAGCATACGTCACTGGACCACTAGAAAATAGAAATATATATATAAATATACGAATATTATAAATGCGAAAGTTTAGATGGATGTTTGTAACAGTTAGTAGCATAAACTGCTAAACGGATTTCAATGAAATTTGGTATAGATGTAGAGTATAGTCTGGAACAACACACGGGCTACTTTGTTTTTTTTTTATTAATACTACGTAGACGGAGTCGCGGGCGGAAGCTAGTGTTGTAAATGCGAAAGTTCAGATAGATGTTTGTTAGAGTTTGTAGCCTAAACAACTCAACGGATTTCGTCTGGAAGAACACATAGGCTACTTGCATTAGTTTTTTTAATCCCGCGCAGACGGAGTTGCAGGCGAAAGTTAGTCATTTTAACAATTGAACACGAGGTGTCACTAAATCTGACACTTAATACCTTTCAGAGGAAGTTTTGAAAAAAAATTTGATCACTGCCTCGTCTGTATATTGTTTAGAAGTCTATGGTTTTTTACTAAATCGCGGGCAATAACTAATACCAGTAAAATCCTTACTATTGTCTGCTAGAGGTACAATGTCCCGCTGTCAATATAAACCGCTCGCTGATAACAGAACCACCACACTGCCATTGTATTGAATCCAAGTTACCGAAACCGAGAAGAGCCTAAAGAAAAAAAACGCTCATGTTGTATGCCAAACGAGCGGCCACCTGAATTCGCCGAGAAAGTGGCGCGATCGCTACCCAGACAATATGCATATGACGCCAAATTGTACCTATATTTTTAATTATCTTACTAATCTTACTAATATTATAAATGCGAAAGTTTAGATGGATGGATGGATGGATGGATGGATGGATAGATGGATGGATGGATAGATTTTTGTTAGCGTTTGTAGCCTAAACGGCTGAACGGATCTCCATGAAATTTGGCACAGGTTTAGAGCATAGTCTGGAAGAACACATAGGCTACTTTTTATCCCGGGAATAGTTACGGTTCCCGTGGGATTCATTAAGTTTATTAATACTTACTCGATAATTCTGCAACGGTTCAACATATCTTATTGAAATTTGTCACAGATATAAAACAAAGTCTGGAGTACACATGGGATAAGGTTCATGCCTGAGAAATGTCAGGTTCCCGAGGGATACGGAGCTTTTTGTTATTTATATAGTTCGTATGTTTTCTCATACTACAGCTAGTTTCCAATATTTTTCAATTCCACATAAACGAAATTGCGAAGAAAAGCTACTTTTACATAAACAAAAATTACACAGATGTTTATACGTCTATTTGTTGGAAAACCTTACCATATGTGGGAATTCCTTATCAGCAGCATCCACACCGCCCACCACCAGCTGATCTGTCCTGTGATTGCAGCGATACGTGCGGGCCTTCTCTCCTGATAGAGAGTTTCCTTTCACACAAGGATATACTAACTTCTCCTGATATTCCAAACATTCTGAAAGTAAACAGTAATCGTTATTTGAAATGACGTGATGGGTTGAAAGTGAAAAAGTGAAACTTTTTCGGTCCGTCGGGTGAAACCTTGACAATATGTTGGGTGAAACCATGACAATATGTTGGGTGAAAACTTGTCAGTCAGTCGGTTGAAACTTTCAGAGTAAGTCGGGTGAAACCTTGTTGGTAAGTGGGGTAAAACCTTGTCGGTCCATCAGCTGCACCTTTGTCAATTCATCGGGTGAAAATTTGACATTTCGTCGGGTGAAACCTTGTTGTAAGTGGGGTAATACCTTGTCAGTCATATGTAACTTTAAACTTCTTTTCTTACCACGTTTGGGTCGTTTTAGCTTCCCGCTGTTTGTGTGTCAGTTGGGTGAAACCTTGTCAGTCAGTTGGGTGAAACTCTCGTACTCTTCCATACATCTCTATCAGCCTGAACATCTGAACTTCATTCTCTAGCATATCCTTTGCAACACATACTGCTTTCTATACTTACTGTCCCACGCCTTTTGCCCAGTTCTAGGTGACGTCAGATTTGACGGGATCGCCTCACATTCTCCACCCCCCGCTAAAGAGGGATCATTGAAGACATAATCATATACAGGCGGTACGAACTCCGTCGTCACTTTTGGTCTGGAAAATATTAATTTAATAATTACGAGTATATTAATAGAGCGTCGGTGGCTCAGTGGTTTAAGCACTTGACTTGTAATCTACAGGTCTTGGGTTCGAATCCCGCCGCCATGTACCAATGTGATTTTCGATTTTTTCGAATTTTCATATGTACATAATATACCCGACGTTCTTACGGTGAAGGAAAACATCGTGATGCAACCTGCACATATCGGCGAAGAAATTCAAAGATATGTGTGAAGTCAACCAACCCGCACTTGGCCAGCGTGGTTGACTATGGCCTAGTCACCCTAACCTTAGGGTAGGCTCCGAGCCCCTCGGTGGGGACGTATAGTGAGCTGGTGATGTGATGTGATGTGAGTATATTAAATAGACGTCAGGCTTAAAAAATCATCATCATCATCAACACCACCTCACCGAGGGGCTCGTAGTCTACCCCAAATTAAGGGTGACTAGGCTATAGTCAACCACGCTGCTGCGAGTTGACTTCACACATAACTTTGAATTTCTTCGCTGAGTGCATCACGTTTCCTTCACCAGAACTTCGGGTAAATTATCTACATATGTATTTCAAAAATCACATTGGTTGGCGGGATTCGAACCCAAGAACTGTAGGTTACAAGTCAAGTGCCACCGCTCTGTAAAATATTAAAAGCTGTATATGTGCTGCGTTAAAGGTTAGCGTGGAATGGATTTACGAGTGTATGGAGAATACCAGAAAGTGCTAGAAGACAGAAGAAAGTAAGTATGTATTGTGTGAAAGAACTCAAGGGAGTGGATACAGATATGACGGCTGATAGAGATGTATGGAACATACTGTGCCGACCCTCTAGGGACAAAGGATTGATGATGAATGATTAGATTAATTAATCTTTTATTTCCACACAAAGTTTGAGAAATCAGATTAAGGGCCTGTCCTACCAAATTGTAAATTGTAACAATCCAACGTGTAAAATATGTGATGGAAATATCTGATTTTGTTCTCTTTACTGACAGTGACTTCATTGAGCTATCTGAGCCTCTATCAGCCAGTTGTGGGACAAACCCTAAATCTCGTGCCACTTTTAATAGATAAGAATTTTAATGCTATTGTGAATGTCCAAAGGGAAATAAGTTTAACTATCGATAGACGAAGCTTCAACTCAGTAGAAAACATACGTGAAAGCAATTCCGCGTTTCATCTGTTGAGTGTGGTGAGTGTGAGGGGAGATCCAAAGAAGGATTAGATGAGAAAGTGGATTTAACGGTGGAGGAAACGCACAAGAAGGAGAAATATCCTCTTTATGTGCGTCTCCTCCGTTGATTTAGGGTAGGCAACGCATCTGCAATTGCGGATGTCTATGGGCAGCGGTCTCTTCACTATTTTGGCGGATTTAGATGGCCGCTTCCTCGTCGCCATCTTCTTGTATAAAAAAGGTTTGTGAACTGAAGGATAAGACGTACTTTTTAGTGGAGGTGGTAAGTACAGGCGGAGCTGCTGTCGTCGCCGGCGCACCATCCAAACAACAAACAATTGAATCCATACCACGGAAAGAGCATATCTGAGAAAAACATACTAATATAATAAATGCGAAAGTTCAGATGTTTGTACGATTTTGTAGCCTAAACTGAACAGATCTCTATGTAATTTGGCATAGATGTAGAGTAGACTGGAAGAAAACATAGGGTAATATTAGACAACTTATTTAATTGTTACTGTCGCTTTTAACTCAGAGCAATACTTTTCGCCTGACTCAAGTTACGCGCCAATCTATCCATACTTCTAGTGACATTGACAGCTGTCAGCTAGGGACGTGCCGTTTATGCCGATAATCTAGAGTTGCGCCAATTCTATAGCACGGTACTAATTTTATTCCTGACAGTACTTAGACCGCACATACCTTTGATTAAACTATTGCACGACTGTTGGCTAAACCACACAGAAGGTCTACTCGATTTTTAGTTGTGCAACTAAACAATTGAAGGCTGCGAAACAATCGACAATCGCAGAACAATTTGCGATAGTTTGCGTGCGTGGTTTAAAATCACAAATTTACAGACTTGTGTACAAATGACAGTGAAGGAGCCGCGACATGAAGTCTATACCCATCCTTTTGGGTAGCAAGTTGTCTTACCTTCGGTGGAATTCTATTCTTTATATCTCTGATTGCAGATTGACATCTATCAAGCACCTTGCAAGTACCAGTTGCGCCATTTACCTTGCATACTTCACCTGAAAGAAGAATGAATCAGTATTAAGCCAGGAAAGGTACAAGTAGTTTATAAAATACCCTTGTGTTATGTTCGTAAGATACGGGTTTCTTACCACGATTGGATTGTTTTAGCTCCTGATATTTCGGCACAGTTGCATGCGCCATGTTCACGGGCTGACTGAAGTGATACGGTAGTGTGAAAAAAAAGAGAGTTACACGAAGCTATATCGGTCTACTTCTTTATTTGTGCCGAAATATCTGGAGCTAAAACAATTCAATCGTAGTAAGAAACCCGTATCTTACGAACATTATGTTTGTAAAAACCACGACAGTTTAAAGTTATATACCCTAGTTGTCTACCTTCTCCTGTCCCATTGGGTTGTCTGTAAGAAATTACAGCAATAAGGCTGCCCTTGCACATCTTGTCTTAGCTTTTAAGTATATGTTTATGTAACTTTTGTGCAACAGAATAAATAAATAACTTGATTTATTTACTAGCTATGCCCGTGCGACTTCATCCGCATAAAAATATAAATTCGTTTTTGTTTACATTTGTCAAATTATCAATTGCAAATGTCAAAATGACATGACATTATGACACACCATGGCAACCTTGCTTCCTTGATGTTGGTAACAACTTATGGTCTCTTTCCCACATTAGGGTATCCAAAATATTTACCCCCTAAGTAATATATAGTCTAAAGCGTGACGTAAGTGTAGGGCTTTTTATTAGAAAAAAAATAATTAATCAAAAGTATGCTGTAGTTGCTGGCATCTTAGGCAACAAAAAAGTCTGTGTATAATAGTATAGATATGCCCTAAGGCATGAGTGAACACTTTCTAACAGCGGTAGTGCCCGCTTTAACATCTTCGCACTTTCGGGTCGGCACACCCGGTGTACCACGACCACAAACACAGGCGTAAAATGGGAACATTTCCGCGTAGTCTGAAGACTGTACCGGATGCCCAATTAAAGTCCTTTTTCCCACCATCTTATACGAAAAGGATGGGAAGGGGGCGTAGATATAATGATGCAGGACGCATATGAAGAGAAAAATATCCTAGTTATGTGCGTCTTCTCCTCCGTTGATGAAGGGTAGACAACGCAAACGATATTGCGAATATTTATGGGCAGTCGCTTCGCCATTTTGGCGGATTCAGGTGTTGATAAAAAAAAATCAAAAACATTAGACTATAGTTTGTCTAAATAAGATAGATTAGTTTGATAAATGACGCATATGAAGTATCGAATTATTGTATGAAGTCAAATGCCGTACTTAGACAGGTATCGTAGTGACAAAACACGCAGAGAACAATTATGTACTATCGATATTCGGTTTAAATAATTATCGAACTCAACAAAAATTATTATTTTCTTATTAACTAATTTATAGAACAATTCTAGTACTGATAATAGTGTAGAGAATTTGGCAATGACAGAAACAATAGCGAAATCCAATTCGATTACGTACGGCTGTAGTAGTAATAAATATTTATTTACTGTCATTATTTGTTATGGTCGTTATTAATTTGAGAAAACAGTATTTTTTTATTAATTCGTAAGTTATAAATTGTCAAACTAATCTATCTTATTTAGACAAACTATAGTAAGTTTTAGTTGCCAACGGTTCGCTATTTTAACATCAGACTGGTTTGTCATTCGCCATCTATAAAAAGTAGACGAGAATATAAGGTTGTCTGTATAAAATCTGGTTTTGTTAATAATTTTACATCCCAAGGTCAGATTTCGGATTTAAATACCAACATTAATCACATAACGTATTATGTTTTATTACCTTTGATTTATTCAACCAAATAATCTATAATACTAATATCATAAATGCGAAACTTTAGATGTATGTTTGTTAGAGTTTGTAGCCTAAACTGCTGAACGGATTTCGAAGAAATCTGGTATAGATGTAAATGATAGTCTGGAAGAACACATAGGCTATTCACTTTTGTTTTTTTTTAATACCACGCAGACGGAGTCGCGAGCGAAAGCTAGTATTACATATTTAGTTGAATTTTGAAATAACCTCAAACTTTGAGGAAAACCTTAAGAATATTACGTCAGTTTGTTATTTTCCTCGACATTAATTAAGACATAGTTACTATATTTGAAGCTATACATTTTTTTATAATATAAGGTGGCAAACGAGCAAACGGCCTGAATCCACCGAAATGGAAAGCGACCGCTACCCATAAATATCCGCAATTGCAGACGCGTTGCCTACCCTTCATTGACAGTGGAGACGCATTTAAACAGATTTCCCCCTTCCTATGTGTCTCCTCCACCGTCAAATCCACTTTTCCTTCCCATCCTTTTCTGTTATGGAAAAAGTGGAAAGGGAAAGGTACTAAAATTAAGCCTCCGGCACCACACTTATCAGACTGTACGCGGAATTGCTTCCATTTCACGCCTGTTTTCTGTGTGGTCGTGGTATTACACCGGACGAGCCGGCCCATTCGTGCGAAGATGTTAAAGCGGGCACTACCACTGTCTAAACTACCTTTTAAACTATATTAGGATTTGACAATCGTATTCTTAGAGTTAACAGTTTGCCAAGTCTTTACTGAATTACGTCACGGAAGACAGAGCGTAATAAGGCACAATTTGGCAGCCAGGGCAAACACAAAACAGTGGTAGAACCCGCTTTAACATCTTCGCACTGTAGTGCTCGCCAGCAATACCACGACCACACAGAAGACAGGCGTCAAGTGGAAGTAATTCCGCATACAATCTAATGAGTGTGACGGCCTACTTTTGCTCCCTTTCACTTTCCACCCTATTTTAAGAAGAAAGGATAGGAAGGAAATGTGGATTGGACGGTGGAGGAAACGCATAGGAAGGGAAAATCGTGTTTATGCGTGTCTTCTCTGTCAAGGGTAACCAATCTGCAAATGCTGACGTCTATGGATAGTTCGATATTTCGGAGGATTCAAGTGACCGCTTCGTCGTTAGCCACCTTATGGTTAATTAAAAATTGTTAAAACCGCCTAAAATGCTAGAAAAAGGGCGCCCTAGCTCGCTTGTCTTACGTTCCCAGTATATTTCAGTAATGTTAACTTTATGCCGCTTTTATTTGTAAGTTCTTACTAATATTATAAATGCAATAATTTAGATGAATGGATGGATGTTAGAGTTTGTAGCCTAAACGGCTACATGGATGTATATGATTTGGTATAAATATAGAGGAAGAACGCATAGGCTACTTAATATCGTTTATTTCTATTCACGCGAATGGAATCGCGGGCGTAAGCTAGTTACTTTTAATTTTAGTGACAATGAAATGTCAAATGATGCTGTCTCTATTTACATAAATGATATGAGCGAGATAGCTTACCTTCGAACTGTCCATTTGTAAACGCGAATAAAAATAAAAAACCCACCGGAATTACCCGCTTCATTATCTAGCACAGAAACTAATAAAACAAAAGGAAAATCACATCAGATATAAGAAATAGAAACCGCAAACAGGTTTTGTATATTATTTTAGGTTATTAACCTAACTTGTTTTTTTTTTTAATTTGTTTAAATACGTGCGTTTGCAAACACAGCCACCGAGAGAATAACAAGAAGTTATCAATGCAATTATCCGACCAATGTCACCGATAGACTAAACATTTCGTTGTTCATTAACTTTCCTAGACTTCAAATTAAAATGACTCGTACTAATCTATCTATACTATTATAATAAAGCGTAAACACACACTCCTTTGTTTAATTCTTTTTTTAATAAAAAGCCCTACGCTTACGTCACGCTTTAGGCTATATATTTTCACGCCATTAAACTTAGGGGTAAATATTTTGGATAAAAACCCCAATGTGGGAAAAAGACCATAAGTTGCTGCCAACATCAAGAAAGCAAGATTGCCATGGTTTGTCATATAATGTCATTTTGACATTTGCTATTGAAAATTTGACACATGTAAACAATAAAATAAAATGTTCATAATGTCATACGGATGAAGCCGCACGGGAACAGCTAGTTTCATTATAACTTGTGTAAATATTTTTAATTAACACTAGGTGTTGACCGCGACTCGACTTAAATAACAAAAAAATGCTTTGTTACACACAGATAAATTAACTTTATAATGGTGAAATTTTAAAATCGACCCAGTAATTTCAATACATACAAAATACAAATCTATTTTCTTAAAAAGTTCAGATATTCCATTTGCAGTAAAATGTAGAAAATTTAATATCTTTATATTTGCACAAATAACTTTTATTATCATATTTTTAGATATTTTGATACAAATGATTTTAAAAAAATATGGACGATTGGCCATATCAACAATACTTATAATAAAGAAGGCCTAATTTTAATACCTTTTTCTTTCCACCCTTTTCTTAAGTGGGAAGGATGGGAAGGAAAAGTGGAATTGACGGTAAAGGAGACGCATAGGGGAAATGTCTTCTTTATGTGCGTCTCCTCCTCCGTCAATTAACGCATCTGCAATTGCGGATGTTTATGGGCAGTGGTCGCTTTCCATTTCGGTGGATTCAGGTGGCCGCTTGCTCGTTTGCCACCTAATGTTAAAAATAAAAATAAAAAAAATAATTGTTAATTACTTTAAAACTAACACAATGCAAAAGATATCGACCGTTCCATGGTGATGACTAGAAAGGTACTGAGCTACTGAGCTGAGCGAGGGGGCCATCATCGTAGGGTGATGGGAGGGGTTTAACATCTGACCCCTCCCTACACATGTCGAGCCCCTACCAAGGGGCTCCCCCAAGCCGGGTCGTGGATAAACTAACGTAGATGCCACGGCCCGGTTGGGCGAAGGAGAACACCGCGGGGTTTAGTGGGTAGTCCGGCCGGGAGTCCCACACGAAACCGTCCTTGCTACCTCCGCAGCATGGACGGTGAAGTGCGTAAATGCATTCCCCGCGACAACAAAAAAAAAACTGAGCTTCTGAGCGATTGACGGACTGTCGGACTGAGCGCTGTGCAACTCCTTGCTAGTGTTTTAAAAGACTACCCCCCCTTTTTTCCTTCCGTTTTAACTAAATTAGACCACATTATTATACACATTATTATTTAATAAAAGGCAAGTTTGTTTGACAAAACAATTTTAGACTGTCATTTGTTTTTTTAAGTCACGTCTAGTCTACAAACCGCGTTAATTCACAAACGTTCGGCAACATAACGACTGTTTGTAAGCAATCCATGTTTCATGCAGAATATATTAGAGAAAACATTTTCTGTCAATATGTACATCTCATACATAGCCGGTTTCTCAGCTACGTTTAACTATTCGTTAATGTTTTTTAATTCGATAAATTAATTAAATGCGTTTCCGAACGTAACTTTAGTTTTAAGCCATCGAATTCAAACCTAAAAATCGATAGGTAATAACCAAACAAGTGGAAACTTCAAACTCAGCCTTAATAATAGAGTTTTTGGTTTTATAAAATTAATTTGAGGTTAGCTTTTACCGTAAAAGGAAAAATATACATAGTCGTAGAGAGCTGCGCTGCGCTCGCTCGGCCTTTTTAAAACGTTGACTCCGTGTAACGCCGACAGGCGGCGCTGGCTTTACGTAGTACTCTTTACTGCTGCAATGTCGCTAGTGTTGTGATGATGGCGCTCTTATCGCCATAATGGCGCTAGTGTTGCATCGATTCCGACACATATGAAGTTTAAAAACTGTTAGGTTTTTAATTAAACCAAAAAGTAATTATATCAATATTTTAATAACTTCTTCAACATTTTTTTCTTATAATTAGATATACAATAAGGGATAGAATTTTATATCCGTCCAGCCTAACAGATATAAGATTCTATAGTACGACTTTTGACCCGGTCAAACCAAATGTTAGCTCACTAGCGCCATCATTTCAAAGTGCCGCATGATACTTTTAACACATTGAAAGGATGGGCTATAAAATATGGTATTTTGTGACTATTTTTAATTCGCCATTTCAACGCTGATTTTTATTTTATTCCATTTTCTATTACACTATAAGTTTTATTTATTTTGTGACAGAAATTATAACGATAACAGCGCCACCCAGAGCCAAAGTCGTACGCAAAATACTGTCCGAACGTCACAATTGCTTTTGCCTAAAATCACCACAGATTATATACAGTATTGCAGCTTCTGTCATTATTTAAACGTCATAGTTCGCGTCTAACCTATTACCGACCGTATCGTCATACAAATAAGGCTTGAAATCGCTTAGAAGGGTATTTTCCCTCCATTCTTCTGGAATTTCTAATACAACAATTGGTAGTGTTTTCTGAATTCTCTCCGATTTTATATCTTCATGATTTTGTTGCAACTGGAACACACGAAATTATTTATTTAATATTTTAGATTATTTATTTTTAAGTTGATAATAATGACTGTAGTTAAATTTACCTTAACATGGTCAGGTCCTCGTTTCCTCCTCAAGTAATTGAAACAGCAAGCCCTGAAGTGACGAGTGCCGCACGCCGCCGCGCACTCACTCCCACACGAATCACACGACAAGCCAGCAGCCAGTAAATTACCTGAGAAACAATCAGTTCCTTTACAGTCAGTCTTCTATAGACTTCAATCCCTGCCATAAACTGTTCTTATCGAATTTCAAAAATACATTTATACTGGCTTACGAATAGACGCACACTTTTTATGCGATTGTCGATTGTTTTTCAGTCTTCAACTTTTTAGTTGCACAACTAAAAATCGCTTAGTGTACCTCCATATAGGGATCAAAGCGAGACTATAGTGTGTCTAAATAATTTAGATTAGTTTGACAATTCATTTCATATTTAGTAGGGATGGGTTGTGTAATCAGTCATGAATCTTATCGATATTCGATTTTTAATCTTATAGAAGATGGAATCGATAGAATTATAGTTATAACTTATAAATATAAAAAAACACTGTTTTCTAAAATTAATAATGACCATAACAAACAATGAGAGTAAATAAATGTTTATTACTACTACAGCTGTACGTAATCCAATTGGATTTCGCTTTTTTTTCTGTCATCGCTAAATTCTCTACACTATAATCAATACTAAAATTGTCCTCTAAATTAGTTAATAAGAAAATAATAATTTTAGTCGAGTTCGATAATTATTTAAACCGAATATCGATAGTTCATAATTGTTCGCTGCGTGTTTGTTTCGTCACTACGATACCTGTCTATTAAGTACGGCATTTACCTTCATACAAATTGAATTCGATACTTCATATGCGTCATTTATCAAACTAACCTATCTTATTTAGACAAACTATAAACAGTTATGCGATAGTTTAGTTAAAGGTGTGCGCGCTCTAAAGAAAACAATGCGATGCAACCTGATATTGCACGGTAATTTTACAGTATAGGTGTTTGTGCTCGCTTAGGGTCGTTGGTGAATATTGGCTAAGGCGTAATCACTAACTAAAAGTACTACGGGCGTATTAACCAAGGCTTGGTTAGAACTTAAAGGCAACTAGGAGGTTGACTGAGTCTAGCCCTGACTATAAACAGTAAAGGCGTGTTGAACAAGGCGTAGTTACTAACTTAAAGGCAACTGGGAGGTTGACTGAGGCCAGCCTTGACTTCGAACAGTAAAGGCGTGTTAACTGAAACCTGTGGGTAGTGGAGTGCTGACTCTTACTAACTTAGAACATAAAGTTGACTAAGGCCTTTCCACTGATTTAATACAGGCTGGAACACCCATATTGAGGACCTAAAATAATGATGTACCTGTTCTGAAGTCCTCTGATGATGAAGCTTCCTTTTTTTGCCTTCTTGTATCGGCCTGCGACCACGCTACAAAACAATACTTATAAATAAACAAGCAAATGGCAACACAGGAGAGAAAAACTACAGATGCTTTGTAAGCCTTTTTAAAATTAGTTTTATTGCTGATACTTTATTATTTAAATTAGCAAATAGACATAAGACATAATAATTAAGAACCAAAGTCCAAAAAAGTTAAAAATCTGTATAAAATTAATATTTGCTTCTAATTACTACATAAGGCTGAAAATAATTATATTTCTAACTCACCTATAAGCATCAAAGAAACGATAGCTGTAATTTTACGCATTTTTATAGTTAAAACGGAACGTAATTCGCGCCAAATTTGACAGCTGCAAGATGGCTGCCGGACTGCGAACATCAGAATGAAAGCAAGACGCCATTCCAGCCTTTTTATATGGACCAAAGTTTACCTAAGTTGTAGGAGGGAAGACGTGAGTTAAATAAATAATTGTTGTTACTTATTTTCATGCATTTTTAGCTCCTTTGAAGTGGTTAATAGGTTTTTGCTGCCGTCTTTAGGTTATTTTCGAGTCTATACAATATTGACTTGTAATAGATTATTTAACTAAACAAATATTATGTACTTAGTCTTTAAATCGTGACTATGGGAGCCCCTTAGTGCAGAAGTTAATTGCTGTTCACAAGAAAAATACTTTTTAACTTTTGGGGAACAGATAATGATTTAAAATGATTTTAAACTGTGTTCCTGCAACTGCAGGAGCTGTTTTTACGAGAAGTTTCTCGTAAAAACTGCTCAGTTATAAAGACATAAACCTTACAAATATTATAAATGCGAAAATTTGGATGGATGGATGGATGGGTGTTTGTTAGAATTTGAAGCCTAAACGGCTGAATAGATATCGCTCGATAAAGTTTGGCATATACGTAGAGTATAGTCTGGAAGAACACATAGGTTACTCACTTTTTTTTACATCCACGCGGACGGAGTCTCGAGCGCAAGCTAGTATTCTATAACTTTAGTATTTAAGTATAAAAAAAATTACAAGTGAAATTAAATTATATCCCACTAGAACCCTACTTGTTACTTCTTACCGGACTTCCTTGTTTGTCTTTAACTACTACGGGGAAAAAAAATTATCGAATGACACCCCACACGTCAAAATTGGTTCGCTTGTTAAGGATTTTCCATATGAACACTACCCTTCTGTGAGTGGGGCAAACCGAGTAGTTTATCTGCGACATCCCTGGGAAAGTACGTGATGCCACGACCGGTGATTAGGGTTAAATACTTCGTGAGACAATTTTTATTACACTATTAATATGAAAAAGTATTAATAAAACGTTTTTTAATGACCACCCTTTAAGGAAATAACGGGAAATTATATGTTTGTATCAGTTTCATTACACGCAGACGAAGTGTGGCTTGTTCATATTCAAGGAAATTTTCGATTCAAAGTTTTCCAATAAAAATGTTAAAACTTCACCAGACCACGTCTCCTGTTTGAAATTAATTTATCGTAAAGATCAATGTACCGACAGAGAGATTTTATATATCTATACTAATATAATAAAAAGTATTTTTAAATTATTGTTTTTTTTTTAAATAACCCCCCACGCAGGTCTATTGCTAATTGACTTCACACATGTCTTTGAATTTCGTCACAGATATGTACCACATGATGTTTTATCAAATATCTATCTATACTATTATAATAAAGCGTAAACACACCCTTCTTTGTTGCCTAAGATGTCAGCAATTGACACTTTAATGAAAAGCCCGACTCTTACGCCACGCTTAAGGCTAATTATTTCACCCATTAAAATTTAGGGGTAAATATTTCGGATAAAAACTCTAATGTGGGAAAGAGACCATAAGTTGCTGCCAACATCAAGGAAGCAAGATTGCCAAGGCTTGTAATGTGATAATTTGACAAATGTAAACAATAAAATAAATTTTTCATAATTTCATGCGGATGAAGTCGCACGGGAACAGCTAGTTACTAAATAATTTCTTTTAATATCCTTAATCCCGTCTGATATTCAATCCTAAGTTAATAATATATCTTCAACTATATCTTCTTGTCTATACATAACTCAGACTACAACAGAGTACTTTATTTGCAGAGCTATCAGAGTGAAAGTGTGAATAAATAAAGGATCTTTATAATCTAAAACTGTATATTATTTCTAAATGGGATAAGAAATACTGTTGAAATATTTGGATAAAGTTATTGTAATACTAGCTTTTCTCGCGACTTCGTCGTTGTGAAATTAAAAAAATAAAAAGAAATATAGCTTTTATTACTAACAGATAAATTCCCTTTCTCAGTGACAAATTTTTTTAAATCGGCCCAGTAGTTTTTGAGTTATTTCAATACATACAAAAATAAAAATCTTTCTTCTTTATTATATTAGTTGTAATATGAATTTGTATTATCAAACAAGTTTCATTATATTTTCTATCTTTACACAAAATCTCACAGAGGGGCTCAAAGGGAGAGTTAGGGAAGTAGAGAAGATTTACTTTCTTTCAGTAAACTGTTCGATTCGTTCTTTTTGTGAGTATTTTTTATCTGTAAACAAAATCATGTTTTTAATCTGTTATCAAGTGGCATTGTCAATGTCAAGTACAATGTCAATCAAAAAGTCGCTTGTATGAAAATAAACAAATTAAAATACCTACGGAATAATTACGATAAAAATACATTATCATGTAACTTATTACCTCAACATTTAGTAAAAACTTGTCCTAAAATAAACTTGTGAGGTAAGCTTTTTATTTTATTTGTAATTAAAAAGTTTTATTGTAAATTCAAGACAAACAAATCTTCATCTTTTTAAGGTCGGAAGTGAAGGCCTTTGATGCTAGTCGTTAGCAAGTTTATATTATTTCATAATTATAGTTATACAAAATGGCTGAAACAGAACAAGTGATTAAATCTGAAATTATAGAAATATCAGATGATGAGAAACAAGAACCTAAAAAGTAGGTAAGGCTTACTTCCTAATAGTATATAAACATGTTAATATAAATAGTAATCTAATGGTATTGAAAAAGATAACAAACTTTTTCAAACAATTTTCCCATTATAAGACTACTAGCTTTTGTCCATAACTCCATCAGAATTAAAAAAAAAAAACTAAAGTGAGTAGTCTATGTGCTCTTCTAGACTATCCTCTACATCTATACCAAATTTCATCGAGATCCATTCAGCAGTTTAGGCTACAAACTGTAACAAACATCCATCTAAACTTTCGCATTTATAATATTAGTATGATATATGGTCAAGCAATAAGTAATAAATATCATGCTGGCCGCCAAGAAAGCCATAGAACATATTTTTTAATTAAGGAATGTAATTCGAATGCAGAGAAAAATGTGACGTGAGCGATGTAACCATATTTGTTTGTATTAAATGCCTTTTTATCAATTTATGTGAATAGTTTGTGTGTTTTTATCAAATAAAGAAGAATTTATCAATGGTACTAGTTTACATTTAATCAATATACAGACATTTTTGCATCAATTTAAACATTAAAATGTACCAATGTAAATTGTCGTAGGCATGTGTATTATACTTATTTATTTATTTATAATATAAGGTAGCAAACAAGCAAGCGGTCAGCTAAATCCACCAAAATGAAAAGCGACCGATGCCCATAAACATCCACAATTGCAGCGTTGCCTACCCTTCATTGACAGAGGAGATGCACATAAAGAGGAAATTTCCCTTTCTTATGTGTCACCTCCATGATCAAATCCACTTTTCATTCCCATCCTTTCTTCTTAAGAAAGGAAATGTTGAATAACACCTGCCTATTTATGAAACAAATATTGCTAGTATCTTATAAATATTTACTTATTGCCCTATGTCCCCAAAGTAGAGAAGAGGTTATCCACAGTGTACCAGCTTATTCTATCCTGGCTTCTGTGTTTGGTGAGGTCATAACAGCCTTCATGATATTATATTTGTGAATGATTTAAAAATCAAATTTAAGGAATTATTGAACTGACGAGAAATTACATTCCATTTGTATCTTTAGAGCAGGGATGTTGCGGATGTTGATTTTTTCACATCCGCGGATGCGAATGCGGATGCGGAGTTTTGAGGGCTCACATCCGCGGATGCAGATGCGGATGCGGATGTTAAGATAATATGTAAACCGTCATTATCATCATCATAATTTCAGCCTTTATTATTAATATTTATATTTTTATTGTAATTAATCAAACATTAGTATAATTATATTAAACACCTATTGGTAAATTAGTAATTAAAATTTAAAATAGGAGCATTGTACTTAATGAACAGGAGTATTGGTGCCTTTTCTGGTTCAAGGCGATTACGCAGAGGTTCATAAATTAAGCCCGGGCTACTAAATACTTGTTCGCTAGGAACACTGCCCGGCTACTTGCATGATATTCGCATCCGCATGAACATCCGCACTGATTAATGCGGATGCGGATGCAGATGCAGATGTCCAAATCTATGCGGAAGTTCCGCATTTGCGGATGCGGATGCGGATATTCGCAACATCCCTACTTTAGAGTGTGCAACTTTGACTAAACTATCCCACAACTGTGCGATTGTTTCGTAGCCAACTGTTTAGTTGCACAACTAACAATTGAGTAGTGTACCTCCATACAAGCTCATAGGAATCAAGAAAACAGTTGTGCGAGAGCTTAGTTTCAGTTGTCCACTGTGTTGCGTTTGTTAACAGTAGAACCTCGATAAGTTAAAGTGCAAGGGAAACACAAAATATTTTAAGTTATAGAGGTTTTAAGTTATCAAGGGTCTATGTTGTAGGTTTTGGACTCTGATGGGAAGGGAACATATTATTTTCTGAAGTTATAGAGGTTTTTAAGTTATCGAGGTTTGAGTTATCGAGGTTTTACTTTTATTATGTCATATTTACAGAAGAAAACGTAGAGAAACAATAAAAAAAGACCCAATACCATGTGACCAGTGTAACAAGAGCTTTCAGACGGGTTACGAGTTGAAAAAACATAAACGAACACATACTGGAGAGAGACCTTATATGTGTACCGCTTGTGGGAAAACTTACACCCAATTGGGGCATTTAAGGATACATGTTTTGTCCCATAATGGGATAAAAAACTTTACCTGTACACAATGTAGTGCAGCGTTTTATAGGAAAGCAGATTTAGATCGTCACGAGAGAGTACATAATGGTGTGAAACCACATCAGTGTGAAATTTGCTCGAAAAGTTTTACGCAGAAGAATAATATGGTTATGCATTT
The DNA here is from genome assembly GCF_000836215.1 of Papilio polytes. Classification (NCBI taxonomy): domain Eukaryota; kingdom Metazoa; phylum Arthropoda; class Insecta; order Lepidoptera; family Papilionidae; genus Papilio; species Papilio polytes. The sequence continues at coordinate 533,057 of NW_013527248.1, forward strand.
TAAAATGCACCTCGGGGATAAGCCTCATAAATGTTTAATTTGTCCAAAAAGTTTTATTACCAGAAGTAAATTGACTCAGCATTCGAAGAGACATCAGAGAGGAAAGATAAAAGATTGAATGAAATTGTTAAGGGAATTATACTAATATTGTAAACTAGTTTTTACAAGTATGGAATTAAGAAATATTTTAAGTAGATTGTGTTCTTCCGAACTCTAATCCATATCTGTGACTTTCTTAAAAAATTAGCAAAATATTTCTACAAAAAAAGTGTTTTGATTAATCTGTGAAAATACAAAATAAAGGATAAATATAAGCGCCTACTGTAATACAATAGCAAAATCTTTATGTTAAAATTGCTATTTTTTAATAAAAGGCGTTATTATTTCTTATACTGTTATATGTAACAAGATCTGGTGCTATTTTTAATATTAAAATTACCTATTTAAGTACAAAATATTTGTTTTATTTCCTACCGGAACTTCGAATAGAGGGAATATTATATCTCTATAATAAAAGTGATCGAATGTATGCCAGGTAGGTACCGCTCCATAGCGGATGGTAAAATAAAACAATACAGAAACCGCACAGCAATAGTTTGTTAATATAAACAGATTTTCAAGTTCAAACAATAGCCGTAAATATTTATTAAAACTTTTACAGTAATTTTATACATGTTTAGGTCATCAACAATTTGAACGCAGCTAGTTGAACATTATCCTAGATATTTCTAGCATCAAGTTGCTGCACCAACGAGGTCTATTCTTGATATTTGTAGGAATCGTTAATATAAGACCCTTATAGGACTCCACACTGGAAACCGATGAACGCCTGCAAAAAAATACGAGCAATGTACAGTCGTGGAATTTTGCGGTATTCCACTTACAGGATTGCCTATGTTTCAACGAGACAAACTCCGCCTCTTACAAATAACGTAATAAGGTAATAGTTGCGCAAACGCCGGGATATAAAGCATTATCCGTGTACCGACATTTAATAGCTGCACTCTATATGTTATTGTTATTGTTCCGCGTCTCATTATGTACAAATATTCAAAGGACTGAAATGTGGACACCGACAGATTCTCCGACTGTACATAATGTCGGGACCACGGCTATCGTACAAAAGATAATTTAAATGATGTCATAGTTCTGTTTTCTCTTTCTCTTTCCTGTTATATCTTACCTTTCACATATCAGTAAAACAATAGCTCCCGACCGCGACTCCGTACGCGTGGTATTAAAGAGTAGTCTATGTATTCCAGACTATCCTCTACATTTATGACAATCGAGATCCGTTCAGTTTAGGTTCACTCTAACAATCTAAACATTCACATTTTTTTTTAATATGAGAAGGGGTCAAACGAGTGGCGGGAACACAGAGGTAGTCAACCACGCCCATGGACATCCGCAACACCAGAGGAACTACAGATACGTTGCCTTTAAGGAAATGATAGGCTCGCTTCTTGAAGGACCCTAAGTCGTATTGGTTTGGAAATACCGCCGAGGACAGACCGTTCCACAACGCGGCTGTGCGGGGCAGAAAGTTCCGAGAAAACCGCATGGTTGTGGAATGCCAGCCATCAACATGGTGAGGATGGTACCTGGCGGTCTATCGTGTCCAAACAGCTCCTCGGAACACTCCCCTTGGTAAATACGGTATACATTTATATAAGTTAGATTATTTTTACTTACGATATCGCCACTTCGGTGTTTTTATTTTGGGTTTCATTGTTACTGGTCTTTTTTCTTTTTCCAAACAGCATACGTATCTTTTAAAACCATTATAAAAACAACTCTGAAAGGGTAAAACTGACAAGTTATATATTCCAGTTATACGTTACTGCTATATTGCAAGCCAGTTGGTATGCAGGAGTGGGCTTACATGACTAAATCGAACAACTGTTGTGCGATTGTCGATTATTTCGCAATTCAACTGTTTAGTTGCACAACTAACGAGTAGTGCACCTCCATACAAGCTCATAGGAATCAAAGCAAGACTAAACAGTTATGCGATAGTTTAGTCAACCGGCACTTTCTTAATGTAACAGTATTTGATTTTGCACTATAGTGTGTCTAAATAAGATAGATTAGTTTGACAATTCATTTGAAATTTTATAGGGATGGGTTGTGTATAATCAGTCATGAATCTTATCGATTTTCGATTTTTATTCTTATAGAAGTTGGAATCGATAGATTTATAGTTATAACTTATGAATTAAAAAAGAACACTGTTTTCTTAAGTTTATAATAACCTGCAGAAACATTACAAATAATGAGAGTAAATAAACGTTTATTACTACTACAGCCGTACGTAATCGAATTGGATTTCGCTATTATTTCTGTCATCGCTAAATTCTCTACACTATAATCAATACTAGAATTGTCCACTAAATTAGTCAGTAACAAAATAATAATTTTAGTTGAGTTCGATAATTATTTAAACCGATTATCGATAGTTCATAATTGTTCGCTGCGTGTTTCGTCACTACGATACCTGTCTATTAAGTACGGCATTTGCCTTCATACAAATTGAATTCGATACTTCATATGCGTCATTTATCAAACTAATCTATCTTATTTAGACAAACTATAAGAAAATATGCAATCAGCTACATAAATATGTAGACACTAGCTTTTGCCGTGCCATTAAGGCTATGTGCTCTTCCAGACTATCCTCTACATTTATGAAAATTCAAACAAAAAAATGGGACCCACCTGCAAGCATTACCTTTCGGATAAAAAAAAGAATTATCAAAATCGGTCCACTAGCGGCGGAGTTATGCCGTAACATACATAAAAAAAAACATATAGACGAATTGAGTACCTCCTTCTTTTGGAAAGTCGGTATAAAAGATCATGATGCGTAAATAGTTCAGACTATAAACTTTAACAAAAATCCTTATCTTACTAATATTATAAATGCGAAAGTTTAGATGGATGTTTGTTAGAGTTTGTAGCCTAAACGACTGAACGGATTTCGATGAAATTTGACATAGATGTAGAGGATAGTCTGGAAGAACATATAGGATACTTACATTTTTTTCCACGCGGACTTTAATATTAGTAATATGTACAAAACATTTTTACGTCTTCAGTTTCATAAATACATCTGTTAATAGCTTTATATGCTGTTAGCGTACATTAAGACAGTTTTGAAACCAAATTCGTGTATACGTTTTCATATATTTTTGCAGCTAACTGTACCTTGCAGTTCGTTTTGTAATTTAAAATGTTAGTTACCTTTATCTTTTTCTTATTTCTGATTTGATGTATCGCGTATTCACATTTATATAAATATCTACAAACACCGATCTCGTTAGTATAGGTTGTACATCTGCCACCTGTGTGAAAATTATAGGTTATGTTCCTTGCGATTTCGTTGGCGTGAAATTAAAAAATAATAAAAAAACATAGCCTATGTTACTCACCGATAAATTACTTATTTAATGGTTAAATAATTTTTTAAATAAGCCGAGTTGTTTTTACGTGAAATAATACATAAAAAATACAAATCTTTCCTCTTTAAATAAAGATAGATAAAGAAAAAAAACTCCAGAATATAGAGGTTAGGATCTCAATGTTTATCACAGATGATAAACACAATCTGGAGCACAGACTACTTTTGTTTTTTTAATTCCACGCGGATTAAATCACTTGCAAAAACAAAGAATAAAGAAAAAGCAGAGGTTATAAAAATTACCTTCATAATCCGCATCCTCTTCATAACAAACCACTAAATGCAGAGTAAATAACAACATTATTATAACTGTTTTCATTTTAAATATGTTAAAATATTAACAAATGAATTAGAATGCCGCAGAGACGCAAACGTTTTCAACTATATATGTAGATACTGCTGGATATGGTTTTCCCGAGAGATAAAAATATATATAGAGAACGCATAGTTGTAAATTCACTTGAGATATTTTTCAAATAATAATCACTAACACTATTGATAGATTATAAACCACGTTATAGTAACAGTAATTAGTAATTAGTAATTTAGTAATCCTATATATAATATATGTGTCATATAAATATTATAAATGCGGAAGTTTAGATGGATGGATGTTTGTTAGCGTTTGTAGCCTAAACTGCTGAACGGATTTCCACGAAATTTGGCACAGGTTTGGAGCATAATCTGAAAGAACACATAGGCTACTTTTTATCCCAGGAATAGTTACGGTTCCCGTGGGATTCATTAATTTGGTTTTTTAATATTTACTCGATTATTCTGCAACGGTTCAACATATCTTATTGAAATTTGGCACAGATATAAAACAAATTCTGGAGTACACATGGGATAAGGTTCATCCCCGAGAAATGTCCGGTTCCCGAGGGATACGTAGCTTTTTGTAATTTATATAGTTCGTATGTTTTCTAATACCACGCGGACGAACTCGCGGGCAACATCAAGTAATATTGTAAATGCGAAAGTTTAAATGGATGGATGTTTGTTAGAGTTTGCAGCCTAAACGGCTGAATGGATTTCGATGAAATTTGGTATAGACGTAGCGGATAGTCTGGAAAAACACATAGGCTACTCCCTTTTGTTTTTTTAGTTCAACGCGGACGGCTTCGCGTGCGAAATCTAGTGTCAATATAATTGTATTTAAATTAATTGCCCATAAAAGTCATTAAACAATATTGAAAAGTTTACATTTTATTTTGCGACACTGTTTTGTTTATTTTATAACAAAATATGAAGCGTAATATAATTTTGAAAAAATGTTTTATTACATGTCAATACAAGGACACAAAGTGGCACTAAACTTGACAACAAAAATGTGACCTTTCAAAGAAATTACCGGTGAAAAAAGTTGTTCATGTCTATTCTATATGTTTTCATTGTCTGGGATTTCCTCATCGTGTATCAAAGGTTATTAAAATTTACCAGGACTTTACTGGGATAATTCTTAAAGTCATTGCACAAGAGATGTCAATCGCAAACTTCGTTGGCGCGGAATTTAAAAAAATGCTATAGTTACAAGATTCCCAATCGTATCGTCTACCATCTAAAGTCCTGTCAAATCCACCCATCCTAGAGATCTGTCGCCATTTTGACAGCGCGAAATTGAAAAACGAAATAACCGAAAATTCCTTTAGAGTTACTTACCCTACCTTTAGAGTTTGCATCTTTGACTAAACAATCGCACAACTGTGCGATTGTCCATTGTTTCGCAATTCAACTGTTTAGTTGCAACTAACGAGTAGTGTACCTCCATACAAGCTCATAGGAATCAAAGCGGGACTGAACAGTTGTGATAGTTTTAGTCAAAGATGTGCGCTCTTAGCGAAATTAAATTTGTTTTAATATTCGGTCGTTAATAAAATCTTACCAATATAAAATATGCGAGAGTTTAGATGTTTGTTAGAGTTAACCTAAACTGCTGAACGGATCTCGATGTTTGTCAGGAATAAAATTAGTACCGTGCTATAGAATTGGCGCAACTCTAGATTATCGGCATAAACGTCACGTCCCTAGCTGACAGCTGTCAATGTCACTAGAAGTATGGATAGATTGGCGCGTTACTTGAGTTGACGAAAAGTATTGCTCTGAGTTAAAAGCGACAATATCAATTTAATAAGTTGTCTAATAATACATAGATAATCTAAAAGAACATTAGGCCAATTTTGTTTTTTTAATCCACGTGATTTGTGGGCGACAGCGTGAGTCTCCTCCTCCGTCGGATAGGGGTAGACAACGCAACCGCATGCGCATGTCTATGGGCAGTCGCTTCGCTATTTTTGCGGATTCAGGTGGCCGCTTGCTCGTTTACCACCTGTTATAAAAAGCGACACCGACCGCGTGGAATTCAGAAAAACAAAAATAAGTAGCGTTCTTCCAGACTGTTCTCTAATCCATGCTAAACATAGATATCTGTTTAGCAGTTTAGGTTACAAACTCTAACAAACATCCATCTAAACTTCGGTGGAAAGGCAGGCCACAAAGCTATTTGGTGACGAAGACTATAACTGAGCATGTCTTGAACACAGACGCAGAGTGGCTAGCCTGACAGTGTTTTACAGGTTGCATTTTGGTGAATGTGCGCAGGAATTCTACAAACTCATTCCCCCATCCCCTTTTTACCATCGGACATCTAGTACGGCTGGTCTCCACCCCTTCATAGTTGAAGTGCCGCGGGTTCGAACGAAGCGATTCGAGACATCGTTTCTCGTGCGCACAGCAAAGGAGTGGAATAAGTTGCCGGCGTCAGTGTTCCCGTCAAGTTATAACGTGGGTGTCTTTAAGAGCAGGGTGAATCGGTACTTACTAAACTAGCGCGTACCATCCTTCGACCACATCTTCACCTTGGTCTAGGTAGGATAGTGGTCAAGCGCTGGTTTTTGCAATTTAAAAAAAAAAACTTTCGCATTTATAATATTAAGATAGTATTGTGTTATCTGTAGTAATTAAGTAATGCAATATGTTTATAAATAGGTTATTATGCATATCATTATCACCAGCTCACTACGTCCCCACCGAGGGGCTCGGAGCCTACCCTAAATTAGGGTGACTAGGCCATAGTCAACCACGCTGCACTGCGGGTTGGTTGACTTCACACATATCTTTGAATTTCTTCGCCGATATGTGCAGGCATCACGTTGTTTTCCTTCACCGTAAGAACGTCGGGTAAATTATGTACATATGAAAATTCGAAAAATCGAAAATCACATTGGTACAGGATTCGAACCCAAGACCTGTAGATTACAAGTCAAATGCTTAAACCACTGAGCCACCGACGCTCTCTATTATGCATATATTTTCTACTAATTATAACTTAAAAAAATGTAACACATGTTAAACCATACTATGAGATACTTGACTCTTTTTCCACGCAATCGGAGTCGCGTTCAACAACTTTTACTATAAAAAGAACATTTTTTCAACCGGTTTTCAAACTTGTTTAGATGCAAAATAAAATTGACCTTGAATATTAAAATAGTATTTTAAATTATTAATAACCAACATTAAAGAATGTAAAAAAAATAACTAAAACATTAATACAATAAAGTTTTTGATATATCGTGATATACACGTAAAACCAGTTTTTCCCAGTCATGTAGACAACAAAGGTACAGGATGTTTCAAATGGCTAACACTAGGCTAGTAATTTAGTCGAGTAATAAGTAACTCAGTGACATGAAAAGGTGCAAAAAAACTTTGATTACAATTCTCCACTGTTAAAAATACAAAATTTTTTTTGAAGATTCAAAAAACAAAAGTCTGTAGCCAATGCGTTCTTCCGTATTTATACTCTATCCGTTTAGCAGTTTACGCTACCTCTAACAATCCATCTAATCAATACTAAATATAATAAAGCGTAAACACACACTACTTTGTGGCATAGGATGTCAGCAATCACAGCATATATTTGAATAATTCTTTCTTTAGTAAAAGCCCTTTACTTTCGACATGCATTAGACTGTACATTTTCACGCTATTAGTTAGTGGATAAATATTTTGGAAAATACGTTCATGTGGGAAAGTGACCATCAACTAGTAGCTGCTAACATTAAAGAAGCAGTGTTATGGCCGGCCCTCTCGGACGCCCTTGATTCGGAATGCTAAACAATGACGGAATTCGAAGCGATCTGAAAGCTCGGTGGCCTCCCAATCCGGTAATAATAACGAAGTAACGGCTCGTGCCGAGGCTCCTGAGGGAGCCCTCGAGCTTAGTTACTCACAAACGAGGTTTAGGCTAAGCGCCATCTGCGCTAGGCCACCTCAAGCCCGGTAAATCTGTAAATGCCTCTTCAAGGCAAACAGTGGCCATTCAGTCACAAAGAAAAATGTTATGGTAACGGTAATTTTGACACTTGCAACTGAGAATTTAACAAATGTAAATAATAAAGTGTTTATAATTTCTTGCGGATGAAGACGTACAGAAACAGCTAGTTTAATTATAATAGTATAAAATTGTTTTTGCATCAACCTGTATAACAGTTGATATTTAGTTTTTAAGTCAGATCGTCCGCATCCATGTTTCTTGTACGACGTTTCGCGGGCATGAGTTCAATCAATCTTTATATAAACATTGTTTATTGAATATTGTTAACGTAATATGGAAAAAGTGTGGTGTGTGATATTCTTGTTGATAAATGTAAAGTTTTTAGTCGCACAAGAAGGTATTATATTATATTATACGACAAGGAAAATAATCCCAATAAATGTACATTTTGAGGTTACGTTTATCTCTAACATTGACCTTTGACGTAGATTGTTTTTATTATTTTAATAGTTATTTATAGGTTATTATTTTGTTTCTTACAAATGACATAATACATTAATTTAGTAATAATCATTTAATTAAATATTTTAATGCATATTCCAACTTACAAGCTTTTGCCCGCGATTAAAAAAAACAAACATAATCTATGCGTTCTTCCAGATTATAAAGTCATTGCCCATTAAATGTCTCTCTGTATACTTAGATCTTTAAAACTACTCAACGAGTTTTGATTTAAAAAAAATGATGCAAGAGGAAGTTTTATAATAAACTAGCTTTTCTCGTGCGGCTTTTGTTTTTGACATTTGTAAAATCTCAATTTCAAATGTCAAAATATTATATACAGTTACCAATAATCTTGCTTCATGTAGCTTGTAGTTTATGGTCTCTTTCCTATATGAGGGTTTTTCCAATTTATTTACCTCCTAAGTTTAATAGTGCGGAAATATATAACCTAAAATGTGTCGTAAGACTTTTTATTAAAAAGATAAGATTACTTTCGTCTGATGAGTGTGGTGACGGAGGCCTAATTTTGGTCCCTTTCCACCTTTTTCTTAAAAGGAAAGGATGGGAAGGAAAAGTGGATTTAACGGTGGAGAAGACGCATAAGAAGGGGAAATGTCCTCTTTATGTGCGTCTCCGCCGTCAATTAAGGGTAGGCAACGCATCTGCAATTGCGGATTTTTATGGGCAACGGTCGCTTTCCATTTCGGTGGATTCGGCCGCTTGCGCGTTTGCCACCTTATATTATAAAAAAAATAGAAAGGGAAAGGAAAGGGGCTAAAATTTGCCTCCGACACCACACTCATCAGATTGTACGCGGAATTGCTTCCGCTTGACGCCTGTCTTCTGTGTGGTATCGCTGACAAGCCTTACAGTGTGAACAAGTTAGTGCGGGCTGTACCACTGACAAAAGTTTTCTTTTGTTTTTAGGGGAAGAATGCGAATTAGAGGAAGCGGAAGGTGTGTTCGGGGAATGCAAACCGACATATCTGTGCAGTTACACAGATCGACTAATCAATAAGGAAAATCAACAACCAACGGTATAACTGATTATTCCCAACCGTCAACCCGCTCTGTCCCCACGTAAGAACAAAAAGTTTTATCCGTCCCAACTTTTGCGACGAGGGGACGGTTGGAACTTATTTTATTTCATAACAAATGACAAACCTTAGCAATCTTGCTTTATTGATTGTTGGCAGCAACTTATTGTCTCTTTCCCACATTAGGTTTTTATCCAAAGTATTTAGCTAACGTTAATAGCGTGAAAATATAAAGCCTTAAGCGTGACGTAAGTGTAGATGTTAAAAAAAGAATTATTCGAAAATATACTGTAATTGCTGACATCTTAGGCAACAAAGTGTGTGTTTACGCTTTATTACAATAGTATAGATAGCGTGAGTTGTGAAGTGTCTCAAGTGAAGTGTCAACTCTGGTTCCTCTATACATAGTATATTATTTTAATCTGGAACTATTAATCTTATTCCAGGTTTGCTTCGCAAACACGACTGACACTTTTGTGTGTTGTCCAAAAACACTCTACCAAACAGGAATACTTGGAAGAACATTCTTCGATTCTATTAATGGTCGGCTGACGTACGGTGATATTGTAAGATCTTTTTACCTTTTCTTTCTTTTATATTATCTTTCTGTCCTTGTTCCACTCATGTAAACTTATGTGACAGAGCTTTAAGTTAGCACTGTAGGGCTCGCTCTGTGTACCACGACCACACAGAAGACAGGCGTCAATTGGGGGCAATTCCGCGTACAGTCTGTTGAGTGTGTCATCTCTCTGCCTTATCCTACTCCCGTAGCGGCGCACCGGGTTTTCCTCCTCCAAATAACTATCATCCGTCATCTCAGTCATCACTCCCGTCTTGATTATGTCACCTTTCACGCAATCATCCATCTCTTTTTATGTCTACCTCCACATTCATAGTGTGTGTGTTCAGTCTGTTGAGTGTGTCGGAGGCCTAATTATAGTCTCTTGAGAAATGATGTGGAGACAAGAAGGACATTATTCAGTCTCAATAAACTGAGTATAAGCAAATATTAGTACAAATTTTGGTTATACTCAGTTTATTTTTATACCGCGTTTATTTGTAAGGCTGTTTATGAGTCTACGTCCATTACGAGTAGGTAAAACATCTGCCATTGCTGATGTCTATGTCATGCCTTTCCGGCAGATTCAGGTGGTCGCTCATTTGGCACCTCATACTATAAAAACAAGATCTAGTCCTTCACATAACTTTATCGTATGTCATCTGTCACTGCCTTATGACGACACCTTTCACGTAATCCATCTCTTTCTAACTACCGGTGTACTCATTACTAACGTCTTGTTACATTCATCCATTCTCTACCACTTGGACTACCCTAGTGGTAGAGAAACGCTTTAATTATTTCATCTCATTAGTAAGAAATAAACTGTACTTCCAGGACTGTCGCTACACTGGCTCGTTCCCGCTCGTATGCTGCAAGCGGAAGCCAGTGGAGCCCGCCACACGGCTGTACAATCGTCTCGGAGAGGACTGTGATCGCAAACCTAATACGAAGACTGCCGAAGCTTGTAAAGGTAAATGCGAAAAAAATTGTAACTCTTATCTATACTATTATAATAAAGCGTAAACACACACTTCTTTGTTGCCTAAGATGTCAGCAATTACACCATATTTTTGAATAACTCTTTTTTTAATAAAAAGCCTTACACTTACGTCACGCTTTAGGCTATATATTCTCAGGACATTAAACTTAGGAGGTAAATATTTTTGATAAAAACCCTAATGTGGGAAAGAGACCATAAGTTGCTGCCAACATCAATAAAGCAAGATTGCTAAGGTTTGTCATGTCATGTCATTTTGACATTTGTTATTGAGAATTTGACAAATGTTAACAATGAAAATTTTTATAATTACACGCGGATGAAGCCGCACGGGAACAGCTAGTCTAACCATAAACACGAACAAATGGTTAAACTTATCTGGGAAACCAACCATTGGCGTATTTTTTCCAGCTTGCTACACATATCAGAGGCCTCGTAGTTCAAACATAGTCTGTCCTGAAGAAGCTGGTATAAGGATCGCAGGTGGAGAACCCGCGGAGATCGAACAGTTCCCGCACATGGTAAGTGTAGGGTTTACAATATTATAAGGTTTAAAACGAGCTAGCCACCTGATTACGCCAAAAGTAGCAAACTGCCCGTCAACACCATCTCACTATATGTGTCACGGAATAATTAATTGGCGTCGTTGACCACCTTGGTGTTCTCGCCGTTCGTCTGCCCCCTTTTATTATAAAAAAAATTTGATTACAAGTACTAGCTTTATAATATTAGTAGCTTTCGCCCGCGAATCCGTCGGTGTTGAATTTAAAAAAAGAGGTCAGTAGTCTCTGTATTCCAGACTATCCTCTACATGTATAAAATCATCGAGATCTGTTCAACAGTGTAGGTTAACTCTAACAGACCTCTAAACTTTCACTTCTTACTTATGCTATTATAAATGTGAAAATTTAAATAGATGTTTGTCTGTAAAACTGCTGAACGGATGTCGATAATTGTCATACATGTAGAGGATAGGAACACTTATAGTGTGTCTAAATAACTTAGATTAGTTTGACAATTCATTTCAAATTTAGTAGGGATGGGTTGTGTAAAATCAGTCATGAATTTTATCGATTTTCGATTTTTATTCTTATGGAAGTTGGAATTGATATATTTATAGTAATAACTTATGAATTAAAAAAAACACTGTTTTCTCAAATTAATAATGACCATAACAAATAATGAGAGTAAATAAACATTTATTACTACTACAGCCGTACGTAATCGAATTGGATTTCGCTATTATTTCTGTCATCGCTAAATTCTCTACACTATAATCAATACTACAATTGTAATATAAATTAGTTAATAAGTAAATAAAAATTTTAGTTGAGTTCGACAATTATTTAAACCGAATATCGATAGTTCATAATTGTTCGCTGCGTGTTTCGTCACTACGATACCTGTCTATTAAGTACGGCATTTGCCTTCATACAAATTGAATTCGATACTTCATACGCGTCATTTATTTAGACAAACTATAGGCTACTTATTTTGTTTTCATAATTCCCACATGGAGGGAGTTCGGGCAAAGGTAGTTTACGTTATTAGTAAGTTTAAGGGCCTGTCCCTCCACTGGCTGATAGACACTCAGATAGCTTAAAAATGACTGTCAGATAAGGTAACAAAATCCGATAGTTCCATCACATTTTACACGTTGGATTATTAGACAATTTGCAGTTTGGTGGGACAGGCTCCAAGGGTCTTGGCCTCCGACATGAGAGAGCGCCAGCGTCGTCTGTCCTGCGTTGTCGCCTGCCAGTCGATCGACTCTAGCTCGCGCAGGTCCAGCTCTAGCGTCATGCCGGTATCTGGGCCGACCGACGGATCGGCGGCCAATCGGCCCTAATTCAGATAATATTAAAAAAATCAAATATTTTGTAATCGTAGTGAAAGTTAACCTTTAACAGGTGGTGTTAGGAACTCGGATCGAACAGAAACCAAATCCATCATCAGCTGATATTGATTGGATAGGAGCAGGGACTTTGATAACAGAAACTTTCGTATTGACAGCAGCACATGTACTTTACTCCCCTGATAAGTAAGTTCATCATCATCACCAGCTCACTATACGTCCCCACTGAGGGGCTCGGAGCCTACCCTAAGTTAGTGACTAGGCCATAGCCAACCTGCACTGCGGGTTGACTTCACACATATCTTTGAATTTCTTCACAGATATGTTCAGCACTATGTTTTCCTTCGCCGTAATGTTGGGTTAATAATTTGTGAAAATTCGAAAATTCACATTGTTACATGATTCAAACCCAAGATCTGTAGATTACAAGTCAAGTTAAACCACTGAGCCACCGACGCTCCTAGATAAGTTTATTAACTAGATGTCACCAGAGACTCCGTCCGCGTGGAATTAATAAAAAAAAAATAACCTATATGTCCTTCCAAACTATCTATGGATTCAGCAATTAAAAGCGCACCTTTGACTAAACTATCACAAATGTTTGGGGTCTGTCCCACAACTGGCTGATAGATGCCCAGATAGCCTAAACAGGGAACAAACTCAGATATTTCCATCACATATTTTACATGTTGGGTTGTTATCAGACAATTAGCAATTTGGGCAAGCTCATATTCTCGCTTTGATTCCTATGAGCTTATGGAGGTACACTTCTCGTTAGTTGTGCAACTAAATAATTGTATAAATGTCGACATTCCGTACAGTCGCTCTCTGATTGGTTAAAACATGACGTGTTTATTGACTATTAGTTCACAATGTTGCCAATTGCCTGATCCTTGTAGGTCATCATCATCATCAACTTGCCCTTATCCCTTAAGGAGGGTTGGCACAGTATGTGCTGCTCCATACATCTCTATCAGCCATATCTGAATACACTCCTTTCTTAAGCATATCCTCTTTCACACAATCCTTCCATATTTTCTTCGGTCTTCCTTTGTATATATCTAAGCATTAATATATTGTAAATTTTCTTACAGTGGTAATATACAATATGCTTTATTGGGCACTTCAAATAAAACAGACCTTAGGGATGGCGTGTTAAGATACATTGTTCAAAGAATACGACACAAATTGTACACCAGCGGTTCACATAACCACGACATCGCGTTAGTCGAATTGGATTACAGGTGAGAAAAAATTTATTTTAATAAACCTGAAAATACTAGTAATTCTAATCTATATCTATACTATTATAATAAAACGTAAACACATACTTCTTTGTTGCAAGATGTCAGCAATTACACCATATTTTTGAATAATTCTTTTCTTAATAAAAAGCCCTACACTTACGTCACGCTTAAGGCTATATATTTTTAACGCCTTTAAACTTAAGGGGTAAATATTTTGGATAAAAATCCTAATGTGGGAAAGAGACCATAAGTTGCTGCCAACATCAAGGAAGAAAGATTGCTAAGGTTTGTCATGTCATGTCATTTTGACATTTGCTATTGATAATTTGACAAATGTAAACAATAAAATGAAATTTTCATAATTTCATGCGGATGAAGCCGCACGGGAACAGCTACTTGTACATACTTTGCCTATTTAATATTATACTTTAAGATACGAAATATAGACAACTAGCTGTTGCTTGCGACTTCACACGTGTAAAATTAAAAAATAGTACAATACACAGCCAATGTTACATTAATAATGTAGTTATTTGTGGTGAAAGAATTTTTGAAATCGCCCCAGTAGTTTTTGAGTTATTTCAATGCATACAAAAATACATATTATTCCTCTTTATAATATAATTTACTTATTAGGGTACCGTTATCGAAGTTCATACGGCCAGCGTGCTTGCCAGTGGATGGGATAGTACCTGACACAATCCCCACCCTGACGACAGTAGCGGGCTGGGGAAGGACAGGCCAGTATGCTAATGCTTCTCAAAAATTGATGCAAGTAAGTTCTTTAAAATGCCCCTTAGTTAACCTAAACGCACATATAGTGAATGTTATGTCTTACTAATATTATAAATGCGAAAGTTTAGATGGATGGATGTTTGTTAGAGTTTGTAGCCTAAATGTGTTATCGGATCTCTACGAAATTTGGCATAGATGTAGAGTATGGTCCGGAAGATCACATAAGCTACTTAGTTTGTTTTAATTCCACGCGGACGGAGTCGCGGGCGAAAGCTAGTGATCAAGTAGAGATTTGTAATTTTATGATGAAGCCGCAAAGAAATAGACCTTCATTGATATTCGTTCGCTTTACTTGCAGGGTGATATGAGAATACAAAGTACTAAAATATGCCGCAAGGGTCTGACATCACGTTTCCAAAGTTGGGATCCAAACATCATGTTCTGTGCCAAAGCAGAAACCGCTGACACTTGTTATGTAAGTAACACTTAAAACATGTAAAACCCGACCAACTAATGGCCGGTTTCCCAGCAACTTTTAACCGTTAGTGTTATTGGTTCAATAACATTAGTCAAAGTCAAGTTACGTAGTTCCGAAACGCATTTTCCGACGTAGGTAAACCTAACACTAATAAATCAGTAGGTAAACTTCAGAAACCCATCATAAATGTAATAAACGTCTATACACGATAATGTAAGAAAAACATTTACAAAAAGCACTTGCATACAAACACCTACAAACCTTTTTTTTTTATTTATTTTATTATCCTGCATTAAGCGATAGATGGCGCTAATTTCAAACTAATAATTGTTCTATGAACATTTTTACATGAATAGCGCCATCTATGGCTGAAGGCGAATGAGCGCAGATTTTTCAAGTTCAATCATCAGCTTACTCCACTAAACTCAGTATGTCTTCAGTGACCAGTTCATCAATACACTGCGACTTCACACATATAATTGAATTTCTTTACAGATATACGTAAACATCACGATTGTTATCTTCATTATTACGTCCAATTTTAAAAATTATAAACCTTACACAATGGTAATTTATATTTTATTTCACAGGGTGACAGCGGTGGTCCAGTAATGGCGCCTTTGAAAGAAAATTCAATGCTCTGTGGTTACTATGTGGTGGGGATAGTATCCTTCGGCACAGTGTGTGGTGTTAACTCCCCCGGGGCGTACACCAATGTCAAAAACCCAAGCTACTTGGAATGGATATCAAACATTGTTTGGCCACAAAGCGAGTGATGCGTAAAATCCGCAAGGCCAAAAACTAGTCCATTTAACCCATCAACCATCTATACTTATATAATAATAGGTGTTCCCGTGCGGCTTTATCCGCATGAAACTGTGAAAATTTCATTTTATTGTTCACATTTGTCAAATTATCAATAGCAAATGTCAAAATGACATGACATGACAAACCTTGACAGTCTTGCTTCCTTGATGTTGGCAACAACTTATGGTCTCTTTCCCACATTGGGTTTTTATCCAAAATATTTACCCCCTAAGTTTAATGGCGTGAAAATATATAGCCTAAAGCGTGATGCAAGTGTAGGGATTTTTATTAAAAATATAATTATTCAAAAATATGCTGTAATTACTGACATCTTAGGCAACAAAGAAGTGTGTTTACGCTTTATTATAATAGTATAGACTAGCTGTTGCTCGCGACTTCACCCGTGAAAAAACCTTTTTAACAATGAAAGAATTTTTAAAAATGCCCCAGTAGTTTTTGAGTTATGTCAATACATACAAAAATAAAAATCTTTCCTCTTTATAATATTACTATAGGTAATAAAAATATAGCCTATGTTACCCAGTGATAACGTAGCTTTCTAATGGCGAAATATTTTTTGAAATCGATCCAGTAGTTTTTGAGAACAATACATACAAAAAAATACAAATCTTTCCTTTTTATAATATTAGTATAGAAAACGTAATTACACAATTCTTTGTTATGTAAGATGTCACAGCATATTTTTTAATTACCATTTTTTTATAAAGCCTACTCTTATGACAGGCAGTACATAGAATGAGTTCAACCTACCCATGCCCCTAATGAGGCACAATATGTCACTCTCTTCCATACAACTCTCTTCGTCCCCTTCCATTCAATTTAAACTTTAAGATATATTATTGTTTAGTGACATGAACAAAGTGTAATAAATACAATTTTGGGATATATGTATAGTTTTATTTATTCTACTGAAAAACTACTGAGAATTATTAAGAACTAGCTGTTGCCCACGACATCGTCCGCGTGGTATTAGAAAACATACGAGCTATATAAATAACAAAAAACTACGTATCCCTCGGGAACCGGATATTTCTCGGGGATGAACCTTATCCCATGTGTACTCCAGACTTTGTTTTACATCTGTGCCAAATTTCAATACGATATGTTGAACCGTTGCAGAATGATCGCTTAAAAATTAAAAAAACTAAATTAATGAATCCCACGGGAACCGTAACTATTCCCGAGATAAAAAGTAGCTTATGTGTTCTTCCAGACTATGCTCTAAACCTGTGCTAAATTTCATAGAGATATGTTCAGCCGTTTAGGCTACAAACGCTAACAAACATCCATCCATTGTAACTTTCGCATTTATAATATTTATATGATGTAAGTACTGCTTACAATCTGATGTCGCATTTAAAATGGATTTCAATTTAAACCCCGAAACAATTGAACAGATTATTTCTAATCGTGTCACGGTTTTTTTTTCTTTTTTAATTTGAAATTAACCAATAGCGTTATTACATTAAATGTAAATCAAAGAGTATAATTTATGCATGAATTTTATTTTTTCTACCAAAATAATTTCAAGTTAAAGACAGCAACACTATTAAATGTCATGCAACTTTCGGCGCCAATTTTGAAATGCGAATAGAATTTCATAGAAAGTAATAAATTTGTCTTAACAAAATCGAAACAAAACTAGTAGTTTCGTAGTTCTTTTTTGTTTTGTAATTAATTCAATAAATTGAAACAGAACATGACTTAATTTACTTTATTCATTATATACAAATGTTTATTTTTATAACATATTAATTAAGTAATGACACATGAAGAGGACGAAACGCATTCATTTTTTTTAAATTAGTGGGTAAATTCATAATCGAAGTTGAACATTGATGTCAAAATGCCGGCGGCCTTAACCAGATAACGCTACTAAATTAAGAAGCGCACAGATAGTATGTTTATAATCGGATTGTTTATCTCTTTTTACTTTCGTCGTGTTATTCGATAATCGGGTCGCGAATGATGTCATACTAAAACCAAGCTTATTTTAAATGTGACGTAGTGTTACACCTATTTGCAAGCCGTGTCACGGACGTAGTAGTCGTGTGCTGGAAAAAATAACCTTTTTACATACGTTTAAGTGATTTTCAACAGAAAGGATCGAGGATAACATAATATAATGTCGTTCTATCAACACAAAACGGCAGGTAAGATTTATTTATATGAGTTACCAGTTTTAAAACTATATTTCCACGATATCAAAGCGTTTTCTCGATCTTATTTCAATATTCGACGATGAAAATTTCACTTTCTCTTGACAGGAATATCGATTTTCTTCACGTCCATTTATCGCATAGAAAGATTCTTAGAAATTAAAATACGTGCACTTAATATGTTGATACGTTTTTCATTTGTTTAAGAATAGATTTAAAAATAAAACAAAATCATTAACTTATTCTAAAAGAAAGAAATTCGAAAAGCAGAAAACAGCTGTTCGTAATGTCATGTCACGAGACGTTTTGTTCTTGCTTTGATGCTACGCGCATAGGTATATTTTTATGACTAAAAAGTGTAAGAAAAAATTATTTATTAATAACATTATTAAAAAAATACTAAAACGTTACACAAATAATGATATGTCCTTAAATTTGTATATAAAACTCAATTCCAGAGATTCTCAAACTTTTTCTTCTTAATTTTTTTTACTGGTTACGTCAACTTTCCCGCCTTCTATACCACCACCGGTACTCCTGACTGCCAAAACGTAATTAATTTTATGCCGTTAGGTTATTTTTGTTAAATCGTTATATTTAAACTAGCTGTTCCCGTGCAGCTTCATTCGCATGAAATTATGAAAATTTCATTTTATTCTTTACATTTGTCAAATTATCAATAGCAAATGTCAAAATGACATGACATGGCAAACCTTAGCTATCTTGCTTCCTTGATGTTGGCAGCAACTTATGGTCTGTTTCCCACATTAGGGTTTTTATCCAAAATATTTACCCCTAAGATTACTGGCGTGGAAATATATAGCCTAAAGCGTGACGTAAGTGTAGGACTTTTTATTAAAGAAAGAATTATTCAAAAATATGCTGAATTGTTGACACCTTAGGCAACAAAGAAGTGTGTGTTTACGATTTATTATAATAGTATAGAATAGAATATTAAACGTTCCTCTTGAATCTATCTATTAAAACTGCATCAAAATATATTGTGTAGTTTCAAATATCTACCCATATAGGGACAGACAGACGGCGCGATACGACTTTTAAATTACGTGGTGTTAATAAAGAAGCCGATAGAAGTGCCCCCTTATAGATAGAAGTACATTGGACTAAACTATTATTGTGCGATTGTCCATTGTTTCGCATCCAACTGTTTAGTTGCACAACTAGTGTCCACCTCCATATAAGCTTATAGGAATCAAAGCGGGACTAAACAGTTTTGCGATAGTTTTAAGATGCGCGTGTTTTAATGTTTACCACATCAGTAAACATGTCTGCGTTTACTCTGTCTACCGGCTTGACCTAGATATGCTGTGGTTAGTACATTCTTCTAACTGCATGTGATATTTCATTGTTGCACAAACGCGTATTTTTTAAGAACACTTAAGAAATAATCGGATTTCAGAATTTTTTTTTCACAACTGTTTTTTTAGACAGTTTAGACAAAGGTGTGCTCTTAGTATTTGTTACCGTAATTATTATAGAATAGCTTTCGCCTGCGACTCCGACCGCGTGGAATTAAAAAAATAAGAGTAGGCAACGCAATTGCGGATGTCTATGGGCAGTGGTCACTTTCCATTTCGGTGGATTCAGGTGGCCGCGTGCTCGTTTGCCACCTTTTATAAAAAAAAGTAAGTAGCCTATGTGTTCTTCCAGACTAACCTATACGTCTATGCCAAATGTCGAAATCCGTTCAGCAATTTAGGCTCCAAACTCTAACAAACATCCATCTAAACTGTATAATACTAGTAAGATAAGATATATAAAATTCAATAATAGTCTTTGGATACTCCAATCCGTACGGATTAAAATATTCGAAGTGAATAATGCGTTTATAATCTATGGACAAAGCCAATAAAAAATACAATAACTGAAAAATAAATTATGAATAAGACTATTAATAGTATATTAAACTTTTAGACCTTTCTCTGATCTATACTATTATAATAAAGCGTAAACACACACTTCTTTGTTGCCTAAGATGTCAGCAATCCCAGCATATTTTTGAATAATTCTTCTTTTAATAAAAAGCCCTACACATACGTCACGCTCTAGGCTATATATTTTCACGACATTACACTTATAGGTAAATATTTGGGATAAAAATCCTAATGTAGGAAAGAGACTATAAATTGCTGCCAATATCATGGAAGCAAGATTGCCAAAGTTTGTCATGTCATGTCATTTTGACATTTGCTATTAATAATTTGACAGAAGTAAACAATAAAATAAAATTTTCATAATTTCATGCGGTTGAAGTCGCACGGGAACAGCTATCAAATAAAACGGTTAACCTTGATATGAATGTAATTAACGTAAACGCTATCTTTTTCCAAGTGAAGTAATCACAAAGGCTTTGAAGATAAATTTATGTAATTATTCACATTGACTAATAAGCATGACTATAATGGGAAAGTTTAGATGGATGTTTGTTAGAGTTTGTAGCCTAAACGACTGAACGGATTTCGATGAAATTTGGCATAGATGTAGAGGATAGTCTGGGAGAACACATGGGATACTAGGGCGAAAACTAGTCAAGTAAATATGCGGTACAAGAATGCTTAGAATTAGCATGGAAAGGTGACTAGGAGTGACAGAAATGACAGAAGATACATAGCCGAAGAACGGTAAACACTTTCTGACAAGAGCGGGCGCACACACAATCGCATAACAGTTGTGCGATTGTCGATTGTTTCGCAATTCAACTGTTTAGTTTCAACTAACGAGTAGTGTACCTCCATACAAGCTCATAGGAATCAAATCGAGAGACAGTTGTGCGATAATTCGTCAAAGGTACGCACGCTCTGTACTATGGATGTTTGTATATAGTTAAATGTTTTTTACTTGAATCCTAATTGTTGATACTCACGTTGTCAGTAAAGTGTTCATGACCTCAATACATAATGTGTATATCACAATTCAAGTCAGTGCTACTCAAACTTCAGTTTAACTAGCGGGTAATTTAAAAAAAACTGTTAATCAACACGTCCTACTCTCAGTAATAATGTAATTTACTAATGGTGGTGGACTGTAGCCTAGTCACCCCGTATTAGGGTAGGCTCCGAGCCCCTCGGTGGGGACGTATAATGAGCTGGTGACCAAGTAGGTAGTTGGTGGCCAAGTAGTTTTTGAGTTACATACAGTTACATACATACAAAAATATAAAACTTTCCTCTTTATAATATCACTATAACATTATAAATGGGAAAGTTTAGATGGATGGATGTTTGTCAGAGTTTGTAGCCTAAACTGCTGAACGGATCTTGATGAAATTTGGCATAGATGTAGAGGATAGTCTGGAAGAACACATAGGCTACTCAGTTTTGTATTTTTTAATCTCACGCGAACGGAGTCGCGGGCGAAGACTAGTATTAGTTTTAAAATTGTTTAAAAACAAATTACCTGTTGCCCACTGATTTACTTTACCCAACTAAAGATTTATTTTCGCGCGTAATTTTTAACTACGTTTATTTTGTAACCTCTTATAATCTAAATTACTAAACCGATTTTAACAAATGCATTATCAATCGATTCGTATTCTTCCCCTGAGTGTTCAAGTATTAATATTTTTTCAATATTGCTGTTGCACGCGACATCGTCTACGCAATATTAAGATGAAAAGTAGCCTATAATATGCCCGTCTATGTTAGCTACCCTTCAATGAAAGTCCGGTCGAAATTGGTCCAGCCGATTCGGAGATTACCCGGACAAACGCGTCTTACGGACAAACAAATAAATGCGATTTTCGTTATCAGCAACGAAAATACATACATGTATAGAGTAGCTGTTCCCGTGCGGCTTCATCCGCATGAAATTATGAAAATTTTAGTTTATTGTTTACGTTTGTCAAATTATCAATAGCAAATGTCAAATGACATAACATGACAAACCTTAGCAATCTTGCATCCTTGATGTTGGCAGCAACTTATGGTCTCTTTCCCACATTAGGGCTTTTAACCAAAATATTTACCCCTAAGTTTAATGGCGTGAAAATATATAGCTAAAGCGTGATGTAAGTGTAAGGCTTTTTATTAAAAATACAATTCTTCAAAAATATGCTGTAATTGCTGACATCTTAGGCAACAAAGAAGTGAATGTTTACGCTTTATTACAATAGTATAGATTGTTTATTATAAGCCAATCTAACTGAAAAATGTATAACCTTCCAGGCTTCAACGCGCCGCCACCTCTCAACAACCAAATGCGTCTTTACCACGTCGACATGAACCCATACGGGCATCGAGTAATGCTCATTCTCGAAGCTAAAAAGGCTAAATACGAAGTCTACCAATTGGATCCATTGCATTTACCCGAATGGTTCAGAGAAAAGAACCCGAGATGTAAGTAATCCATGAGATTTTTATCAACCAACATAATTAATGGCAACACAGAGGGGTTACAGAGACCACGAACCATTAGTTTGATCCTAACACGTAGAAGAAGCTAGAAAGTATCAGGAATCCAATAGGCCGGCTCGCCCGGTGTGTACCACGACCACACAGAAAACAGGCGTGAAGTGGATGCAATTCCGCGTTTCGTCTGATGAGTGTGGTGCCGGAGGACTAATTTAACTAAAATTTCCCTTTCCAACCTTTTCTTAAGAGGAAAAGATGAGAAGGAAAAGTGGATTTGACGGTGGAGGAGACGCATAGGAAGGGGAAATGTCTTTTTGTGGGTCTCGTCCGTCAATGAAGGGTAGACAACGCATCTGCAATTGCGGATGTTTATGGGTAGCGGTTGATTTTGGTGGCCGGTTGCTCGTTTGCCACCTTCTGTTAACTTAATTATATCATTTACATAAATAATTTTAGTTTAAAAAACATTAAAATTAATCTTTACTAGTTAATTTTACAAAAACCATTGGTTTAATTAAAAAAAAATATAGCGTTGGTGGCTCAATGGTTTAAGCATTTGACTTGTAATCTACAGGTTTTGGGTTCGAATCCCGCCGTACCAATGTGATTTTCGATTTTTCATATGTATGTACATAATTTACCCGATGTTCTTACGGTGAAGGAAAACATCGTAAACCTGCACATATCGGCGAAGAAATTCAAAGTTATGTGTGAAGTCAACCCGCAGTGCAGGTTGACTATGGCCTAGTCACTAACTTAGGGTAGGCTCCGAGCCCCTCGGTGGGGACATATAGTGAGCAGGTGATGATGTTGATGATTGGTTTAATCTGTTAGGTTACAGATATATTCTTGTAATTTCTTTTTCAAAAAGACCAACAGCTATTCATTACAATGTCTTCTATAACAAAATTAAAGAATAAATTATTATTCTATTCCAGTGAAAATTCCCGTTCTAGAGATACCAACAGACCAAGGGGATAAATATTTATTTGAGAGCGTAGTTATATGTGACTATTTAGACGAGAGGTTTCCAAGGAACCCTCTGCATTCCAAAGACCCTTACATAAAGGCGCAAGATCGATTACTTATAGAAAGGTTTAATGAGGTAAGTTATCTATACTATTATAATAAAGCGTAAACACACTTCTTTGTTGCCTAAGATGTCAGCAATTACACCATATTTTCGAATAACTCTTTTTTTAATAAAACCCCCTACACTTACGTCACGCTTTAGGCTATATATTTTCACACAGTTAAACTTAGGGGTAAATATTTTGGATAAAATCCCTAATGTGGGAAAGAGACCATAAGTTGTTGCCAACATCAAGGAAGCAAGCTTGTCATGGTTTGACATGTCATGTCATTTCGACATTTGCAATTGATAATTTGACAAATGTAAAGAATAAAATGAAATTTTCATAATTATATGCGATTGAAGTCGCATGGGAATAGCTAGTATCAAATAAAGAGATTTAGGGTCTGTCCCACCATAAGTAAAATGCCTGATAACAAATCTAACGTGTAAAATGATGGAAATATCGGATTTTGTTACTTTATCTGATAGTGACGTCGTTAAGCTATCTGAGCCTATATCAGCCAGTGGTGGGATAGGCACGTAATATTACTAATATTGTAATGCAAAAATTTAGATGTACATATGTTAGATTAGTAACATTGTCTATCTTTTTAGGAACAGAAGAAATCTTATTAAATCTTCGTCTTTTTCAGCTCATTAAAGGAAGCTTAGAATGTTTTGACACAAACTTCGCATTCGGCAGCGAACAGATAATACAAACATTAGACGTATTTGAGAAAGAGTTGGCTGCAAGAGGTAAGAGAAACACTATTTTTATACTTATTTAACAGTGGTAGAGCCTTTAACATCTTCGTACAGACAGACAGGTGTGAAGTGGAAGCAATTCCGTGTACAATCTGATGAGTGTACTGGAGGACTAATTTTAACCCCTTTTCTACCATTTTTCTTATAAGAAAAGAATGGGAAGGGAAGTTGGATTTGACGGTGGAGACGCATAGGAAGGGGAAATGTCCTCTTTATGTGCGTCTCCGTCAATGAAGGGTAGGCAGCGCTGCAATTGCGGATGTTTGGGCAGCGGCTTTCCATTTCGGTGGATTCAGGCCGCTTGCTCGTTTGCTATATCGCCCGGCAAACATCTTGAACAATACATTTAGTTGCGCAGAAGTCGATTTTTAGGTCTTTTTGGCGGGGCAAGGGGGGATGCGCGCGCTCTCTCTTGCTATTGGTTAATCATTCGACCTTTGCGTCCCGCTTCTTTCCCCATGTTCCGTTTACTCCCGAATAAACTTATATCCAATTTTATTGGCCCAATTTCGCTGTTACTTATTTTCGGTAATAATTGTTTATAATTTTTTTCTATTGTTGTTATTCTTGAGCCTTATTTGTTTATTATTGTTAAGTTACTTTTTGTGTTAAATATGCCACGAAAAAGTAACACTATTCTAAAAAGACAAGCCAGTAAAATATGATGTATATTGTTTCATGAAACAAGAATCATCTAAAGAAATTGCACAAGCTGTTTATGCATGTCTGTCATGTTCTTAAAACTTAAAATTGAATTTTTTCATTCCTAATAAATACTAATACTCAAAATAGGTCAATTATTTTGTCTAAAAGTGTACGTGCGCGAAACTACGCCGCTTTTTGTTCAAGAAGTTTGCCGGCCGTTACACCTTATATAAAAATGTAGGTAGTAATTACTTCGGGGGCCAGCGGCCCGGCATGCTGGACTACATGATCTGGCCGTGGGTAGAGCGCCTCTACCTACTGCGCTGCGTCAACGAACACAAGTTCGATGAGAAAAGACCCATGTTCCCTAACTTTGTAAGTATAACTTAGTAACTTTGTATGTAATTTTTCTATTTCAGTGGATCCAGGTTACTTGCTCATTTGCCAGCTTATCTTTACTCTATACTATTATAATAAAGCGTAAACACACACTTCTTTGTTGCCTAAGATGTCAGCAATTACAGCATTTTGAATAATTTTTTATTTAATATAAACCCCTACACTTACGTCACGCATTAGGCTATATATTTTCACGCCATTAAACTTAGGGGGCAGATATTTCGGATATAAACCCTAATGTGGGAAAGAGACCATAAGTTACCGACATCAAGGAAGCAAGGTTGCCATAATTTGTAATTTGACAAATGTAAACAATAAAATAAAATTTTCACAATTTCAAGCGGATGAAGCCGCACGGGAACAGCTAGTGTTATATAAAAAAATACTAAAATTAACTTAACCCTATAATAATTAGGCAATCGTGTCCCACTTACAAAACTCCCGTCCCACCAATGGCTGATATCAGATAGTTTAAGTGACGTCAGTGATGAAGAAACAAAATCCGATATTTTCATCACATATTTTACACGTCAGATTGTTATCAAACAATGTATAAATTGTATTTTTTTTATTTACATTTGTACAATAGACAACGAAGGCACATTAAGAAGGAAGACAGTTTTTTCAAATTTTTTTACTCCCTAAGTTTACTAGTGTGAAAATATATCGTCTTAAGCAAGTGTAGGGATTTTTATTAAAAAAATAATTATTCAAAAATATACTGTGGTTGCTGACATCCTACACCACAAAGTATGTTTACGCTTCATTATATTACTAGCTATCGCCCGCGACTCAATCCGCGTGGAATTTATAAAAAGCAAGTAGCCTATGTGTTCTTCCAGACTATCCTCTACATCTATACCAAATTTCATCGAAATCCGCTCAGCAGTTTAGACTACAAACTCTAACAAACGTCCATCCATCTGAACTTTAACATTTATAACATTTGTATGACTAGCTTTCGCCCGCGACTCCGTCCGCGTCGAATTAAAAAAAAATAGCCTATGTGTTCTTCCAGACTATCCTCTACATCTATACCAAATTTCATCGAAATCCCTTCAGCCGTTTAGACTACAAACTCTAACAAACATCCATATAAACTTTCCCATTTATAATATTAGTAAGATTAGATCACAAAATTGCCAACTGTTATCCTTGTATGTCTCAAAATCTCTACGATTGTTGAATATTTAATATTCTAGGCGGATTGGGGAGACCAGATGCAGCTAGATGACGTCGTGAAGAAGCAGTCAAGGTCACCTTCAGAATACTTCGATTATTACAGAAACGCTAGAGCACATTCGATGGGATATTATCTTTAAATTTGTACAATCTCCATTGATTGTCATATACGTTCAATTTTAACTGAAGTCAAAATTTAAATAACATTCGTGTTACCTCCCCTGCCTTATCCTACTCCTGTAGACGCAACAGGTTTTCGTCCTCCAAATAATTCTGTCACTCCCTTGATCATGTCACCTTTAAAATCCATCTCTTTCTATGTCGACCTCTACTGGTGTACCTCCACAATCATATAGTTTGTCTAAATAAGATAGATTACTTTGAAAAATAACGCATATGAAGTATCGAATTCAATTTGTATTTTTTTTTTATAACACAAGGTGGCAAACGAGCAAGCGGCCACCTGAAACCGCCAAAATGGCTAAGCGGCCGCTGCCCATAGACATCCCCAATTGCAGATGCGTTACCTACCCTTATACGACGGAGGAGGAGACGCACATAAAGAGAATATTTCCCCTTCCTATGCATCTCCTCCACCGTTAAATCCACTTCCTCTTCTCACCCTCTCCTTAAAAGAAAAGGTTGGTAAAGAGAAAGGGACTTAAATTAGGCCTCGGCACCACACTCATCAGACGAAACACGGAATTGCTTCCATTTCACGCCTGTTCTGTGTGGTCGCGTATGAAGGCAAATGCCATACTTAGACAGGTATCGTAGTGACGAACAACAAAATAATTATCGAACTCAACTAAAATCATTATTTTTTTATTAACTGATTTAGAGGACAATTCTAGTATTGATTATAGTGTAGAGAATTTAGCGATGACAGAAAAAAAAGCGAAATCCAATTCGATTACGTACGGCTGTAGTAATAAACATTTATTTACTCTCATTATTTGTTATGGTCATTATTAATTTGAGAAAACAGTGTTTTTTAATTCATAAGTTATAACTATAAATCTATCGACACCAACTTCTATAAAAATAAAAATCGAAAATCGATAAGATTCATGACTGATTACACAACCCATCCCTACTAAATTTGTAATGAATTGTCAAACTAATCTAAATTATTTAGACAAACTATAACTAACGTTCGTGTAAATATTTTTATATCCAACGATATCCAAAACTTAGTACAGTATACAGTTAACTATAAGTTAACTGAAAAACTTTACTCAAACTAATTGAAAGTTTACTCTACACGCATTTAAAACTGTCCTCACTATAAACGTTCAGTATAAACTGAAAAGTCATACCGTTAACAAAACTGCCTGTAAATGTTTTCTGTCATTGGAACTTTAGTTAACACGCATTTATGACTGAAATAACTAGCTATTGTTAAGTAAAACTGAAAACTCACCAGTGGTAGAGCCCGCTTTAACATCTTCGCACGAATGGGTCGGCTCGCCCCAGGTAATACGACCACACAGAAAACAGACGTGAAGTTGGAGCAATTCCGCGTTTCGTCTGATGAGTGTAGTGCTGGAGGCCTGGTATTAGTCCCTTTCCCTTTCCACCCTTTTTTTAAGAGGAAAGGATGGGTAGGATAAGTGGATTTGACGGTGGAGACGCATATGAAGGGGAAATGTCCTCTTTATGTGCGTCTCCGTCAATGAAGGGTAGGCAGCGCTGCAATTGCGGATGTTTGTGCAGTGGTCGCTTTCCATTTCGGTGTATTCAGGCCGCTTGCTCGTTTGCCAACTTATATTATAACAAGAAACTGTGCCGTTCAATTATTTAAGTCTATACATTTTTAAAACTGTACTCGCTATAAACGTTCAGTATAAACTGAAAAGTCATACCGTTAACAAAACTGCTTGTAAATGTTTTCTGTCATTTGAACTTTAGTTAACACGCATTTATGACTGAAAACTCATACTGTACAAAGAAATTAAAGTTATACTTACACTTGTGATTATTCGATTGTTTAGTTAAAACTGTACTATATGTGGCTTAAATTATATAGTTTTTTCTATAGACATTTAGACAATTGTAACGTTTACAATTCAGTGGTGAAAATGTTAGTCATAGATAAATCCTCTAAACAACCCAAAATAGTAATGGTCGTATCAGGACGTAGACCGATATGGCTTCGTGTAACTTTTTTCACACTACCACACCACTTCAGTCAGTGAAAATGGCGCATGCAACTGTGTCGAAATATCGGGAGCTAAAACAATCCAATCGTGGTAAGAAACCCGTATCTTACGAACATTATATTTGTAAAAACCAGGACAGTTTAAAGTTATATAACCCAAAATTGTTAAATTGATATCAAAACTTCAAATTCCATAATTGTAGCTAACCCTACTATCTAGTAGGCAGCCTAGGATGATCTAGATGTCTAGGCTAGTCTAGTTCACTTAGGAACTTAAACGTCCAACCAACTCTTAAGTAACATTTTCAGTCAGAATTACGCTTTCGTATTGTATAAGTTATTTAAAATATGTTTTTTTTTATGGTTTTGTTAAAGTCCAGCAAATATAGTCTTTGTATAGAAATGTATCAGCCAATCAGCTGCGAGTATTGTCGACAGTGGCGCCAATTGACAGATAACAAACTAAATATAAGACTATATAATCTATATAGTTATATTATATCTATACGTATATATACTAAATATGTATTGGTTTATATAGGTTAATTTTGAAAACATAGATCTGTGTTATTTATAGCATGTTTATTGCACAAAATAATTGTATATTCGCGGAAATCCGCGATGTTTCTAAACAGATTTGCCTCGTTCCTTGCAAACTTATATCAAAATTAGTTAAGAATGAGCGCAAACGACAGGATATAAAAAAATAATTACCCAGTTACTAATCAACCTTCGTATAGACATTTATGCATTCGTTATTGTTCCGTACAATGCGTACAAAACATTCTCAAGACAAGCTTTTAACTTGTCCACCGTCAGATTCCCTGATTGTACTAACTTACTTCTATAAAATTGGCTATAAGCCGTAGAAATTGTGCCTATTTGATTTCCGCCATTTTAGCACTGACAGTTGCAGTTAATAGCGGTGTTGCAATAAAAAAAATCGGATAGCTGGAATACTGGAATACTGAATCTGTAAATACATATGCCCGTAAAATGCTATTTTAACTAGTATAGTAAAAACACAATGCGTTAATACACATATATGAAATAAGATCTGTCTCTGTTAAGTTTAGAGCACATAACTGTTTTTCGCTTTGATTCCTATGACCTTATATGGAGGTGAATACTTGCAACTAAACAGTTGAATCGATAATCGCACAACTGTTACGCGATATTTTAGTCAAAGATGTCCGCTGTTACACTTAATTTGCACGTAACTGTGACAAATATACTACTGGCTAGATACTGGCATGGAAGTTATTGTTCACACAGCTGGCACGTGCTAGTATGTCTACTTGCTGTAGGAAGGAAATAGAAGCTATCATTTCCAAGTAATTTGTATAAAAACATCTTTTTTTTTTTTTTCAAATAAATAGCAATGATAATCTTTTTCAAAAATTTTAATATGGTTATATTATTTACTTCTTATATAAATACATTATATTTACATGATTAATTTAGTGTTTTGGTAGTTACCGATTGTTATTTTTCTAGGTTATAACAGTTATCGGTTACATAAGTCACTTGAAGGAACTCAACTTCGCATTTAAATAAAACATTACAATGTATTAAATGTTTTTTAAATAGATATATAACCTGTAATTATCTAACCCGGAGAAAGAGACAAAAATGCCTCCAGAGTTGGGCAAATTTCCGCAGTGTTGTCATTTAAAAAAAATTGACATTTCGAAAATCAACTCTCGATTAGACGTCAAATGACACACATCTATAGATTATTTATCTATGGTTTTATTTATTTAATATTTACTTTTATATTAATCAATAATCTTTCCAATAGATTTTTGTCTAACTGTAATTTTTTTTAGACAGTGTAATGACTTTATTTATATAAAAAAATAGAATTTAAGTTACGATAACTATTGTAGTGTGCTTAATCTTAAATATATATTTCTGTACTTTGTAATATTACTAAAATATTTTGTAATATATGCTTAATTATGAACGAAGAGAATAGATTTATGAAATCTATTTAACACTAGTACTTACAATATTTTTGGTTGTTGCTGTAAATAATAATTTGCATTTGCAAACATATTACGTTTATGCTTTTATACTCATTTTAAAAAAGGCGCGAAATTGAATGACAGGTGTATTTTTCCTTGTATTGATGTAATGAAATCGGCCAGTTGTATACAAATAAAGATTTGAAGAACAACGTTTTTTTTATTCAACCTAATTTACCTACTTGTAAAAAGACGAACGCCATTAAAATTAAAAAAATTAACCCACTGCATAACCGTCCGAGGTTGCTAAAAAGTACAATTTTAGTAAATAAATGTTTAAACCATACCAAACGGCTCTTCGTATCAGTTAAATAAACTTATCAGCTAAATTTGACTAACAATTTGCAATTGTTAGTTAATTTTACTTTGCATAATGCAAACATAGAATGTAAATAATGAAACGGAACGTAAACTGTACGTTCGGAAACTGCCACATATCAATGCAATGTGTCATTTTATGACACCTGTCAAGCTGATAACACTTGTATATATTTCAGAACACAATCACTTCTCGCTATGTTTCAAATCTTTTAGTAAATTAAATTAAATCTTCTAGTTCTCCCTATTCTATCAACTCTTAAAATGCCTCTCATCCGTTCAGCAAGTTTTAATCTTTTCGTTGAGATAGTAATTCGAATTGGCCTTCTTTCTTTATTCTGGTAAGTACCATATGCTATTTGTTTATATTATTTTCACGTTTATTTACGGTATGTAAGTCGAATTAAAACTAACACAATTATAGAATTATCAATTCAAAATCGATTCGTGTAATATTTATTGGCTTTTAATCTTAAAATTTCATGCAAATATTTTTCGTAATTTTTTTTATTTTCTTAAACGTTACAAATTGTTAATCTGTATTTTTTTGGATAACACAACCAATAAAATATCACGTTTGAGCGGACTATAATGTAGTCAATTTAAGATGTCTGTATTCTTGAATTTATTCTTTAAAATTCCTTACCTTGAAGATATTGTACATTGTTTGTACCGTAACAAATGAAGGATAAAATTTTATTCACAATTACATAGTTTTGTTATCTATAAATGTTAATTCTAAAACACAATAGACTAATTTGCATAGATATTAAACATGGGTAGATCGGCTCACCAAACAAATAGGAACACACACTAAAGAAAGTAACCTGATAGGAATTAATTCTCCATGGATTTGTGAGCTGGTCGGTCCAATGGGAAACTCCCTATACTTTTTTTAACTTCACCATCACCAGCTCACTACACATCCCTACCGAGGGGCTCGGAGTTCTCCCTAATAAGAGGTGTCTAGGCCATAGTCAACCACGCTGGCCAAGTGCGGGTTGATTGACTTCACATATATCTTTGAATTTCTTCGCCGATATGTGCCTCACAATGTTTTCCTTCACCGTAAGAACGTCGGGTAAATTTTGTACATATGAATATTCGAACACAAGACCTGTACAAGTCAAGTGCTTAAACCACTGAGCCACCAATGCTCTTTTTTTTTACTTATAGTCTATTAAAGTTTTGTAAATGTTAATGCAACTAACTGTACTTTGTTAATAAAAAAATGAAAAACATTTAAAATTACATTTCAATAATTTGCAAAATTTTAAGAATAACTACCGGCTGTGACTCAAACCGCGCGGGAAAAAATACAAAAGTAAATAGTCTATATGTTCCAGACTATCCTCTACATCTATGACAATGATTAAATCCATTGTGCAATTTAGTCTAACTCTAACGTCCATCTAAACTTTCGCATTTATAATACAGTTGTAACGGAACTCCGCTTCCGCATCCGCAAGTGCGGAACTTCCGCAAGAAATATTAACTCCGCTTCCTTTTCCATTATTTCTTATACGGATTTATAACGGCGGTTAATTTACATCTTGAGCGCGAGTGTGGCGATTATGTATCTTTTATTCAGCCCATGCGGGCGTACTAGGTCAACTAACTATAATTGTTATACATTACATTTGCATAATAAACTGTATCTTGTAATTATATAAAAATATGTATTTTGAATTAACATAGTTTTATTATTTATTTCTTTAATAAATTAATATTTTATTATTGACCTCCGCTTCTACACAAGTTCCCTTCGCATCCGCATCCGCATCCGCTTCCGTAAAAATGTCCTCCGTTACAACCCTAATTTATAATATTAAAATTAGAATGCTTAATCAATAAAAATGTTACACCTTCAGCTATATGGAAACGATGCCACCGTTTGTCAGAGTAATATTACCATCAGAGTTGGAGAATGACTGCAAATATCCGAGAAGAGAGTCATATGTACCTGGTGGTGCCCTTTGGGCTATAGTCCTGTCTGTACCTTGTCTCCTATCTCTGCTCGCGTGGGGAGCATGCAATGATTGTAATGATGCTTTCGAAGTAAGTATTAAACTATTTTTTATACGTAAATTAAACTGTTTAAACTTTGATGTTATCTGTACTAATGCTAGCTGTTGTCTGTGACTTTGTTCGGAATAAAATTTTACTTATTCCGTGGTTTTCTATACTGTGTTTTCCTTTTATTGTCAAATTTCTGTGTCTATTGAGTAGTTCTAAAAAGTAACAAGCATTTATTTATAAACTTTCGCGTTTATACTATACTAGCTGTTCCCGTGCGGTTTCATCCGCATGAAATAATGAAAATTTTATTTTATTGTTTACATTTGTCAAATTATCAATGGCAAATGTCAAAATGACATGACATGACAAACCTTGGCAATCTTGGTTCCTTGATGTTGGCAGCAACTTATGGTCTCTTTCCCACAATAGGGTTTTTATCCAAAATATTTACCCCCTAAGTTCAATAGCTTGAGAATATATAGCATAAAGCGTGACGTAAGTGTAAGGCTTTTTTTTAAAGAAATAATTATTCAAAAATATCGCTGACATCTTAGGCAACAAATAAGTGTGTGTTTACGCTTTATTATAATAGTAGAGACTAGTATAATAAAGCGTAAACACACACTTTGTTACATAGGATTTCAGCAACCACAGCATATTATTTAAAAAAAAATTATAATAAAAACCCCAACACTTTCAACACACGTTATATACTTCCACATTATGAATCACAGGAGGTAAATTAAAAAAAACAGCATGAAAAAGACAAAAAGTACAAGCCAATAGCAGTAAAAAATCAAAGTAACCATTACAATCTTCAGCCTATTCTTGTTGTCATTTGGTTATTTAAATATAATACCTAATTGGTTATGTGCAAGGTGGTGTTTGTCTCATTCCAAGGAACAATGCAATTATTCTGTAAGTTGAACACCGCGAAGGAACTTGACTGTACTTTCAAACATATCTGTTTGATTGTGTATTTGATATAGAGATGTGGTAAATATATGTACTTGTTAAAATGTCATTTTAATTGACATATATGTAGTTAGATTATTTACACATGTTTTCATACTAATATTATAAATGTGAAAGTTTAGATGGATGTTTGTTAAAGTTAGTAGACTGAACTGCGGAACGGAATTTGATGAAATTTGGTATAGATGTAGATGATAGTCTGTAAGAATTCATGGGCTATTCACTTTTTTTTTAATTCCCCGAGAAGAAGGAGGAGAAAGCTAGTATTTAACATTACAAAGATATTACAAAATTTAAATGGGCTAGGCAGAGGTATAAAGGAATTTTGAAATTAGAGTTCATCCAATTTTTTTCATTCGGACAGGCGTTTTTTTAACGTTCTCGCTTTTACAAAGGCCTTAAAATCACTTTAACGAATATTTCGTTCGTCCAGTGCTGTAAATGCAACATGGCGCCATTAAAAGTGTCGCGTTTTAAAATCGCTGCCGTAACAGTTATATGGAGAAGCATTTGACCTATTTCAATGCTTTATAACGCTCGTTATAAAAACGTTCATACCTAAAAAAATTATGGGCGTTTTTATAACGTCCGTTTTTCAGCCAATCTCACTCTTACCCCGTTAGTATGCGACTTACGGAATTTTCAATATAATTTAGGGTTTTCTTTATAGTACCAAGGAAAAATATCGTATAAGTCGATTGTTCCAGATTCTTCTCGCGTGGTCTCTCGCTCTTGGCATCAATGGAGTACTAACTGATACTATGAAACTGATAGTTGGTGAGTTTTGGATTTTTTTTTATTGTGTCTGAATTTTTTTTGTTGTGACTGAATGGCCACTGTTTGCATTGAAGAGGGATTTACAGATTCACCAGACTCGAAGTGGCCAAGCGCAAGGCGCTCAGCCTAAACCTCGTTATAATTACCGGATTGGGAGGCCACCGAGCTCTTAGATTGCTTCGGTGGACGCTCCATGAAGTGACTAGGCACAAGGGCCCCCGAGAGGAAACCTCGGCTTAGGCTGTCACTCAATACCCGTTTAGCCCCCGAGAAGGGAAGAGTTTTAGATATTACGTTAAGTACAAAGTGATTTTTTCGAAAGTGTACCATTGCGAATTTCTGCGACTGTACAGAACGAAGAAATGTTTGTCAAATTTGAATTAGACTCGCTTACTGTTGATTAATCGATCTAAAGGTACAGTCGGGGAAACTGGCGGTGTTCCTTATTAGCTACAATCGTTTAAAGATTTTGAAACACGTGGAACAATAACCAATACTCGTACAACGCAGCTTATAAATGTTTCTGTACGAAAAAATGTCTGTTAGTGATACATGGTTAGTTTTTTTCTTTCGGTTGCTTACTGCTTATTTGTAAAAAGGCGGATTTTTCGTTGCAATAAAGGCAAGTTTCCCTAAAGTGGAACACTGTGGAATTCCAGTACATACAAATCTTAAGTTCTAACAATTGTGTAAAAAAACATGATTTTTTGCGATTTTTTTTTGTTTTCGATAGTTATCTCTTTATAGGTCGTCCTCGTCCAGATTTCTTCTATCGTTGTTTCCCTGATGGTGTGGAGACATCAGATTTACAGTGCACCGGAGACCCTGTGGATATAATGGAGGGCAGGAAATCTTTTCCTAGCGGGCATAGTAGCTGTAAGTGTTACTGTACATAACTAGCTATTCCCGTGCGACTTCATCCGCATTTAATTTATTTTATTGTTTACATTTGTCAAATTCTTAATTACAAATATTCAAATGCACAAATGACGAAGGCCTTTGACATTGCATAACAATTATCGTTACTATGGTAACCTTGCTTCCTCGATGTTGGCAGCATGTAGTTTATGATCTTTTTCACACATGAAGGTTTTTTTCAATTTTACCTTCCAGGTTTAATAGCGTGAAAATATATAGCTTAAAGTGTGTTGTCAGTGTAGGGCTTTTAGTAAAGAAATAATTATTCAAAAATATGCTGTGATTGCTGACATCCTACGCCACAAAGTGTGTTTACGCTTTATTATATCTGTATAGAAAACGTTTCTTATGAAAATATTTGGTTGGTAGTATCGTTCTGTTCTCTGGGTACGTGTGCGCTGTGGGTGTGTGGGCGGCTGGGCGCGCTGCGCGGCCGCAGGGGCTCCGCCGCGCGCGCCCTTGCCTGCCTCGCGCCGCTAGTGATCGCGTTATGTGTCGCACTGTCCCGTTCCTGCGACTACCATCATCACTGGCAAGGTAACCTTTCAACTAACTTCGATTATCAATCTACCCTCACTTCGTTGGGTTTTGACTTTTTTACCTTATTGATTTTTTTTTGTATTTGCCTAAACTACTGAACATATTTTGATGAAGCAGATGTCATTAGATTCGTCTTCTTCCTTAGAGTGTCATAGGATATATACATCTGTACTGTTAAGAACAAAATTAGTACCGTGCTATAGAATTGACACAACTCAAGATTATCGGCATAAACGTCACGTCCCTAGCTGACAGCTGACAGCTGTCAATGTCACTACAAGTATGTATTTTGGCGCGCAACCTGGGTTTGGACGAGAAGTGTTGCTCTGAGTTTAAAGCGAGGGTATCAATTGAATAAGTTGTCTAAAAGTACCAACTTATGTCCTTACGGAGTTATTCAAAGTCTACCCTAAGGGTGACTAGGACAGTCAACTGCACTTCACACATATCTTTGGATTTCTTGTGCAGGCAGGTAATCTCAGGTAATAGAGATAAATGGACAGAGACAGAGTAAATGTGCCGACACTATACAGATTGGTGGTATTTTGCTCCATCCATAAATTTTCCGTTGAAATATATCCTATGTCACTTTATGATAATGTAACTATCTAATGGCGAATTTATGCAAAAGTCTAGACCTTAAAACAACGTTTTTAGACGAATTTTAATGTTAATTTTCACAAATTGGTCCTTTGAGTTGTATTTTACAAATCGAACTAAATCCATTTGTAACGTAGATGCTATCTAGAGTATTCCATTGCGATACTTTATTGTGTAAGGTGTCATACGATCTGACGGGTATGTTCATTATCTCCCGTACCTTTGCTACTCCCATACGGTTGGCGGAGGTTTTCATTCTCCAAATAACTCTATCATCCGTTATCTCAGTCACTCCCTTCTTGACGTTCACGCAATCCATCTCTTCCTATGTCTACCTCTACCGGTGTACTCATAACTAACGTTCTCCTTGTTACATGCATCCCTCCTCATAAAAGCATACCATGCTAACCTTTTACTCCTTATTTTTTTTTATAATATAAGATGGCAAACGAGCAAGCGGCCTGAATCCACCGAAATGGAATGCGACCGCTGCACATAAACATCCGCTCCACAATTGCAGATGCGCTGCCTACCTTTAATTGACGGTGGAGGAGACGCACATAAAAAGGACATTTCCCCGTCCCATGCGTCTCCTCCACCGTCAATACCACTTTTCTTTCCCATCCTTTCCTCTTAAGAAAAGGGTAGAAAGGGAAATGGACTAAAATTAGGCCTCCGGCACCACACTCATCACACGAAGCGCGGAATTGCTTCCACTTCACGCCTGTCTGTGTGGTCGTGGTATTGCTGGGAGCGTGCCGGCCCTGCAGAACGAACTCTCAGACTTCCTCTCCACTCATTTCGTATCTTATCAATTCGTGTTACCAAATATTTGAACAATCGGGTATATTGTTAATTAAATTCCAGATATCCTCGTGGGATCTACGTTGGGTTTTACAGTAGCTAGCTTCTGCTACCGGCAATATTATAATCCATTAAGCTCCGAGCTATCGGGTGTCCCATACGTAGTGTCAGATGCCAACCTAGTCAGGTTCAACGGCAAACCCGACAGTCCGTCTAAAGATCTTAAAGATATAGAATCGACGCCATTATTGAATGGTAAGAAAGAGGATAAATGGATATGAAAGGATTATAAAAAACAGAACGACAAACTTGTCTGACCCGGTGAGAACGACTGTGTGAAAATGTGGCAGTTGGTTTTGTGAACTTAAAGTCCAGGAAGCGTCATATTATGAACAATCAGGAAATAGTAACAGCAAGAGGCAATGTCACCTCTTCATAATTTCTATAAAAGAGTATCTAATTTTTTTTTCGTAATGGGTGAAATTCGAAAAAAAATGGTAATTTTTTGCTCTCTCTTAACTCTAAAAGCAGAGGCGCCTCTGTTAATATCAAAAAAATGCTATAAAATACGTGTACAAAACTGTTTAAGGCATAAATGTATGAGAAAAGGCGCTAAAGGTGTCCAAATTTCTTTCGACAAGACCCTGTATGGGAAGATATCCTTGTTGATGTTAAAATCTACATAGGCGTAAAAAATTACGCAAAACAAGGGATTTTGCGGCGTTTTGTAACATAACTTTAACCCCTACCGGGTCAGATAAGTTAGTTAAGTTATGTAAACGTATATTGACGTAAAAAAACAGGAATATAATTTTAAAAAATCTTCAATATTTTTACAAAGAAAAAACTATAATAAAAAAGGCATAATATATGAACAATGTAACTTTTAAGGGAGAATCTAAAAAGTAAAAAAACATACATTTTTTAAGAAAAATTAGAAAAGCATAGCTTATATTATAAATATTTAGAATTAGATAAAAAAAATGTTTTATTATTGTTTTAGTGAAAAAAAATAAAGTACCATATTTTTATCAAACACAAAACTGTTAAAATCAATAAAGGGACCGGAAATAATCAGTCGTAATAATGTAAATTATATTTAAAACAATATTAAGAACCCTCATCTACTTAAAAACCAAAAAAATGCTAAAAAGATTTTTTTCAATTTTACGTTGACTTAGTCTGTAGCATTCAATGTGTTAATCACTGGTCTGTATAAATGGATAGGCGTTTCATTTCGATTTCGCGTCTCTTAATGTTGAGAGTTAATTCAATCTATAATTAATCCTAGTCGCTATCAGCGCCGAAATGGCGAAAATCAAAAAAGACAGAAATCATTTTTTAACCTGTCCATTTATAGATATCATTGGTATTTATGCTTAAAACCATAGATAAGAGTTAATAAGTTTTGATTGAATTGATTTTTAAGAAAAAAAGGCCTTCAAAGGCCTTTTTTGATAATTCCTCATCCATAGGCTATTCACGGCTTTAGGGCAATAGTACTTAATTGTAGTTACTGTTTTATTATGAGTTTTAAACACGATCTGGAAGCATATATTCCTATGAAATGTGATATGGTGTTACCATTCTTTTATATTTTTTCTATTAATTTTTTGTCCATTTTTTTAATTTTTTTTAAAAGATGACAAAGTTGACAGAGAAGTAAGGGCAAGGTTTTTGTGTACTACTGTTAAGGTAGCAATGACAGAAATCTAGGCAGTCTTCGCTATTACGATTACTGTACTTTGTCAACTTATGATAAAAATATTTAAATACATAGAATATAATGAAATGTATAAAAGATTATATTTTTGTTCATAATTAAACATTTGAATACAATATACCAATGAATTTCTAAAAAAAAATAAAAAAATAACATATATAGTACACGTAAGATATTTATTTTTGACTAGAAAAATAGTAATATGGTGATTTAAGTATAAAAAAATAATGATTTTTTTTTAACCAGTGTTTTTTTTAATAATAGATACTGTTTTTTGTATTTTTTTCCTGTTCAGTCGTATAACGACGAATTTAATATAGGTTTTTTTTTGACTAAATAACTTTTTTACGCTGCAAAATGTTGAAAATGCTATTGTTACAAAATTTACCGACGTATTTGTTAAGTCGAATTCAATATAATTGAGAAAAAATCCTATCTAAACTATTTTATCTTTATAACTCTGTAGACTAAAAAATAGACATGTTTTGTATTAATTTCAATACTGAAATGTACCAAAATAAAATGACATTTCCAGTAAAATATCTATATGTTCAATTGAATTCAATTTTAAAAATTTTTTTGAAAAAAAAAAAAACACTATTTCATGTATCTTTTTTTCAACCAATATTTTTACATTCTGAGATTTACTCTAGTCTGGTTTTAACGTGAAAATATTTCTAGTTTAAGCGAGATTTTAAGATAATTTTGTATGAAAAAATCTGAGATTTTTTTGTAATTTTTTTTCTGTCATATACATTCCCGTTAATAAACAAGAAATGTTTAGTGTTTTTATGTAGAGATGTTATTTATATTTAATATTCTATTAAAGGAATTGTCTTCATTTCGATCGTTTTATTTTGAAACCCATAACATTTACAAAATTAACCTGACGTTACGGTGAAGAAAAAAAATCGTGATGCACATATCGGTGACGAAATTGTGTGACGTCAGAGTGCAGTTAACTGTCCTAGTCACCCTTAGGGTAGACTCCCTTCAGTGAGGACGTATACCTGGTGTTGATGATAATCCGTAAAATAAAAAAATGTAAATACAAAAAAAATCATTTATTTTCATAAATACTCTCACAAACTTATCTGTCCCAAAAAAAATCTTAAGCAAAAATTAACACATGTCAAGTAAGCAGTCTCTAGTGCTACCAGCCCAGGGCGCCCTGGGCGAGATAACTAGGGTGTCCCCTTTATTTACTAATATTAACAGGGAAGAGAACAGGCTTTTAAAAAACGTTATTTGCAATTTTAGTACACTTTTCTGTCTAGCGCCCTGGGCAGTTGCCATATCCTGACACTTAGGGCTCGCGCACACCTTTGACTAAACTATCGCGGAATTGTTTAGTCTCGCTTTGATTCCTATGGTGCGTTACTCGATTTTTAGGTTCAACTAAACTGTTGAAGGCTGCAAAACAATCGACAATCGCACAACAGATATGCGATTGTTTTGTCAAAGGCGCACGCACGATCTTAACCTAAATTTTAAATTTGGAATTCTGTGTTTTCTCGTCGTAAGAAGTTATTACATTGGGCCAGATAAGTTTGCAGCACTATGTTTAATGGCACAAAATTATATTAAACAAAAAAATAACTGCTCCTTCATACATAAATCTTATTAAAAATTAAACTTAGATATTAACATATTAAAAAATGTCGAAACAGTTTTGATCCAGCAAATATTAGACTGTTTAATTTAAAAAATTTGGAATTTTTTTCATTAATCAAAAATATAATAACTATAAAATGGGGCAAAAAAAATCTGGCAGAATTCATAAAACAAAAAAATCATTACAAAAAATAAAAAAAAATATACCATTAATTTTTTTTATAAAGAATTTTTCCACAAGCCTCTGAAATTTTGGATCTAAGTATAAAAAAATGTCCAAATATGTCTTCCAACATTGCAAAAAGGGTATAAAAGGATATTTTTCAGTTGAAATTATAATTTTTTAAAACAAGCAACAAGTTTGAATAAATTTAAACAGAAGGCAATTTTAACTCCTAAATCATAAAAAAATCTTACCAAATTATTCTTTGGGCATAATCAAAATCTTTCCAATATATTTCTTTAGTGAAAAATACATAAAAAGTCACTATATTCATCATCAAATACCAGAAAAACTCCATCAAAACAATTTTATACGACGGACGAATAAATCTTAACCTCAAAATTATATACGGAACCAAAAAATATCTTATTTCAATCATTTTTTGTAACGCTAAAACTGCAAATGTACATACACAATATGGTATTAGAAAAGATATACAATTTTGATCTTTTAAATTGTCATATAGACTATAAATCAAGAATATATAAACAGGTATTGTAGAGTATATTGCGAAGGAATATTTTCCGAACCATCTATTCCATATATAAAAGGTGTAATGCCTATTATCTG
The DNA here is from genome assembly GCF_000836215.1 of Papilio polytes. NCBI lineage: Eukaryota > Metazoa > Arthropoda > Insecta > Lepidoptera > Papilionidae > Papilio > Papilio polytes. The sequence goes on from NW_013527248.1 coordinate 574,897, forward strand.
CGAGTAAATAAGGATGCACTAAAGTGTTATAATGAACAATTAAAGCAATTAATAAACCAAATAAAAACACTAATAGCTTATTATAGTATAACATTTTTAAAGTTGATTTTAACTTCCCTAAAACATATGGTAAACCAAAAACACCATAAAACAGTAAAAAATAGAATATTTGAGGCACATGAATGACCGCTTGATGTGCAGTTTTATCGCCCAGAACTATACCATTATTAATAATAACGAAAATTATAAATAATAATAATAAAATAAATTGTGTTCCGATGAAGAAAAAATCCGATAATGTTAATAGTTTAAAAAATGTACTCATATAAGTAAATAAATGATATTTCACAGCTATATAAAAATCATTTAAATTGTAATACCTTTTCAATTTAGTTCTATCAGTTTCTTGAGCCAATAGAGAATTCTTTCGTAATGTTAGCATATTCAAAAATATATTACCGTACACACGTGAACTTTTAATAAAAACATCAATATTTCTATGTAGAAAAATCATAAAAATCCATGCTATATTAGTCTGTCTCATCAAAACACAGGACAAACCGAACGTAAGTATTAAAAATTTATTACTGTTTCCGATACAAAAGCGAGTATATGCCAATAAAAACATCATAGACAAAGTATCTGTATAGTAAACATGTGAAAAAAAGTACAAAGGAGGTAGAATAGTTAAATTAACCGCTTGCAGTAATATTTTCAAAGGATTACTTGAATTACCATAAATATGCTGCAATAATGACGAAAATAATAACAAATTTATACAAGAAGCAATCAAATTCACATATCTTAGATTATAAGTGGTACAAGAAAATGGTGAGATAACAGTTGATATTAAATACAAGCCTGGTAATGTTGTTATTTTTGGATCCCAGTATGTAAAGTTTTCTTCACAGTAGAGCATTCCTTGAGGTAAATGGTATAATTCATCAATTACTATAGGTATTGTTGTAAAAACTTTATCGAATATTAATTTTGAAGCTGCATAATAACTCATTAAGAGTATACCGAGGAGTGTGTAGTATTTTAAATATTCCATTTTTGATTATTTGATCTGAAAAGAAAACTTTTTTTGAGAACTTGTGACAAAAGTTTTGATTTTACGTCATTTGTCCCATGAATGTTCATGAATGTAAGATTGCAAAATCATTTATGTATAATCTAATAAGAATGATTGCCAATAATGCATGATTAGATTTTATAAGCTTCTTCAATAATACTTTACAATAACTAACATTGTTAATAATACAGTTTCTTCTTATCGTTCGCTGTTTTCTTAATTGTATGCTTATCAAAGGATGAATTTACAAAAATCGCTATTAATAAGCTAAAAAGGTACAAACAAATAAATGTTAGTATGGGATAATTTACTTACTTAATTTCCGTATTACAATATTTCCTTTACTCGATCTGAATTTCCTAATGGATTGTTCTCAAGCAATACTTCATGGCAATTACTTTTATTATACATACAATTACTTAATTTCCGGTGTTTTTGTAAATACTTTTACCGGTTAAAATTTACAATTGACATAACAAGAATGGCGGCATTTTTGACATTGACACTATATCCTTTTTTTATAGTTTTTGGCTTTGCTACGAAACTTTTAAGCCAACATAGACAAGTTACAATTAACATTCAATCAATTGCAAATTAAAATTAAATCTTGACGTACATCAATAGCACCTTAATTGCTTTGATTTTAAGATACCTTGTAATCGTTTATTAAAATTAAAATTATGTATTAAAACCATAGTTATTTACAGAGGTCAGTAATTGAAATAAATTACCAAATCCGAAAACTGCACATCCCTAGTTTGACATTTTTAACGGACAAAAAGTTTAAAACTTTACAAATCGAACTTCGAGAAAATTACTTTTTAATATTAGAATTAGATTAAAGGAACTATGTCAGGCGATAAATTCGACAAGGCTAATAGCTTAATTGCTAAACTAAAAGCTCATGGTACTGAGAGTGATTCGTGTAATTTAAAAGAAGTGTACGAGTCATACAAAAGTATTTTAACAGAATTGCCTGCTAAAGACAGAGGTTCTTTTTCGTTGAATGTCTTATGTATACTATGCAGGTATTTATTCATTAAAATAATACTTAAGTTTCATATGACTTATTTTTGATGAAACATAAAAGAGTTTCAACAAACCAATCTTGGATTTACGGAAACCATAGCTTCTATAAAAACAAAGTTTTTATATTTTTTATAATTTTCGTATCATCATCAACTTGCGCTTATCCCTTATAGAGGGTCGGCACAGTATGTGCTGCTCCATACATCTCTATCAGCCGTCATATCTGAATCCACTCCATTCTTAAACATATCCTCTTTCACATAATCCATCCATACTTTCTTCAGTCTTCCTCTTCCTTTGTAGCCATCCACATTCATTCTTAACACTTTCTGGTTTATGTCCCCATCGTCTCGTTGCATAACATGTCCTATTTTGAATCTTTGTATGAAATGAAATAACTCAAAAACTACTGGACCGCTTTCAAGATTTATTTCACCATTAAAGCTACATTATCAGTAACATAAGCTATATTTTTTATAATGGCTAGTTTTTAGTACAGTCTTAACAGATTTTTTCATTTACTAATGCTTTTAACTATACTAAATTTGCAAGCTTTAATGACAGGAATCGAGTCATATTTAGAAGTTACTTTTAAGACTATTGAGCTGTTACTATTTATATTTGTTATAGGAACATCGAGAAAGTACCAATATGGAGGGAGAAGATCTGCAAGACACAGTTGCTGGAATTATCAGTGTGTTGTGTGCGACAAACTCGGCCACTAGATAAGACAGACCAAGTGAAGATTTTAGCTTGTGTTTATCATATACACAGATACCTTGTGAGACAGGTAACTATTAACTAGCGGTCAAAATACTTGAATAGACTGTGTTCTTCTAAATTATGTTCTACTACCTTGCTCTCGAGACCCCAACTGCGCGGAATTAAAAGAAATCAAAAGTAAGTAGCCTATGGGACCTTACGGATTTTACATCTATGCCATATTTCACCAAGATGTAACAGTTTTGGCTACAAACTCCAACAATCATCCATACATCTAAACTTTCGCAATTATAGTAGTAGTAAGATTATCATCTCATCAGAGATTGACCGTCGGTGTCTCAGTGGTTTAAGTACTTGACTTGTAATATACAGGTCTTGGGTTCGAATCCCGCAGTGTACCAATTTTTGGATTTCTGTATGTATTGAAATAACTCAAAAACTACTGGGTCGATTTCAAAAATTCTTGCACCAATAAAAAGCTATGTTATGCATGGCCGGCTCTCCCCCAGCAATACCACGACCATATAGAAAATAGGCGAAAAGTGGAAGCAATTCCGCGTTTCGTCTGATGAGTGTGGTGCCGGCCTAATTATAGTCCCTTCTATCCTTTTCTAAGTATGGGAAGGGAAAGTGGATTTGACGGTGGAGTAGACGCATAGGAAGGGGAAATGTCCCCTTTATGTGCGGCTCCTCCGTCAATGAAGAGTAGGCAGCACATCTGCAATTGCGGATGTTTATGGGCAGCGGTCGCTTTCCATTTCGGTGGATTCAGGTGGCCGGTTCCTCGTTTGCCACATTATATTATAAAAAAAATAAAAATGTAACAAACATGTAAATTATTTTCAGGACACAATATTACAAGCAGCGTTATTGTTAAAACTGTCCTACATGCCTTTCGAAGTTACCGAAGAATTGCTCCAAAGAGACCATTACAAAGTATACTGGAGTATTCTAGCAGATAGAATATTTTATATAGAAAAATTGAAATCATCAAGAAATATCAATGATTTATTAAAAAAATTAAACGAAGATATTAAAATGTTAATAAAAATATACAATCCAGTACAGTTCTGTTCGAATATTTTAACGTTTGTTATAAAAAAATTACATTTTTTATACAGTGATGTGAAAACGGAAGAATTGATGGCGGTTTATAGAAATATTTTTGATTGCATTACAACCAAAGATAATATAAAGCTGTTTAAAAGTATTACAAATGAAGAAGCAATAGATATATATATAAAATTGAATGATTGTCTATATGTTATAATTGATAATGATTCGAAAGTTAATTTCAAAGGCTCCGATTTAGAGTTTCTTGTGAGAAAAATAATATCATTATTAATACATTGTTCAGATATATTTCATTGCTTGCAAATGATTTATTTGAACTGCTTCTGCTGTATTTTCAAGTATAAAAATGATTCAGATTATATAAATTCAGTATTAGAAGGTTTCCAAAATAATTGTGAGACAGCGGAAAAGTTGGGATATAAAAAAATTATGTATGCCACTTACCCTTATATATCACAATTATTACGACTTTTCATTGATTATTTTATTAATATTAATAACGAAATGGATTTTAGTAATACAATACAGAATTGTTTGAAAATTATTATATATTTAACCGAGAAATTATATATAACCCAACAAATATCTAAATGTGATAACTGCAGTGTTAAAACTGGATTACATGATGCATTACGTTTAACATTTTTAGCCAAAAATATAATAAATATATCTATAGAAAAAAATCTAGATATAAAAATGATATTTCAAAATTATTTTGATATAGTTTTAAAACAATATGCAATATTAAATCAATTGAAAAAATTGAACTGTTCAAATTACGAGAGATGTTTGAAGAAATTACAAGCCGATGTACATAATACTGCTATATATTTGAATAAAGCGAAATTCTATGAATATTCAATAAAAATGTTCAATATATATGTTAAAACTGAGTTATTTAATGTGAAAAGTGCTGAATTTACGAATATATCGAGAGCATTTTATAATAAAAGCATAAGTGAATTAGACTGTATGCTGTTTGATGAAGCTATCAAGGGAGCATATCTGAGTTTGGTATTCTCCGGAGATGGGTTACATGAAAAATATATGAGTCTAGTAATGGATATCAAAGCGAAAGCGTTGAAAAATGATGGTAATGAAGCTATACAAATTTTAACGGTTTTATCTGTTTGTAAAGATTTATCGGAGAAGAAAGATTATGTAAATCTGAAGCCTTTTTTCTCCAAGTTGAAGTTCAGGTGAGTTTTGATATTTTGAATCCATCCGCGTTGTCATAAGATAGAGTAGTTTGATTATCGCATATGTAGTATCGAATTAAATTTGTATGAAGGCAAAGCCGTACTTAATAGACAGGTATCGTAGTGACGAAACACGTAGCGAATTACGAACTATCGATATTCGGTTTAAATAATTATCGAACTTAACTAAAATTATTATTTACTTGTTAACTAATTTCTAGTATTGATTATAGTGTAGAGAATTTCACGATGATAATAAAAATAAGAAAACAGTGTTTTTTTTAATTCATAAGTTATAACTATGAATCTATCGGTTCCAAGTGCTATAAGAATGAAAATCGAAAAGATTTATGACTGATTTTACACAACCCATCCCTACTAAATTATTTAGACACACTATAGTTAAAAACCCAAAAGTAGCCTATGTTCTTCCAGATTACCGATTCGTTTAGCAGTTTAGGTTAACTCTAACAAACATCAAAACTTTGCCATTTATAATATTAGTAAGATTTCAAATGATTCAATTTGTTAATCTATACTAATATAATAGAGAGGAAAGATTTGTATTTTTGTATGTATTGAAATAACTCAAAAACTACTGGGACAATTTCAAAAATTCTTTCACTATTAAAAAGCTATGTTATCAGTGAGTAACATAGGCAATATTTTTACATATATATTTTAATTGCATGCGAGTGAAGTCGCGAGCAATATACTAATATAATTTTCTATTATTTATATTTAGATATATTATTTTTTTTCAGTGTTTTATTGAAACATGAATTTTCAATGTACGTCAAACTATGGCCGTCTATAGTACCCATAGCCGGTGTTTGGATGTCTTTGAATGAATTAACTAAAAATCTACATACATCGTGGTTGAAAGGTAAGGGTCCGTTCACACGGTAGCTTAATCTGTTCCCTTGTTCATACGAACACTATATAAATATATTTTATCTATACTGTAAATTATAAAGAGAAAATATTTTTGTTTTTGTATATATTGAAATAACTCAAAAACTACTGGGGCAATTCTTTTTCAACAATAGAAAGCTATGTTGTCGCTGAGTATTATATTTCACGTATACGAAGTCGCGAGCAACACCTAGTTCTTTACTATTATAAATTATTAAGTAATGTAAATCAAATGTTAAAATTACAACAGAGGCCTTTCCCTAACAATTATAATTACCAGCAATTTAACTTTGCGATTGGCTTGTAGTTTTTGTCCCTTTCCCATATGACCTTTTTCTACCAATCTATACACTCCCTAAATTAATTAGCGTGAAAATAAATAGACTACTAGCTTCCACCCGCGTCTCCTTCCGCGTGGAATTAAAAACAAACGAAATCAACTAGCCTATGTGTTCTTCCAGACTTCGCTCTATATCTATACCAAATTTCATCGAGATCCATTAAGTTTAGGCTACAAACTCTAACAAACATCCATCTAAACTTTCATATTTATAATATTACTAGCTGTTCCCATGCGACTTCATCCGCATAAAATTATAAAAATTTCAATTTATTGTTCACATTCGTCAAATTTTCAATTGCAAATGTCAAAATGGCATGACATGACAAAACTAGGTAATCTTGCTACCTTGATATTGGCAGCAACTTATGGTCTCTTTCCCACATTAGGGTTTTTATCCAAAATTTTTACCCCCTAAGTTCAATGGCGTGAAAATATATAGCCTAAAGCGTGACGTAAGTGCAGGCTTTTTATTAAAGAAAGAATTATTCAAAAATATGCTGTAATTGTTGACATCTTAGGCAACAAAGAAGTGTGTGTTTACGCTTTATTATAATAGTACAGATATAGCTTATAAGTGTAGGGAATTTTATTAAGAAAGTAATATTAAAAAATATGCTGTTATTTCTTATATTCTGCATAACATTGTGTTTACGTTTTATTATTTTAGAACAGATTAATTTAATGGTGTCTCTTAATTCGTATTTCCTATGTATTTCAGGTGAAAATGAAGAGGATTTATTATGTATTTTATACGAAATAATGATGGAAACTCCGAACGCAGTTCGAACAATACATTCTGATTATTATAAGAATATTGTCGCTGAAATGTTACAAAGAATTCAACAGAAACCGGTAAGTAACAATTGTTAAAACACAAAGCTACAAACTTACATGCAAAGATAAAACAAGATATATCCTTAATTGACTAATATAAAGCGGGAAACCTTTTATCTATGTATTGAAATAACTTAAAAACTGTTATTATTGTTACGAATATAAGGGATAGAGTTAAAACGTCAAATTTTCTGCCTTAATTTATTGACGACTCACAGTTATAGCGAATTACAACACTCCACGACACACAAAATACAGAATCACTGACACAGAGCACACAGAACACCATTTTTCGCTCAGGACTACTTTTTCCCAGTACACTTCCCCAGTACCCCGAATTTCGATCTTCTTGTCGTTATTCATTTGTCATTTTATTCCAGAACTTTCTCGATAGTCCGAATTACATAAATTTCAGAATGGAACATTCTGGAAGCCGTTTCGAATATTCGAGACATCTTTTCGAGAACGTCATTTTCGCTGCTCGCGGCGATCGAACATTCTGGAAACAGCTCGATTATTCATACTCATCAATAGATGACGTCGCGAAAGTATTATATTTTACCATTATTAGGCTTATGTTTTTTTTTTTGTTTATAGACAAAGAAAATAGAAGAAAGAATAATACAAGCTAATTTACTATTTTTAAAAAGTGAATACGATATTTCTGAAGCAACAGAGAAATATGGATGGAAACAAATTGATGCGGTAAGTTGAAAATACATGTTGAAAGTTTGGATGTATGGATGTTAGAGTAGCTTAGACTGCTGAACGGATCTCTATCATTGTCATAGATGTAGAGGATAATATGGAAAACATAAACTACTTACTTTTGTTTTTTTAATTACACGCGGACGACGTCGCGAGCGAAAGCAAGTCTATACTATTATAAAGAGGAAAGATTTGTATTTTTGTTCGCATTAGTATAACTTAAAAACTACTGGGATGATTTAAAATTTTTTCACCATTAAAAAGCTACGTTATCAGTGAGTAATATAGGTTATGTTTTTTAATTATTTTCATATGAAACAAGCTTGAAAACACATCCTATGTTACTCACAGAAAAATTACCTTTCTAGTCCCTAGTTTCTAGTTCTAGTTCTAGTCCCAGTAGTTTTTGAGTTATTCCAATACATACAAAAATAAAAATCTTTCGCCTTTATAATATTAGTATAGATAAAAATAGCTATTAATTTTTTCAGACTTCAAATCCTGAACAAATAAAAAATTTACGAACTCTGCCGCAAGAACAGCCTGCTTTGAAACACGCTGTAGAAGCAGTTGAACTATGGACGGAGATATTACCTAAATTAAATACAGGTAAGACTAGAAAATAACATAAAAGTTATTTATTTACTAGCTGTTGCCCGCGACTTCGTCCGCGTGGTATTAGAAAACATACGAACTATATAAATAACAAAAAACTACGTATCCCTCGGGAACCGGACATCTCGGGGATGAACCTCGTATACTCCCATGTATACTCCAGACTTTATTATATATCTGTGCCAAATTTCAATAAGATATGTTGAACTTGCAGAATGATCGAGTAAACATTAAAAAACTAAATTAATGAATCCCACGGGAACCGTAACTATTCCCGGGATAAAAAGTAGCCTATGTGTTCTTCCAGACTATGCTCTAAACCTGTGTCAAATTTCATGGAGATCTGTTCAGCTGTTTAGGCTATAAACGCTAACATCCATCCATCCATCGTAACTTTCGCATTTATAATATTTATATGATTAAGTAGAACAATTATTTTTAAACATTACAGAGTTTCACATTTTATTGTAACTGGAATGTAAACATTTATCATTTTCACGTTTTTGAGGTGTTTTTAGCTTGTATGTATGTTCAAAATATAGCCTATGTTACTTAGAGATAATGTAGCTTTTAAATGGTCAAAAAAAATTGAAATTGTCCCAGTAGTTTTTGAGTTATTTCAATACATACAAGAATACAAATCTTTCCTTTTTAAGTATAGAAGAGGTGTAATTTTTTTAAGTTCCGCGCGGACAAGTCCGGGTTAAAAGCTACGTCTGTGGTTATCAAGATCTGTTAATCCGTTTTTGAGATACGTAGAAACAAACATACATACGAACTTACGCATTTATACTAGTAATATGTACAGTAAACCTCCTATAACGCGGTTGTTGGTTCAGCATTATAATACATTTTTCAAAAAGCCAGCCGTAAATCGCCTTATAGGGGGTCTTTTTTTAACTGTTGTCGATATTCGCGTTATAGAGGGTGATTACCGTGTTATAAGAATTCGCCATATAGGGAACTCATTTTATAAATCGTTATAGAGGATAATATCCGTTATAAGAATATATATAATATGTTATAAGAATTCGTCTTATAGCGGGTTCTTTACAAATTGTTATTAATTATCGCGTTATATGGAATTCCGCGTTATGAAAACTCGCGTTATAGGAGTTTACTGTATGTTAATTTATCTTCCAGCTAATCCGACTCTTCAGCATTCGTTAAGGATAGCTGAAGTGTTTGTTCAGCAGCTGCTGTACACGCAACGTGTACAGCAGGGCTTACAGCTGGCCCACGTCTGCTGCGAGCTGGCCCGGCGCCTCGGGGACAAGTGAGTGGCCACAACACTGACTGACTACACTTAGATCTCACTTAACCCTTGCTTGATGATTTATGCATCGGTATTATCTTCCTTACACAAACTATTTGGGAAAAACATTTTCTTACTATGTTTATTTCCTTAATCTATGTTTAATTTGTTATTCAAAAAGAAAAAAATCATGAATTTAAGGGTTAAGTCAAACTAAATTATTTTTGCATGTTTTTTGACGCTTATACCTATGTTTTATGTTAGTTTAGTTAAAAATTAATCATTCTTATTCTAGGTTGCAGAAGTTTCCATTTATTTTATCGTTAACTATTGCTCGCGACTTCGCCCGTTATAAATTTAAAATAATATAGCCTACGTTACTCAGTGATATTGTAGCTTTTTAATGGTTAAGGAATTTTTGAAAGACCAGTAGTTTTTGAGTTTTTGCAATACAAAAATCAAAAAATTAGAAAGTACAAATCTGTCCTCATTATAATCTATACTAATACTATAAAGTGGAGAGATTTGTATTTTTGTTTGTATTGAAATAACTCAAAAACTACTGGGGCGATTTTAAAAATTCTGTCACCGTTATAAAGCTACTTTATCACTGAGTAACGTAAGCTATTATATATTTTTTATTATTTTTTAACTTCACGCGGACGAAGTCGCAAGCAACAGATAGTATTAAGTATAGATAAGTTTTAAATTCTATCAAACATCAAAATACATTTCTTCCATAGGAAATAAAATTCCTCGACTATAATAACGTTTTCTTCTTAGGAAAGCCTACATCTGTAATGTAGGAGTTATTTTACAATATGTGAACAAGCCCTTAGACAGAGTTGAACAAATGGTGACAAACGCTATTAAATATTGGCAAGAATTGATATCATCCAAGCAACACCTGGAGGCGATGCTAGTGTTCGCATGTGATTTAGCTGTGAGTGTGTTTATAAGTGTTTTTGGTCTAAAAATTATTGTTTCTTGTGTTTATAATAGCTTTAGCCCGCGACTCCATACGCGTAGGATAAAAAAAAACTAAATAGTCTGTTGCCCAGACTATCTACATGTATGACAATCATCGAGATCCGTTCAGTTTAGGTTAACTCTAACAAAACAAGTTTCGTATTTACAATATTAGTAAAATAACCGGCTTAAATTTGTAGCCTAAACTGTTGAACGGATCTCGATTCTTGTCACTCATGTAGATAGTCTGGAACACATAGGATACTTTTAATTTTTTATAATTCGTCGCAGATGGAGTCGCGGGCGAAAGCTAATAGGATAAAAAGCGATTATCACTGTACTGAATCATATACATATTTAAAACTATTGTTTCACGTACTAAACTCCCTTGTGACACTTATGGCCGGTTTTTAAGGACTCAGTCGTTATATCCGATTATGTCGACAAATTCAAAGGGTTATTGTTCCACGTACTAAACTTGTGTCACTTATGGCCGGTTTTTAATCGGTTTCTTTAATTATAATATTCTTTTAGATGTATTACGATCGCTGTGGTTCTTGTACAAGTGATAAATTGCTGCAGTTCGTACAAGCTCGGATATTAGAAGAGGAAGTTAATTGTAAGTTTTATATGTAAAATAACATTATTTATTAACGAACAGACAAACCAAACAGATTGACACTTATGGCCGTTTTAGGCGCTCTCACTGGAGAGTCGGTTAAAACTATAGTCTTTATCTAAACTAATATTATAAAGAGGAAACATTTGTATTTTTGTATGTATTGATATAACTCAAAAACTACTGGGTCGATTTTAAAAATTCTTGCAGCATTAGAAAGGTAATTTATCAAAGAGTAAGATAGGCTATTTTTTAATTAGAAGTCGCAGGCAACAGCTAGTATAAAACTAGCTGTTGCTCGCGACTTCGCCCAAGTTAAATAAAAAAAAGTATTAAAAAGCATAGCCTATGATAACGTAACTCTTATGGTGCAAGAATTTTTGAAATCGTCCCAGTAGTTTTTGAGTTTCAATTTTCTCAAAAATACAAATCTTTCCTCTTTATATTAATATTAGCTTTCGCACGCGACCCCGTCCTCGAGGAATAGAAAAACGCAAGTAGCTTATGTGTTCTTTCAGACTATCCTGTACATCTATACCAAATTTCATCGAAATCCGTTCAGTAGTTTAGGCTACAAACTCTAACAAACATCCATCTTAACTTTCGCATTTATAATATTTCGTCTTATTCCCTTATAATTTGTGTACAGTAGACTTAGCTGTAGGAAGACTGCTGGAGGCTCACGCGCAGATTTCTGACACTCCTGACACACTGACGAGAGTGTCAGCTCCTCTCAGACATTATGTCACTGTCACTAATAATGGTAAGTAGCTTGTGTAGTTATAATTTTAACTTTCGTTTGAATAATAGAGCCTTGAAACTTCAAATTCCATTAAAATCACGTCCATAAGATTGTATAAGGTTCGTAAAGCTTCATTCGTTTGAAATTCCAGTTATTTTTAATTACTAATAAAAAAATCGAGTCTATGTCTTCTTATATCTATGACATCGAGATCCGTTCAACAGTTTAGTTTACTAAATCTAACAAATATCCATCCATATAAACTTACGTATTTATACTTGGGGGGTATCTAGCCTAGAGAATCGTGGTATTTGAAATATTTTTCTCCTCCTCCTCCTTCTAAAAAGACCAAAAGGAAAATTTTAAGAAATCTGCCCCCTCTATAAAATACCAAATTAAGAAAACCGCCCCCTTCTATAAAATACCAAATTAAGTAAGCTGCCCCCTTTATAATAGACCAAGTAAAGGAAACCTGTTCCCCCTCTTGAAAACCAAATAACGAGAGCTGCCACCCCCCCCTCTAGGTAAGACCAATATTAAGAAAGTTGCCCCCTTCTAGAAAAGACCAAATTTAACAAACCTGTCTCTTTTACCATCAACTGGTTCACATTACCATCTACCTCCCCACTTAGAGTTCGTAGTTTACCCTAAGTTGATGACTGGACGTCTTAAGTATACTTAACTTGCGCTGTGGGTTGGTTTGACTTGACTAACTATAGTCAATCTGCACTTTGTCCTGATAGAATTTCCTTTAAAACAGAAACAACTTGGGTATCACGTCGATACCGTTCTCTGTTACTCCGTACATATACGTGTGGGGGCGCGCTGTGCGCGGGGCGCGGCGGCCGCGCGCTCGCGCTGTGGCGCCGTGCGCGCACTGCGCTGTGCGCCGCGCTGCGCCCCGCTAGTGCTATCATCACTGCGGATATATATACCGTTTATATAGATACTAATGCTGTCGATGCAGAGGTAAGTGACACACTTCATAAGTCGGTATAAAGCCGACTGATTGTTTACTTTTTAGAAAATTGCCAATGAAAAAGCTGACTGACTGGTTGTTTGCGTTAGTTGAAAATGCCGACTGACAGATTGTTTACTTTTTAGAAATTTTCCAATGAAAATGCTGACTTATTGTTTACTATTTAGAAAATTGTCAATAAAAATGTCGATTGACAGATTGTTTAATTTTTAGAAATTCGTCAATGAAAAAGCTGACTGACTGGCTGTTTACGTTGGTTGAAAATGCCGACTGACTGACTGTTTACTTTATAGAAGTTTTCCAATGAAAATGCTGACTTATTGTTTACTTTTTAGAAATTCTTCAATTAATCCGACCGACTGACTGGTTACGTTTTAGAAATATGTCAATGAAAATGCCGACTGACAGATTGTTTACTTATTAGAAATTCATAGTTCATTCGACTGACTGATTATTTACTGTTTACAAACTTGACAATGAAAATGCCGACTGACTGATTGTTCACTTTTAGAAATTCGTCAATAAAAATGCCGACTGACTGGTCGTTTATATTTTAAGAAATCTGTCAATGACAGTACCAACTGACTAATGTATTACTTTTTAGAAAACCTATTTGCTCTTCTAACACTATTTGTCAACTCTACACAGGTAAATATAGATCGCATCAAACACATCCTAGGTCTGCAACCGACGAACGAAATACAACCTCATACAATACATAAAGAAGAACAACATACACCAAAACACACACAAATAGAAACAATGCTAAAAAGTACTACGTTTAGAAGATTACAGACCAGTCCAAGTTCTCCCTTAGTGACGTCATCATTCACAATGCCAGAATTCCTTAAACATAATAAAATCTGTCAATGCTACGCCTGCCAAGTTCCTTACAGCTTCTTAATAGCAACCAGAACTTGTCTTCTAGAAGCTTCTATGTACTACAGAAGTAACGACTTTCATATAGCAAGGAATTACTTCGATGGTGCAACAGAAGCTTTGAAATTAGCTAAGGAGAAACTTTTAAATAGCGTAGAATTGAAGTGTGAAAAATATATAAGCGAAATAATTAAAAATTATTGGAATAAAGAAGTTGGATTGATTGAAGCAGAAATATTGATAGAAGAGAGTTATATGGAATTGTCGCAGAACGATTTCACTAATATTAATAATAAACTAATAAGATTGGACGAAATTACGAAAGAAATCAAAATTGATCTGTATTTACAAACAGAAATTAATAATCTACTGATAGCAACATCTAGACTGAAAAATGCGATACAGAAGCAACAAGAAGATGCGTTAGAAATAGAGATGGAACATTTATCTCTAAATCCTAATACGGAATTAATAAAAACACCAGAATCAAAGAAAATACCATTAAAAGGGACAAATAAAATTGTCAAACAAAACGAATTGCCCTCATTGAATTATAAAATAAGTAAATTGAATTTAGACGGTGAAAATTATGATGAAAAAGAGCCAATAAAAGAAGTAAAAAAATCGAAATTTAAAATACCAGAGCCGGTGATAAGTAGACCAATTTTGGAGACCCTAACTCCAGGACCAAAGACCAGAATAAAAGCGGAGACCACAAATCAACTAGCAAAGACCAGAGTAAAAGTAGAGACCACTCCGGTTCCGAAGACCAAAGTTAAACCAGATATGACTCCTAGTCTAAAGTCAGATTTAGAGACCACAGCAACGTTTCCAAAGACCACGCAAAAGTTTGAGACCACAACTCCTTTGCCAACCAGGGTAAAGATCTTACTGACTCAAGCCAGTCAGGACCAGGGTACTCCAGTTTCAAAGACTGAGGAGTTTTTCACCCCATCTTCAACCCCTTCGGAACAATTTTTCACACCGATGTCTTCTGTTAAAACATATACGAGAAAGAGGACGGCTATTGTGAAAAATTTAGAAAATGTATTTTCAACGACTCAAGTTGATATTGAGAAAGAAAACAAAGTAAGTCTTTTATAGATTTTTTCCGTTTATTTTTCTCGATAATTTAAAATACCTCCGCGATGTATTCAATTAAAATTTAACTAATAATTGATATAATAGCTTTTGCCCGCGACTCCGTCTGCGGGGAATTGACAAAATCAAAAGTAAGTAGCCTATGTGTTCTTACAAATCCTCTACATCTATACCAAATTTCATCGAAATCCGTTCAGCAGTTTTGGTTACAAACTAACAAACATCCATCTAAACTTTCGCATTTATAATATTAGTGTGATTACGTCATAAGCTTTCGCACGCGAATCCGTCTCTCGTAATGAAAAAAAGCAAAATTAGGTATCCTATGTTCTTCCAAACTATCTACATATGGCAATTATCAAAATCCATTCAGCAGTTAAGGCTACAAACTCTAACATCCATCTAAACTTTCGCATTTATAATATTTAGTAATGATTTATGTTTTATAGACAGGTGTGCGAACAAGACGCGCTGTCAGCAGTCGACTGAACCCGCGCTGAACTAAATAATTACAATTTGACTGAACAAATATAAATTTTATTTATACATTATTTCATTTGAGACTTAGGGCCTGTCTCACCAAATTGTAAATTGCCTGATAACAATCGTGTAAAATGTGATGAAAATATCGGATTTTGTTATGACAGTGACGTTTTTCAACTATCTGAGCCTCTATCAGCCAGTAGTGGGACAGGCACTTAATTTTGTAAAAAATATACTTTTTGTCACTAAAATTACAAATAAACAACTATATTTAACTGTTTAAATCCAAACGAATCAAACTGTCATTTCTAAACTATTTATTTATATCTGTACTAGCTTTAGCTCTCGACTCTGTCCGCGTGAAATAAAAAAACAAAAGCAAATAGCCTATGTGTTCTTCTGGACTATGTTCCACATCTGTGCCTAATTTCATCTAGATCTGTTCCGATGTTAAGGCTTTTTAACAAACCATCTAAATTTTCGCATTTATTATGTATGATTGTAACTTTTTTATTTTCTTTTGCTTTTCTATGATTTAATTGTGTAATTCCGAACGAAGTTACATCACATTTGGCTAGATAATTTTCGTAATATAGTTTATTTTATTTCCGAATATTGAAACGAAGGTTAAACAGCGACATATGACGTCACTAATGGAATTTATAGAAGCGTGGCTTTAACTGTTAACGGCGTTTTCATTATTCGTCTGTTATTTGTAACTTTTAGTTTTTAAGCGCTTATCTGATTGTGTTCGTATTGTTAATGTTTTGCATTGTAAGTTTTTTTAATAATAAATGTTTTGTGATTTTTATGAATTTTTAATTGATAAATCCCAATGTGATCCAAATTATTAACTTGTGCTGTTGTTTATATTGTACAATTATTATTACTTTGAAGTCGGTGTCAGTCAATGTAGATTCATTACTTAATTGTTACTATACTTTCAATTGTTAATTGTTGTGGTAAAAATGTGGAAACCCTTACGTAGAAATATCACTGCATACCTCGGCTGACACCGACATCAAAGTAATAATTGTACAATATAAACATAACAGCTACAATAAAGGAGGTTTACTATTTTCAAGGAATTATTTCGTTACTTATTAGTGTAATTTTTTTGGGGATATTTTGTTTTTACTTTTGATTTCGCCCGAACGAAGTAGCAGACAAGAATTCGAATACAGAATAATAACAATAATTTATTTATTGTCTCTTTTGCATACATTTCATGAAAGTCTTGGCTCCTGTAGTAGGTTGCCCTATGTCACAGGAGCCAATTCCTTCCCCAATACTTCATTATAATTCTTTTAATAAAGTATTGGGGAAGGAAGAAAACAAAGAAATACATTGAAATTAATTAGTTATTTTGAAACTATTAGAAAAGGTACAAGGAAATATAAGGTATTAATAACATTTTCGAATAAAACAGTTATAATTAACAATTTGATAGTTCTTTGTTTTTCATTTGTTTCTCGCGTGTATGATGAATTATGTGCGCGCGTGTGTGTGTTTGACGTGTGTGCGCGCGTGTGTGTGTTTGTCGTGTGTGCGCGCGTGTGGTTGTGAATTGTGTGTTATGTATGTGCTCGTTGAATATATTAGCCTCTGCATGTTGTATGTAGAATACAGATATTAGAATAATAAATAAAACAATATTCCGTCTATAAACAAAGTTTATTTTCTATACACATAGCAGCCTTCAACTAATTTTAGTCGAATTTCCACTAAAAATACACCATTTAAGCTAAATTACATACATAGGCTTCAGTTCATACCTTTTAAAGACCAGTCAAGTTTTACGGCCAAATATTGAAACGCTATTTCATTACGTAACCATTCATAAGGCTATGCAAAAACTTTAAAATTCTGACATCTGCCAGATTGAAAACCTGAATAGGTCAAAACTGCGTGTAAAGAAATTCTATCAATTGAACTGTTCAGTTCAAACTTGCAACAGAGTTTCGATATTATTTATAACCGAATTTAACGTCATTATACCCGATTTTCATCAAAAACAAACAAAACCGAAGCCCATTTCTATATATTTTAAGATCTTGTCTCTATATACTATTATATTTAAAATACAATCTATAATACTTGCTTATTGTATGTTTGTAAATATACAAAATACAACTCAACATAATGTGTCAATAATTTTCAACTAAAATAGAAAAATCAATATATTTTACATGATTTAAAATTACTTAATTTACTAACACTAAATTTTCACAATAAATATTTTCATTATAATAAAATTTGTTCGTTTTTCATCCAAACAAACACACACACACTTTTAAAATCTCATTACTTTAATTCTAAGTATCATCACCAGCTCACTATACGTCCTCACCGAGGGGCTCGGAGCCTACCCTAAGTTAGGGTGACTAGGCCATAGTCAACCACGCTGGCCAAATGCGGGTTGGTTGACTTCACACATATCTTTGAATTGCTTCGCCGATATGTGCAGGTTGCATGATGTTTTCCTTCACCGTAAGAACGTCGGGTAAATTATGTACATATGAAAATTCGAAAAACCGATAATCACATTGGTACAGCGGGATTCGAACCCAAGACCTGTAGATTACAAGTCAAGTGCATAATTTATATAATAATTCTAAGTATATTCTAAAATAAAACTTATTATTCCAATTCCTTACTTTTAACATAGTACTAATTTTAATTCATAGTTCCTTACTAAGAGCAAAGAACTTTAGCCCCAAGTTCATTCCTACCAGCAAAGAACTTTAGCCCCAAGTTCATTCCTACCAGCAAAGAACTTTAGCCCCAAGTTCGTTCCAACCAGCAAAGAACTTTAGCTCCAAGTTCATTCCTAACAGCAAAGAACTTTAGCCCCAAGTTCATTCCTACCAGCAAAGAACTTTAGCCCCAAGTTCATTCCTAACAGCAAAGAACTTGACTCAAAGTCTAAGTTACTAAGAGGCAAAGGAGCTTAACTCAAAGTTATATGAACAAAACTACTTTTCTCCCTGTCCATTCCATTCCATTCCACAGGGCGAAGATTTTTATCTAAACCAATCTAAGGAAATTGTCATATTTCATGCAATTGGTGAATTAAATTTGTTAATTTAGTTTAGCCATAGCTCAAGATATGAACTACAAGAAGATTTGACAGTAGTAGAGCCCGCTTTAACATCTTCGCACGAATAGGCCGGCTCACCCTAGCAATACCTCCAGACAGAAAACAGGCGTGAAGTAGAAGCAATTCCGCATTTCATCTGATAAGTGTGGTGCCAGAGGCCTAATTTTAATCACTTTCCCTTTCCATCCTTTTCTTAAGAGGAAAGGGTAGGAAAAGTGGATTTGACAATGGAGACGCATATGAAGGGGAAATGTCCTCTTTATGTGCATCTCTGTCAATGAAGGGTAGGCACACTGCAATTGCGGATGTTTATGGGCAGAGGTTGCTTTCCATTTCGGTGGATTCAGATGGCCGCTTGCTCATTTGCCATCTTATATTATAAAAAACGTATAACTGCTCTGTTGAATGGTCAAAGTTTCCACATCTCTAAGTGGAATTTTAGTTCCTTACTTATACAAGTTATTTCCTAACTTATTCTAGATATTTTAGTCTACTATAGATTAAGTTTTAATTGTTCAGAAATATACAATTTAACCTATTTATTTACAGATTATGCACATCACATGCAATAGAAAATTGCATATAAAACTGCTTAGAATTAAAAAATAGTAGTTTTGTTGCTTTCTCTAATGTACTTTTAAGTGTTGGCTGTTTTAAAATATCCCAAATAGTTTATAGTTAAAATAAATATAGATTGTAATAAAGTTTTTTCTATAGTTTTGTCATATTTGTCTTTTACACTGTAACATATTAAAGAATTTGCAAAAATCTACATAAATTATTAAAATCTATACATAACTAGTACACTTTCATATAATTTCCACAATATACTATCGACCCACCCTGACTTCGCACGGGGGTCTAATACAAAAATGTGTTTATTTACATTATGATAGAAATCTTTAAAATTATCTGATTTCTTATTATTTAGTGGCCTACAAATTGTAACCATAGCATTTCTAAGACTTTTAAAAATCTTCAAAGATATTTAGTTTTCTTGAATATAGTTTTTAAAAAAACCAGATTTGGCTTTTAATTTAACTACATTCATATTTACGTCTTTTTATCGACCACTTTACTAAATATCAAAGTTTAGCCAAAAACACACACTTTGTCCATTTAATTGGAGCTACAGTAGAACATCAATAAGTTAAAGTCCAAGGGAAACACAAAATATTTTAAGTTGGAGGTTTTAAGTTATCCTTGATAACTTAAAACCTCCAACCTTAAAAAAAGTTATCCTTGATAACTTAAAACCTATATATAATATTTTTAAAACCAACATAGACCCTTGGGTCTATATTGTAGGTTTTGGGCTCTGATGGGAAGGGAACCTACAATTTTTTGAAGTTATAGAGGTTTTAAGTTATCAAGGGTCTATTATGGAGGTTTTGGGCTCTGATGGGAAGGGAACATATTTTTTTTTGAAGTTATAGAGGTTTTAAGTTATCAAGGGTCTATATTGTAGGTTTTGGGCTCTGATGGGAAGGGAACATATTATTTTTTGAAGTTATAGAGGTTTTAAGTTATCAAGGGTCTATGTTGTATGTTTTGGGCTCTGATGGGAAGGGAACACATATTATTTTTTGAAGTTATAGAAGTTTTAAGTTATCAAGGGTCTATGTTGTAGAGGTTTGGGGCTCTGATGGGAAGGGAACATGTAATTTTTTGAAGTTACCGAGGTTTTGAGTTACCGAGGTTTAAGTTATCAAGGTTCTACTGTATAATAATTCTATTTGTCCATACATATTACGCAAACATCTAACTAGAATAAAGTAAAGAATACACTTGTATTCTAAGCACAGTTAAGGAAATTTGTAATATCCTACCAAAAAACTCCCTTTTCCTTATAATAACCAATTAGGTAGCTGTTAGTTGTACTAAAGTGTATTTTTTTTAAATTCCCTTGCCAAGTTATTGCAACATTATTTTTGTATACTTTACTACTATAAAAACATATTTGGATAGATTTTTTTATAAAACGTGATTTAGTAGCGAAATTAATTATCTTTTTTTTAAATTTACATACCAAGTTCAAGCAATGCTATTGGTTGAAGCAAGTTTTATCTATTATGGCGACACGACATTGTCAATACAAATTTAAATTTTATATAGAAATGCATTTTTTTTAGTATTTTACTGTAAACACAATACCAAAACTACCAAAAGGTGAATTGTCTGTATTTTTTCAAGCACTTATATTCCCCAACTGCACTTATTTACACTTGTACACTACACTATAATGTCCGTTAGCTCATTAGAGCCCTAAGCGGAGCCCCCAGCAGCGCTATGTGCAAGATCAACAGCCAGCACAGCTGCGGGGGCGGCGCGCCCTCAGCTGCGGCGGTGGCGGCCGCCCCGGCGTCGGCGCTCCCGCCGCGTGGGGACTTCGCCCTCCGCCCACCTCTCATACGCCTGCTCCCGCTTCAACCACTCCTGGTATTTATACCACCATTCCTCCCACTTCACATAATCCGGTAACGAGAGGCCTCTTAGATAACCTCTTCTTTTATAATGTTCGTATCTCACTCTGACGTCATCCCAGGCGGGTAATCCCGCGGGTGCTTCTAGATCGGTAGGGTAACTGCCTACAGGGGCAACGGGTGCTGCGGGGGCAGGAGAAGGGGTGCGGGCACCTTCTATCCTTACATGTAGGGTAGCTTCTCTTCTTGTTATCCGCATATTTTCAAGCCGAGCCGATCTATCTAGAGACCATTGTGCCATTTTCCCGAAGCGTTCAGATAATGTCAGCCGTTGTGGTGCTGGAGAGGCACTTCTTTCTGACTCTGAGTCGGAGGAGGAGTCTGCTAGTGCTGCTGCGATGGCTGAGGG
The DNA here is from genome assembly GCF_000836215.1 of Papilio polytes. Classification (NCBI taxonomy): domain Eukaryota; kingdom Metazoa; phylum Arthropoda; class Insecta; order Lepidoptera; family Papilionidae; genus Papilio; species Papilio polytes. Next base: position 596,371 of record NW_013527248.1, read on the forward strand.
GGAGACTCCGCCCTCGCGTGCGGGTCGTTCAGGGCGCTCCGGGCGCTCCGGGCGTGGTCGCCGGCGTTCGCCCTCGCGTTTTATTCCGACCACATCCATTTGTGTGCGCTGCCATTCCAACACCTGTAATTAAAACATTATAAGGTCAAATACAATTGATATGAGACATATGTAAAGAAATTAATTTTTCTTTTATTTTAGAATTGTGTCAAAACACTGTTTCTAAACGAATGTCATTGCCTATTGGTGATTGGTTGATTCTAGAAGCCATCTTAAGGCCAAAATTGGCGTCATAATTATAGTGAGTCAAATGTGAGGAAAAGGATGATAATATAGTAACATAAATGTCGTTTCTTTTTGCAGGTGTGTATTTTGATGTGATTCGTAATTTAGTTGTTAAGGTATTAAGTTAATTAAAAAAAAAATCTTTTTGCAGAGCAACACATTTATTTGAGAATTAGTAATCCGAAATAGAAATCTTATATATATTTACCTGAAAATATCATCAAATGTGTATGGACTTATTTTTAATATTTATTGTGTAAAATTACAGTATCCTAATTGTTCTTCCGAACAATCTTCTACATCTATGACAAATTTCATCGAGAATCTAGTCATTTTAAAGATATTTAGTAACAAACATCCATCCATCCATTTAAACTTTCGTAAATAAGTTTCAACGTTTCGATCATGTTTTACTTGCTTTTTACGACTGGTCGAAGGGAAATGTATTACAAACAAAAATAATTACTAATATGCGAATTTTTAAAAGAATGGATGGATATTTGCTTCTCATCGGAGCCCAAAACCTCTACAACATAGACCCTTGATAGCTTAAAACCTCTATAACTTAAAATTTTGCGTTTCTCTTGCACTTTAACGGACGGAGTCACGGGTAAAATCTAGATAATATAAAGCCAGTTGAGATACCTTCTCCTCCCTGGTCCTCTTGCTGGCCTCCCTTGCTTTGAGCAGTTCCCTCGTTGGCTGAACCGCGCGGGGCGCTGCGCCCACAACAGGGCGCTTCGCCACCGGACGAGGCGGGGACTTCGATCTGTGTATATTAAATATATTACGTTAAAAACAAGTTTTATTAATTAGAGGCCTAATTTTAGTCCCTTTCCCGTTCCACTCTTTTCTTAAGAGGAAAGGATGGGAAGGAAAAGTGGATTTGACGGTGGAGATGCATAGGAAGGGGAAATGTCCTCTTTATGTGCGTCTCCTCTGTCAATGAAGGGTAGGCAGCGCATATCCGATTGCGGGATGTCTATGGGCAGCGGTCGCTTTACATTTCGATGGATTCAGGTGGCCGCTTGCGAATTTGCTTATATTAAAAAAAAAATTACTATAAGCGATTATCCAATTGCTGTTCCCATGCGACTTCACTCGTATAAGAACTTTATTTTACACTAATTTTCGCCCGCGACTCCGTTCGCGTGGAATTAAAAAACATTAAAAGTGAGTAGTCTATGTATTTTACCAGACTATCTATATCCATAACCAAATTTTATCGAAATCCGTTCAACCATTTAAGCTACAAATTCTAACAAACATCCATCTATCTAAACTTTCACATTTATAATATTAGTATGAAGTATGACTAGCTTTCGCCCGCAACTCTGTTCGCGTGGAATTAAATAAAAATCAAAAGCAAGTAAATGTGTTCTTCCAGACTATCCTCTATATCTATACCAAATTTCATCGAAATCCATTCAACCGTTTAAGCTACAAACTCTAACAGACATCCATCCATCTAAACTTTCGCATTTATAATATTAGTATGAATTACATTTGTAAAAAATTTCATGCGGATGAAGTCTGGAAACAGCTTAGTATAGATAGAACAAAAAATACAATATGTTACAAACTCTAACACTGACAGATACCCTGATAGTACAAATTCCTTACCCTGGTTTCACCGGTTTCTGTGGTGGTGCTGTCTTCTTGTTCTTTGCGGAGCACACGGAGCAGGATTCATCGGAACAGCTGCTCCCTGACGACCCTGATGGTGATGACTGGAAATAATAATTATTAATATTATAAAGAGGAAAAATTTGTATTTTTTGTATTAGAAACTCAGAAACTACTGGGGTAATATCAAAAACTATTTTACCAGTAAAAAGCTATGTTATGAATGTGTAAAATAGGATATTGTTTTTTTTTTAATTCCACGTAGACGGAGTCGCGAGCAACAACTAGTCTACACTACTATTATAAAGAGGAAAGATTTGTATTATTGTATGTATTGAAATAACTCAAAAACTACTGGGACAATTTTAAAAATTCTTTCACCGTTATAAAGATAATTTATCTGTGAGTAACATTCCACGCAGTCGAAAGACGAAGTCGCGAGCAACAGCTAGTTTTTTAATATGTAAGCTTTTGTTAATTTTTCAATCTTTAATATTCATATTTTATTAAATCCGTCATTCTTGACATCAATTTAAATTTTAAAATGTAATAATTTACTTTAAAGTTAATACAAGTTAATATCCAAAATTAAAGGCGTTTCCACCTCTTTTCTATACATATAAACTTACTTTTCTGGGATCTGGCGGGGAGGGCGGGCGCGCGCCGCGCGGCGGCGGGGGCGGAGGCCTAGGCCTGCGCCGGGGGCTCACTCGACGCCGGGGACTGCGCACCGGACTGCGTCTGTTATAGACATTGTATTAAAAACATTTTCTGATAAAATAAGTGTCTGGAAGAACACAGGCTACTCAATTTTTATTTTATTCAGTTCAACGCGAACGAAGTCGCGGGCGAAAGCTCGTAAATAAATATTATAACACCCTTCTCTATTTAAACATTGGAACTGTAGTTATTGTATACCTGATAGGGCTTCGCCTCGGAGACCTGCGGGGGCTGCGCCGCGGGGAGCGCGAGCGAGACTTGCGGGGGCTTCGCCGAGGTGAGCGGGAGCGCCGCGGGACCGGAGTCCGGGAACGACGACCCGGTATTGGTGATCTAAGTAACATAATAAAAAAATAGACATTAAGTAAATCTGTATGTCGCAATCAGAAGAAGACATCAATTTGAATTTAAGTCATGCGACTTACGAAAGAACTTAGATTATTCTGAAAATAGGGATTGTTGCGAGAACATAGTTTGAAGGATATGAGTTTGTAAGTCGATGATATCCTGACTGAGGAGTATTGTGAATGTGTCCCTGACATCCGACTTTAGCCATGGCCGCCCACATGTCATCTCAAGTAGTAATTCTGATATCGTGCTAGCTCAAGACAATATATAGATGGGTGAAAAACTTTTTATTTTAAGCGCCATTTGATTAAATGTTCAGGAGAGCCAGTTAAAAGTTTACATTTTTAGAAAAAAAAAACCACACCTACATTTTGATTTGTTTCGAGCGTAACAGTGCTCTGATCTTTATGAAACCCGGTTCAAACGACGTTATCGTTATATATATCGTTCAAACAATGTTCTCGCATCGATCCCTATTTTCAGAATAACCTCATGTTCGAATTATGACTTAAATTCAAATTGATGTCTTCTTCTGATTTTTTTTTTATAACATAAGGTGGAAAACAAGCATGCGGCCACCTGAATCCGCCAAAATGGCGAAGCGACTACCCATAGACATCCGCAATTGCAGATGCGTTGCCTACCATTATCCAACGGAGGAGGAGACGCACATAAAGAGGATATTTGCCCTTCCTATGCATCTCCTCCAGTCAAATTCACTTCTCGTTGCCATCCTCTCCTTTAAAATAAGGGTGGCCAAAAGAAAGGGACTTAAATTAGGCCTCCGGCACCACACTCATCAGACTGTACATGGAATTGCTTCCATTTCACGCCTGTCTTGTGGTCGTGGTATTACTGGGGGCGAGCCCTGCAGTGCTAAGATGTTAAAGCGGGCACTACCATTGTGATCGCGACATATATATGTTTGGTAAGTTTAGAAGGCTAGATTTAGGTCCGCTGTTAGTATCAGTGTGTGTTACATACCTGGATCGCCGCGGCGGCGGGGAGCGCGAGCGGCGCGGGGACACGGAGCCTGCACCATCTAGGTACAGCTGCTTGTACCCTGTGTGACGCCATCTGAAATACAAAGTTTTTATCTTAATCTATACTGATATTATAAATGCGAAAGTTTAGATGGATTTTAGAGTTTGCAACTACTGAACAGATCTTGATTGTCTTAGATTTAGAGGATAGTCTGGAAGAAAGTATAGACTGAATAGCCATTAACAAAGTAATTACTTTGTTTACTTTTTTTTTTTCATTAAAATTGGGGGAAGTCAGACGATAGTTCTAAATGCAAAAGTTTAGATGGACAAAAACAGATATCAAAGAAATTTCTAACAGATTTAGAAGTAAATTTTTTAAAAGTTTCTATTATATGTCAATATTTTATTGGAAGTACTTAACGTGAAATAAAGATGGGAAATGGAAGAGACTACAAAATTGATTAAAGTGTAAAATCCATCCATTCTCCATACTATTATAATAAAGTAAACACAAACTTCTTTGTTGCCTAAAATGTCAGCAATCACAGCATATATTTGAATAATTCTTTAATAAAAAGCCCTACACTTACATCACACTTTAGGCTATATATTTTCACGCCATTAAACTTAAGGAGTAAATATTTTGATTAAAGACCCTAATGTGGGAAAGAGACCATAAGTTGCTGCCAACATCAAGAAAAAAAGATTGCTAAGGTTTGTCATGTCATGTCATTTAGACATTATGACATAAGTTTGGAAACCTCTGGTTATTTTAGGCTCTACCACTGTTAGAAGATTCTAGAAGAGAAAATTTCAATATAAGCACAAACCTATTGGGATCCTTCTCCTCAACTTCTAGAAGTTTCCTATCCCAGCTGCCGGGCGAGGCCTGGCGCGCTCTCTTCATCACATTGTCGATTTCTTTCCGTCTACCAGCTGGATTTGATGGATCTGTTAAGTTAAATTAAGTTGAGAGCATCTTTAGGTAAAATGTTAAGCACATGACTTGTTATCTTCAATCTAAATTATAATCTTGCTGTACTCATATTTTTATGTTATGTTGTAAGGAAAACATGGTGATGTGTGGACTAATTCTTGCACCAATAAAAAGTTATGATACTAGTGAGTAATATTTTTAATTTTACATGGACGAAGTCACGAGCAACAACTAGTATGATATAAAACTACCTCAAGGAGCATCGGTGGCTCGCGTGTTTCAGTACTTGACTTGTATCTACAGGTACTGGCTTTGAATCTCAAATTCCTTAAGTATATAATATATCCAACATTCTTACAGTGAAGGAAAACATGATGTCTGGACATATTGGTAAAATTCAAAGATATGTGTGAAGTCAACCGGCTATGCAGCGTGGATGACTGGCTGTCATCCCTAATTTAGGGCTCCGAGCCCCTCAGTGGGGATGTCTACTGAGCTGGTGATCAAAACTACTGAAAAGGAAAGTCATACCAGTCATCCGTGAATGTTGAGGATTGCGATCCATATGCAGCCGATTCTTGGAGGCTGTCTCCGCCGCACGCGACACCGACCCATTGCGACGGGAAGACATCCTGTACAAACAAATACATTATTACTGGGTTTTTCTAGACTTTGTTGACATAGAAATTGAAAAACACTGGTAATAATAATTACTAAATGATCTTACTAATATTATACATGCAAAAGTTTAGATGGATGGACAAATAGATGGATGTTTGTAGTCAAAATGGAGGAACAGGTCTTGGTGAAACTTGGCATAGAAGATAGTCTAGAACACATAAGCTATTTACTTCTGTTTTTTAAATACCCGCAGATGAAGTCGCTGTCAACATCTAGTCTATACTAATATTTTTTTTTTATAATACTCGGTGGCAAACGAGCAAGCGGTCACCAGAATCCACCAAGTGGAAAGCACCACTGCCCATAAACATCCGCAATTGCAGATGCGTTGCCTACCCTTCAGTGATGGAGATTTCTCCTTCCTATGCATCTCCTCCACTGTCAAATCCACTTTTCCTTCCTATCATTTCCTCTTGAGAAAAGGGTGGAAAGGGACTAAAATTAGGACTCCGGCACCACACTCATCAGACGAAACGCGGAATTGCTTCCACTTCACACCTGTTTTCTGTATGGTCGCGGTATTACACCGCGCGAGCCGGCCCATTCGTGCGAAGATGTTAAAGCGGGCTCTACCACTGTTACAATATTATAAAGATTTGTATTTTTGTATGTATTGATATAACTCAAAAACTACTGAGACGATTTCAAAATTTCTTTCACCATTTTAAAGGTAATTTATCTGTAACATGTAACCTTTTATTATTTTTTAATTTCGCAGGGACAAAGTCGCAAACAACAGATAGTAGTTAATATTTATAAAGTGGTCAACACTCAGTTGATAGTTCCAGGTATCGCTATAAATGAGTTAAAGAACTCAAGGAACACCCCAGGGTTGAAAAAGGTGTACTGGAGACTCAGTCAGAGTTCTTAGGTTGCTTCAATTAGTTTACTATTTTAAACCTTTTGAATCACTATTGTTTTTTAGTTACTGTAATTTTATTACATGTTATACCCTAAAATAGTTGCTTTGCATTTATAAAAATCTTAAATTGTATTTTTTTAAATTATTTCTCAGTTTTATTTACCTAGTCTTTAAATGCAAATAGTGTAAGTAAAGAGCCCAGCTGAAAATCAATGCAGAGCCCCAGCCATACTATTCTATTGTCCCAGTTAATATGCAGGTTTAAATATTTTTTAACAGAACCAACCAATAACTGTCTTTCACTGGTCAATACAGTAGTCTTGGGTAGTACATGTATGATGTACTAAAAAGTAATGTTACTCAGCACTGTACTAAAAGTAATGTTACCGAACGGCTTCTGTTAATCGGGCATTTGGCACTTTTAGTACAGTACACGGTATCGGTGTTCGCCTCTTCGTTGTTTGATTTGAGTGAATATTTGCATGATTGAAGCATTCACCTTCTATAATGAGAATTTAGTCCTGGCTCAAAAACCTACGCCAGTGGTATGGTAAGAGCACCCGTTCACTCTTCAGAGCCGCAGTGTCAAGAACGAAATTTGCCCTAATGGATCGCCGAACTTCGGAAGAAGATGGCACTTTAAGAAGAAGAAGAATGAGAATTGGATGTGAAGTAATGTATAACCCACATAATATTATATTCGTGTTATTCGGTTCTCACTAATCTGAGGTACTAAAAGTGTGAACTAGTATGTTTTCCCAATTGTACTAGTATGGTGCGCACTTGCAGATGTCCGATTAAGCCCAAGACTAATACAGCCTTATTGATTATTTTTATTTGTTTTTTTTTAATTAAGATCTAAATCTATACTAATATTATATGGAGGAAAGATTATGACTAAAGATTATTTGGGGTAGTAGATTATAAGGGTATGACTTATGTCTTATTTTTGTATTCATCATCCACTTGCCCTTATCCCTTATGGAGGGTTGGCACAGTATTTGCTGCTCTTCTATACATCTCTATCAGCCGTCATATCTGAATCCACTCCTTTCTTAATCATATCTTCTTTCACACAATCCATCCATACTTTCTTCAGTCTTCCTCTTCCTTTGTAGCCATCCACATTCAATCTCAACACTTTCTGGTTTATGTCCCCATCATTTCATCGCATAACATGTCCATACCATGCTAACCTTTTGCTTCTCAATTTCTCCACCACTGGCGCTACTTTCAAACTTCCTCTAACATATTAATCTATGTCTTATTTTTGTATTATACTTTGGAAATAAAGAAATAAAAAAAGAATTTTGTATGAATTGAAATAACTCAAAAACCACTGGGCAGATTTCAAAAATTCTTTCACCATTTAAAAGGTGATTTATCTGTTAGTAACATAGGGTATTTATATTATCATTTTTTTTATTTCACATGGGTGAAATCACGGGCAACAACAAATTATAAATAAACTAACACTTAACCATGATCCCACGTAGATTTAAGTAAAATATGGTCGAAGGATGGTACTTGCTAGCTATGTTTATGCTGACTGGGTGTCAAATATGATTGTAAGTGGTATGTTTGTCACATAACTTAAAGATGTAAGTTTCATTTTATTTTTAAAGTGATTTACTCTATTATTTTAGTTCATTAATATTATATTTTGTGTCTTAAACACATTTAATTGTATTTGAGCGATGGTGATGGAAAAAACTGGGGCCAATAAAGTTGTCAATATCTCTGTTATTGTTAGCTCAGAATTGAATATAAACAAAATGCGTACTAAACATATTTACTGTATTATGAAATAAAATTGATTTGGGTGATGCAAACAGTTGCCTGATAATTTACAACAATAATTACGTAATGTGTGAATTACAATGTTATTCTGTAATTAAAAAACGTTTTTATTATTGTAAAATACTTACCTTTGCATCTAAATAGTGTTAGAATTTGTATCACAATAATAGTACTACCTATATTACCATAAGATGATAAAAAAGCCATTTTGTCTCTTGTTTAATGTAATTTTATAATTTCTAATAATGTACGTAATTAGTGCCTTACAATTCTATTTTTACTTTCACAAAATGGCTGCCGGGAATATCGATCGCCTACAACTCACCTGGAATAAAAAGCTTACCTTTAATACTCCGATAGCGGTTTATAAGGAGCGAGGGCTCCAAACGCGCGCGACGAGACGCGAGGGGCGAAGCCCCGAAGCAGACGCGGGCGTTGCCACGCGGCGGGGCTGACGATACGCCCGGCGCCGCTGTAAGACAACCGATACGCATAAGCATCACGAAACGCGGGCGCGGCGGATGCTGTGCGAAGTCTCGCTGTCGCGCGAAAGACGCTAGCGCGAAGCGTCTCGGCCTCCGGCCTCCGGGGCGGAGCGAGCGCGGAACAAATACACGGCTGCCGGGCCTCCCATCCTTTGTCTCCTCCAGCGGCTGAACATCAAACATACTTAATCCACCTTAATAAATCACAAAACAAAGTTACGAACCAGTAATATTATAACACGATAACTTTCACTGAAGTTCAGATATTCCCAGAAGATACTTGTTTTTCACTCCCGAGACACACCTTACACCTTTCTCGAAGCATCGGCCATTTTGTTTTGCAAAATGAAAAGTTGACCCTTTTTGCTTTTCTTACGGGCGAGACGTTTTGCTAAATGTGTGTATGGACTGTTTTTATTTTAAAAACGTAATTTCTGTTCATCAGTTTTTCCACATTTAGCAAGTAAACCTCTACAAAATAAGATAGTGAAATTAATTTTAAAATAAGTCTATTAGGTAAAAACAATACATTCAAGATTTTAACAAATTCTACACACACAATGTTTGCAATATCAAAACGCAACGCAGTGACATGACCTTTTTACTTCAGTGCTGCCATTTAAAACCAAATTACTGTTATGGTACGATCACAAAAATTGATGCTCGGATGCTGAATAGGAGCTGAAAGGAGTGTGTCCATTCATTTTAACATCAAAAATTTAAGTAGATTAATAGAGACAGAGTGCTGCAGTCTGTATTAATTTGTAACGTTGTACATAAACCAGAAATCTGAGTGACCACGGTTTTAACTTGAGGTTTTAAATGAGGTACTGAATTAAATGAGCGGTTGTTGTAAATTTACATCAGGTTTATTTGGAAGTGCTAAAAAGAAAACAAATAGATTTTATAAAAATCTTAATTTATTTAAATTGTTAGGAATATGTAAAGAATTAGTAGTAATTCCACGGAAGAGTGTCCACATTAAAAGTTGTTTGATAAAAAAATCAGTGCATCGTCATCTCTTGAGCGGCGTTGGTGTGTCGCCAGCACTTAGAATTTTAAGTTAGTTTTATTTAGTAAATGTTTATTTTATAGATATAAAATACAAAAACATACTTTATAATGAATAAAATTTAAATATAACAAAATTACCTTATAATGGTACGATAATCATATTAGAAAGCAATCCAAAAACATAAAAAACACAATAAAAATAAATAAATAACATCACTAAAAATACAAAGAACAGTGATACAAAACACTTTATAACAACGAGTTACACAATAAAAAAAACACCGGCTTGGCGATTTCCAGAAATCAGTAAACGGAAGGTAAGTTTAAAACTTTTTTTTTATTAAACAAATGTAAAATGACGTTCAGCCAATTTTTTTTTAAATCATGTTTGTTTACTTTTGCCATAATTTCTTTGACCTTCAAATGATCTATGATGCCACGCACCAACGTTTATTCAATTTGTATCCGCAGTCGACCTTTCCGATGGAATTTAAAAAAAAATCCCAATGACGTTATGATTTTTATTCTTTGTTTATTGAAAAGTTACCTAGAGAAATATTTTTTAATCTTTGTCATTGTTGTAAAAAATAGTTTGTTTCTAATATAATAGGAATTAAAATTATACAATAATACCTAAATAGCAGGGCGAACCACTGGCACCCGTGCCATAAATACACGACGTATATTTTGGCCACGTCGATTATAACAAAAACACTATGAAAAGATTATGAAGTAGATACCATGGAGTTGACATAATAATCGTAGACAAAATCATTCTATGGCACGCCTAACCTTATGATACATTTCTTCTTTCATCTCAAATTAGTAAGGATAGTAAACCTATGTAAAAAATTGAACCGATCTTTATAGAGTTTTACTTTTGCAATTGGTTAAAGAGTAGTTGAGCGTCGGTGGCTCAGTTGTTTAAACACTTGACTTGTAATCTACAGGTCTTGGGTTCGAATCCCGCCGTACCAATGTGATTTTCGAATTTTCATATGTACATAATTTATCCGACGTTCTTACGGTGAAGGAAAACATCGTGATGCCTGCACATATCGGCGAAGAAATTCAAAGATATGTGTGAAGTCAACCAACCCGCAGTGCAGCGTGGTTGACTATGGCCTAGTCACCCTAATTTAGGGTATTCTCCGAGCTCCTCGGTGGGGACGTATAGTGAGCTGGTGATGATAATGAAAGATATTGTAAAATTAAAAATACTATAAAAAATAGTATATCGTCTGTTCAAGGAGTTTTTACACGTTTTTAGAGTCAAGCCATTAGAAAAGAAGAAGAAATTGAATTATTCAAAATTAGAACACATTGTCGACGTCATCACTTTTTTATAGTCTTTTTCTGTACATATTTTATCATTACACATGTCTCCGTTAAAATAGTTTGATTTCTAAATCTTTTACGATATACATCGTCTTTGCGTTATTTTCCAATACATTCAATATAATATCTAAAACATGTCCACTATGAGAGATTATTAAAAATGAAACCAAGTAACATCACGAATGTCCATTCCGTACGTGCCTTTATCGTAAAAAAAGTAATCGTGCGCGCGCTTACACGACTTAATTCCCGCCATATTTGATGTCATTTTTTTTTTCCTTATTGAAAAACTAGCGGTTCCCCTGCGGCTTGATCCGCATGAAATTATAAAAACTTTATTTTATTGCTTACATTTGTGAAATTCATAACTGGAAATGTCAAAATTCCCATAACAACCTTGCCTAGTTGGCAGCTTGTAGTTTATGGTCCCTTGCTCACAAGTTTCCACTTTATTTACCCCCTAATTTTAATAGCGTGTAAATATATAGCCTAAAGCGTGTCGTAAGTGCAGGTCTTTTATTAATGAAAGAATTATTCAAAAATATGCTGTAATTGACACCCTACGCCACGAAGTAGTGTGTGTTTATACTTTATTATCTATACTTCTATACTATTATAATAAAGCGTAAACACACACTTCTTTGTGGCCTAAGATGTCAGCAATTACACCATATTTTTGTATAATTCTTTTTACAAAAAAGCCCTACACTTACATCACGCTTTAGGCTATTTATTATCACGCCATTAAACTTAGGAGGCAAATGTTTTGGATAAAAACCCTAATGTGGGAAAGAGACCATATGTTGCAGCCAACATCAATGAAGCAAGACTGTCAAGGTTTGTCATGTCATGTCATTTTGACATTTGTAATTGATAATTTGACAAATGTAAACAATAAAATAAAATTTTCATAATTTCATGCGGATGAAGTCGCACGGGTACAGCTAGTATTAGTATATACAAACACAGCTATGTTTTACATACCTTTTGTACATAAGTATCTTTATCAGTGCATTATTACATGTTTTCTCTGACCCTAAGTTATCTTAGGGAAATATCACTTTCTAGACGAATGTCACATAAATAGTAAATAATTATATTTTAATATGAATGTTCTAGAACGTTATTTAGAGGTTATGTAAGCTAAGTAATATAATACGAACGTTTAGATGGATGTTATAGTTTATGTTTACATCATATTAGAAACTAAAATCGAACTACTATTATAAATGCGAAAGTTTAGATGGATGTTTGTTAGAGTTTGTAGCCTAAACGACTGAACGGATTTCGATGAAATGCTACAGATATAGAGGATAGTCTGGAAGAACACATAGGCTACTTTACTCACTTTTGTTTATTTACTTTTTTTATAATATAAGGCGGCAAACGAGCATGCGGCCACCTGAATTCACCGAAATGGAAAGCGACCGCTGCCCATAAACATCCGCATATGCAGATGCGTTGCCTACCTTTGATTGACGTAGGAGGAGACGCACATAAAGAGGATATTTCATCTTCCTATGCATGTCCTCCATCGTCAAATCCACTTCCCCTTCCCATCCTCTCATAAGAAAAGGGTGGTAAAGAGAAAGGGACTTAAATTAGGCCTCCGGCACCACACTCATCAGACGAAACACGGAATTGCTTCCATTTCACGCCTGTCTTCTGTGTGGTCTTGGTCTAACACCGGGCGTGCCGGCCCATTCATGCTAAGATGTTAAAGCGGGCACTACCACTGTGAATTTTTTAATTTCTATTACTATTCTGAGTTATAAATGGTATTTAATATGCAAATAATAAACACGCGATATCTGCATGATCGGACGGGTTTTGTCAACCTAAGGACGTCGAGACGTGTTCTTCAAACTCGATTTTTATTTATTTTTACTGTTACTATGTTAGTCAGTGAGAGTGTCGTTGGCGCAGGAGTAAAGAGTTCTGCAGGTCCCGGGTTCGAATCCAAGCATTCCAATTCAATAAATTACCCAATGTTATGATGAAGGAAAACGTAATGCATTACGAAACAAAGCTATACAAGACGTCAACTTTAAACTCCTAACTTAGTTAAGTTTGTCCCTTTACAAAAATCCGATAGTTAGAACAGGCAACAAACTTTGACTAAATACTCAAATGTGTGCGATTGTCAATTATTTCAAAGCCAATTTTACTGTTTAGTTGCACAACTATAGTTTGTCTAAATAAGATAGATTAGTTTGATAAATGACTTAAGACAGGTATCGTAGTGGCGAGACACGCAGCGAACAATTATGAACTATCGATATTCGGTTTAAATATTTATCGAAAATTATTATTTACTTATTAACTAATTTGAAGGACAATTTTAGTATTGATTATAATGTAGAGAATTTAGCGATGACAGAAATAATAGCGAAATCCAATTCGATTACGTACAGCTGTAGTAATAAACATTATTTTTCTCTCGTTATTTGTAATGGTTCTGCAGGTCATTATTAATTTGAGAAAACAGTGTTTTTTTCAATTCATAAGTTTTAACAACGAATCTATCGATTCCAACTTCTATAAGAATAAAAAGCGAAAATCGATAAGATTCATGACTGATTACACAACCCATCCCTACTAAATTTTAAATGAATTGTCAAACTAATCTAAATTATTTAGACACACTATAGAAATCGAGTAGCGCACACCTCTATATAAGCTCATAGAAAGCGAGACTAGACAGTTGTGCGATAGTTTTGTTGCAGGTGTGCTGTTAACCTTACTAAACCGATTTCAAAATAACGTAACTCATACTATTAAAACATTTTTAACATTGACTATAAAAAATGGACTAAGCAAAGCACACTTGAACACAACACATATACACGAGAATGCAAGAATCGTTCGTTTGATTTCACCGTAGAACTGCCGCTTGATTAATCCTGTCCCTTAAAAGTCGAAGGTTTGAAAGTAGTAAGAGCATTAATATAAATTACAATATCTGTCAGTTTGTAACCGCCTAACAATGCTATCGATACCGTTATGAAATCTGTTTATATTTTTAATTTATTTATATGTCATGGGAAGAATAAAAACTAGCAAAGTTTGTTAATAACACACATAAAAAACATACAGACGAATTGAGTACCTTCTTTTGGGAAGTCGGTCAAAAAGGGATAGTAGTATTTCTTCATTCGTTTTCTATCATCTGTCATCTCTGTCACTCCCTTCTTGATGTTAGATTTCACGCAATCCATCTCTTTCTAGGTAATACCGGTACACTCGCTAAAGCGCTTGTTTAAACGCGTATTGAGTGACAGCCCAAGCCGAGGTCCCTTCTCGGGGGCCCTTGTGCCTAATCACTACAAGGAGCGTCCACCGAAGCGATCTGACAGTTAGATGGCCTCCCAATCCGGTAATAATAACGAAGTAACGGCTCGTGCTGAGGCTCCTGAGGTAGCCCTCGAGCTTTACTCATAAACGCGGTTTAGGCTAAGCGCCATGCGCTCTGTCTCCTCAAGCCTGGTGAATCTATAAATGCCTCTTCAAGACAAACAGTGGCCATTCAGTCACGAAAAAAAGCTCTTGTTAAATGATTCATCCCTCCTCATAAAAGGATGCTAACCTTTTATTCCTTCACTAGCTGTTAGTCGCGACATCGCCCGTTTAAATATAGCCTATATTACTCACTGATAACGTAGCTAAACAATGGTGAAGTAATTTTTGTAATGGTCCCAGTAGTTTTTGAGTTATTTCAATATATAAAAAATACAAATCTTTCCTCTTTATATTAGTATAGATTTCTTTACCACTGAAACTACTCTTAAACTCTAATATACTTGGTCTAGTTTTTTTTTAATTGACGAATAGTGTTGTAACATCGGCTGTAGAGTCAGAAACAGAACAGAACAGAACTGAACTGATTATTCCTGTTTACACTCTTCGTTATTATCGTCGTGATAAGGTTAGTCTTCAGACAATTCACTAACCTTCAATAAAGATAATGTTTTAATTTATTTAACATAAAAAAAAATGTTTCGATAAAAAATGTCAAAGATCAACTGAATTGTTAATTAAAAGAAATAAAAGTTTGACGACCTGGCTGTAAATAAATTGACACTTGACGTAGGACATGAAAAAAAAAAAAGTAACTAGGCTATTATGTTCATAATCTGTGCTTTTCATCGAGATTCGTTTTGAAGATGCGTTCTAACACGCATCTATCTTACTTCTAATATTATATTACAAATGTGAACGTTTAGATGGATGGATGGATGTTTGTTAGAGTTTGTAGCCTAAACATCTGAATAGATTTCTATGAAATTTCGCATACATGTACAGGATAGTGTGGAAGAACATATATGCTACTGGGTTTTGGTTTTTTTAATACAACGCGGACGGAGTCGCGGGCGAAATCTAGTTAACAATAATAAAAAACATGCTGTGATTGCTGACACAATAAAGATGTGTATGTTTACGTTTTATTATATTAACATAGAAAAAATCTTCGTCAACCAAACATTTGTACTACACTTCAATACGTGTAGAACTTTCAAATATATCGCCTTGATCCAAAACTTCCGCGGCCCTTGCCTCCAAATATAATGTCAACTCGACACAACACGTTTTATAATCTGTGCGTTATTTAAAGAAAGCACGAACACGAATCGACCGCGTGCTATGCACGCTCTCGTGTCGTGTCGTCCCCGAAAACTGCCGCCATTTTGGATTGCGTTTACGAGGAATGCTACGGTCGTATATTTAGATTTAAAGAATGCATTTATTATAGCCGTGGGCTGCTACCATTAATAATACTAATATTATAAACTTGCTGTTGCTCGTGACTTCGCTCGCGTGAAATTAAGAATAATAAAAAATGGTGCCTATGGTTACTCACAGATTAGTTAACTTTCTAATGGTGAAAGATTTTTTGATATCGGCCCAGTAGTTTTTACGTGGATCGAATACATACAAAAATACAAATCTTTATATGATTAGTAGATATGTGAAAGGTTAAATGAATAGTTGGATGATTGTTATGTAGCCTAAACGAGTTAAAGGGTCTCGTTGAAAAAAACACAGGCTACTAGCGTTAGTTTTTTTTTAATTCCATGCGGACGGAGTCGCGGGCTACAGCTAGTAATATCCTAAAGCGGACGCATTAAGCCAGCTTGGGTGACAGGCGTCACTGACTAAGGGCGACTAGCCCCGACTTAAAAATCTCCAAAGTCTAGATATATTTTTAAAGATTAAAAAACCGTAAAATATTTATTTTAGAATTTCAAAGTCCATTGTAGCTTCTTTTACAAAAGTATTACAGATAAAAGAATATGCAAGGAGTTTTACATAAATTAAAATTACAAAAATAGGCAGCGCGTTCCGACGCGTTCGTCACGCCAATTTAAAAAGTTAAAAGCCGAACGCGCGTAATGCTTATGTCAAGATTTCCCGCGTTCGTTATTTGAATAGAAACTTTTTAAAAGACAATCAATTTATTTTCGGCCAGATCAATAATCCAATTTTTAATGCTTTATTTTAATTATTTCAAATTAAAAAGATTACTTTAATTTAAAAGAACTAAAAATTACGATCGATCTTAATATTATACATGCGAAAGTATTCATGTACGGATGTTTGTTAGAATTTGTTACTCTTTGCCATAGATGTAGAGGATAGTCTGGAAGAACACGTAGACTATTTACTTTTGTTTTTCTTAATTTCAAGAGTACGAACGCGGGAAAAAGCTAATACATTCATAACAGCAGCAACACGAGTTGTATTTTTAAAAATAACATCAAAACGTTATGGCTGTTTGCCATAAGTGGCCAGTTATTTGTAACATCTTTGTTATTGAATTAGATAAATTCGAAACGTTCCGCCATTTGCTACGTAGTATTGCTAGATGAAAATTGAATTTACGCTTCAAACATGCCATAGTATATGTAGCATCATCGTGAGCGTCAAATGACATTTTTAGTAGGATTTTTTGGGAAGAAAAAAACGTCAACCAACTATAAGCAATGTACACATTCTTGGATTCGAAGATCAAAGACCTATGAAATAAACAATGAGTCAATCGAAGTCTGACCACACCCTAATATCTGTGCCAAAACTAAATATGTATTTACGAGTTGTTGCCCGTGACTTCGTCCTCGTGGTATTAGTAAACATACGAACTATATAAATAACAAAAAGCTACGTATCCCTCGGAAACCGGATATTTCTCGGGGATGAACCTTATCCCATGTGTACTCCATGTTTTATTACCGTGAAAATATATAGCCTAAAGCGTGTGGTAAGAAGAGCTTTTTATTAAAAAAATAATTATTTAAAAACATGCTGTTTGACATCCTACATAACTGTGTGATGTTTCTTATTTTAGTATAGATAGTTATTGCTCGCGATTTCGCCCTCGTGAAATTAAAATATATAGCCTATGTTACTCACAGATAAATTACCCTTTTGATGGTGAAAGAATTTTTAAAATCGGCCCAGTAGTTTTTGAGTTATTACAATACATACAAAAAAAAACTTTCCTCTTTATAATATCAGTATAGATTCAAAAGCGAATTATTCTTACTCTGATAAAAATGTTTCCCTTATCATCAGAGTTTTTAAACAATATAGTTTGTTTATATTTCAAAACGAGATGCTATGTCTCATTGTTGATATGTTGCTAACCAAACAATCGGTTTGATTAAACACGTGCTTTATTGTAACGGAGTAAACAGAATCTAGGTAGTTCTAAGGGGGCAGATTGAGATGGATATCGACCCGGCTTATATATTTATTAACGACATTAGTAAACTTTCAAATGTTATTTTATCTTTTTCACTACTGTATACTATACTAGCTGTTGCTCGCGATTTCGTCCGCGTGAAATTAATGTTTAATAAAAAATGTAGCCTATCTTACTCACAGATATATAACCTTTCTAATTGTGAAAGAATTTTTAAAATCGGCCAAGTAGTTTTTGAGTTATTTTAATACATACAAAAATACAAATCCTTCCTCTTTATATTAGTACTAGCTACTCCCGTGCGACTTCATCCGCATAAAATTATGAAAATTTTATTTTATTGTTTACATTTGTCAAATTATCAATTGCAAATGTCAAAATGACAGGACATGACAAACCTAGCAACCTTGCTTCCTTGATGTTGGCAGCAACTTATCGTCTCTTTTGCACATTAGGGTTTTTATCCAAAATATTTACTGCCCAAGTTTAATGGCGTGAAAATATATAGCCTAAAGCGTGACGTAAGTTTAGGGCTTTTTATTAAAGAAAGAATTATTCAAAAATATGCTATAATTGCTGACATCTTAGGCAACAAAGTAGTGTGTGTTTACGCTTTATTATAATAGTATAGATAGATACATCTTACTTCTTACTAATATTATAAATGCGAAAGTTTAGATGGATGTTTGTTAGAGTTTATGGCTTTTTTGTGTCTGGGTCGTCACTTGCCTTGAAGAGGCATTTCCAGCACCACCGGGTTTAAGGCGGCCGAGCGCAGATAGCGCTTAGCCTAAACTTCGTTTGTGAGTAACTAAGTTTTTATTACCGGATTGGGGTTTGTAGCCTAAACTGCTGAAGGTAACTAGATGATTGTCATAGATGTATAACATAGCCTGGAAGAACACATAGGCTACTTACTAAGTTATTTTTAATTCCGAGCGGAGGCAATCGCGGACGAAAGCAAGTGTTTTTATAAACTTTTATCTTTTTTCATCCCTTTTAAGTCAGTTGGGGCAAAAACGTTTATTCAAAGGTCAATACTGATTGTGGTATTTAAAAACAAACAAAAAAACACAAATATGCAATCGATAGTATACCTTATTGTACCGCAATATGGTTGATTTTATCTTCTCATGTTTAGATAAAAGTGGTGTGACTATTATCAAACTTGAGAAGTGGGGTTTCCTCGTAGTGGGGAGAAATTGTATATTATTTTTTACTAGCTGATAAGAGTATGTTAGTTTCAACTAAAGGTCTTGTAATATATACTAATATTATAAAGAGGAAAGATTTGTATTTTTGTATGTATTGAAATAACTCAAAAACTACTGGGCTGATTTTAAAAATTCTTTCACCGGCTGCAAGGTAATTTACCTGTTAGTAACATAGGCTAGTAGAAGTCGCGAGCAAAAGCTAGTGTATTATATTTAAAGGAAATATGGAATTTTTCTTTTGACATTACAAACAGACACTCCAATTTTATTACATCCAATTTTAGTACAACTAGCTGTTCCCGTGCGACTTCATCTGCATAAAATTATGAAAATTTTATTTTGTTGTTTACATATGTCAAATTATCAATTACAAATGTCAAATGACATTATGACAAACCATGGCAACCTTGCTTCCTTGATGTTGGCAGCAACTTATGGTCTTTTTCCCACATTAGGGTTTTTATCCAAAATATTTACCCTCTAAGTTTAATAGCGTGAAATATATAGCCTAAAGCGTGACGTAATTGTAGGGCTTTTTATTAAAGAAATAATTATTCAAAAATATGGTGTAATTGCTGACATCTTAGGCCACAAAGAAGTGTGTGTTTACGCTTTATTATAATAGTATAGATAGATAGATATTGCCCAGGGCGCCGGAAAATTCTAAAACCAATTTTCTCAGGCTTATTTAAAATTGCTTCCAAGGTTCTTAATCTCGGATAACCACATTAGGGTAATATTATATTTGGAGTTTATTATATAAAATAATTATATCTATTCCCACCGCAGACAGACCACAGAAACGTTACACCCCAACTAACAGCTATTGTGTGTCATAAATTCTATAAATAATTTCGCTTCTAACTTACGTAATGTTACATGTATTTTAACAGTGGTAGAGCCCGCTTTAACTTCGCTCGAATGGGCCGGTTCACCCCAGCAATACCACCATACAGAAAACAGGCGTCAAGTGGAAGCAATTCCGCGTTTCTGATGAGTGTGGTAACGGAGGCCTAATTTTAGGCCCTCTCCCTTTAACCTTTTTCTTGAGAGGAAATGATGGGAAGGAAAAGTGGATTTGACGGTGGAGGAGACGCATAGGATGGGGAAATGTCTCTTTATGTGCGTCTCTTCCTCCGTCAATAAAAGTTAAGTAACGCATCTACAATTGCGGATGTTTATGGGCAGCGGTCGCTTTCCATTTTGGTGGATTCAGGTGGTCGCTTACGTTTGCCACCTTATATTATAAAAAAAAAGTTTATTTAACTTTTTTAGTGAACACGTGATGCAACCTGCACATATTTGTTAGGAAATAAAAAAAATGTATTGTTTTTTTATATTACAAGGTGGCAAACGAGCAAGCGGCCACCTGAATCCAACATGGTGAAACAACCACTGCCTATAGACCTCCGCAATTGCAGATGCGTTGCCTACCATTAATCGACGGAGACGGACATAAAGATGATATTTCCTCTTCCCATGCGTCTCCTCCAAAATCCACGGTCCTTTTCCATCCTTTTCTTATGAGAAAAAGGGACTAAAGTTGGGCTGGCACCATACTCATCAGACGTAATTGCTCCCGAAATTGGTAATGGTAATTTTAGACAATTAATATAATAATTACAATGTATTTAACATCAACAAATAGAGTACTGACTGCTGGAATGGCGCGCTATTCTAACACGTCTTGACATTGACAGCTGTCAGATAGGGACGGGAAATCTATGCCGATGTTCTAGTGTTGCCCGATTTTCTTGTTACAGTGAGACTTAGGGAAGTGACCTGTTGACCAAGTCCTGGTCACTGAGCTGGTGTTACATTATATTTTCTGATCGTTTTCAAAGTTCCAATATTCATTTCAATTTTGTACTGACGCAATATCTAATGGCGGAGGTAAATATAGATTTTTTAGTACGATTCAAAGGAAATCGTTAAAATAGTTTCATTAAAATACGTCGTAATGACGTAAGCGCGCGAAATTTTCGGCCAGTAATAAAAAGTGTAATTAACAATCTTAAAATTAGAAGATACTAGTTGCTCGCGACTTTGCTTTCGCGATATCTATACTTCTATACTTTTATAATAAAGCGTAAACACACACTTCTTTGTTGCTTAAGATGTCAGCAATTACAGCATATTATTGAATAATTCTTTTTTTAATAAAAAGCCCTACACTTGTGTCACGCTTTAGGCTATATATTTTCACGCCATTAAACTTAGGGGGTAAATATTTTGGATATATACCCTAATGTGGGAAAGAGACCATAAGTTGCTGCCAACATCAACGAAGCAAGGTTGTCATCATGTCATGTCATTTTGACATTTGTAATTGATAATTTGACAAATGTAAAACAATAAAATCTAATTTTCATAACTTCATACGGATGAAGTCGCACAGGAACAGCTAGTATAAAATAAAATAAAATGTAAAAACGTAACCTATGGTACTCAGTGATAACATAGCTTTTTAATAGTGTAAGAATTTTTGAAATCCGTCCAGTACTTTTTGAGTTATATCAATACATACAAAAATCCAAAAATGTAAATCTTTTTCTTTTATAATCTAGATAATAATATAAAAAGGATTTGTACTTTTGTATTTTTGTATGTATTAAAATAACTTAAACTACTGGACCGATTTAAAATATTCTTGCTTATAAGCCGTGTTATCCCTTACACAGACTATATTTTTACTTTTTTTAAATTTCACTTGAGCGAAGTCGCTAACAGCTAGTATTAAGTAAAGATATATGGTAGACAAGGAAAAAGTTGAGTTTTAAAATGGATACTAGATGGCGTTGTTAATTATACGAATAGTGTATTCTGTTGGGCTTGAATTTCGAAAATATCGAACGCGTATATTTTCGAAACAAAAACGAAGGAGGTGATGTCTGTTTAGTATTCTTTCACATTATTATTCTTTTATTAAATTTATGGTAATAAAATTCAGTAATAAAGTTCAGTGGTAGAGCCCGCTAACATCTTCGCACGAATTGGCCGGCTCGCCCGGTGTAATACCACGACCACACAGAAAACAGGCGTCAAGTGGAAGTAATTCCGCGTTTCGTCTGATGAGTGTGGTGCCGGAGGCCTAATTTTAGTCCCTTTCCCTTTCCACCCTTTTCTTAAGAGTAAGGATGGGAAGGAAAAGTGGATTTGACGGTGGAGGAGACGCATAGGAAGGGTAAATGTCCTTTTAATGTGCGTCTCCTCCGTCAATTATGGGTAGGCAATGCATCTGCAATCGCAAATGTCTATGGGCAGCGGTCGCTTTCCATTTCGGTGGATTCAGGTGGCCGCTTGCTCGTTTGCCACCTTATGTTATAAAATAAAAATCGTTAGCCAGTCTTAGACCTGTATAGATAAGTTTTCTCTTACCGCTGAACGCCGCGTGTCGGGATCAATAAATCGACCTTTGAGAGTGATATTTGCAAAACATATTATATTATCTATTATTAATTACACTAATTATATAAAGACTTCCTTGTTTATAAACACATGTAGGGTGCGTGGCTTTATATATATGCACTAGCTGTTTCCGTGCGGCTTCATCCGCATGATATTATGAAAATTTTATGTCACTGTTTACATTTGTCAAATAATCATTAGCAAATGTCATAATAACAAACCTTAGCAATCTTGCTTTCTTGATGTCGAAATCGGCCGTGCCGTACGGAGATTACCCGGATTAAACGCGACTTGCACTTACACTTTTTTCTTTTGATTTTAGAAACAGATATTACAATTTTATTATATGTATAGATCACCGGGTCAAATAAGTTTGTCGGACTTTTTAATAGTATTGCGTGTGTATAAAAGCGAATTACAACCGTTCTTGACCAATGGAGCGTTATAACGCGAATTTTGTAACTTCTAGGAAGAAAAATCGCTTCTTCACATAGTGTTGTAAAAAAGATAGCTACATAATTCCTTACTAATTATTAGAAAACCCTTCCAATTCAAATCATAAACAAACTGGACGTTTTAATTCGAAATTTTAAAAAAAAGTAAGCGAAAACAAAATGTTTAGAGTTTTGTATTCTGTTAACATTAATTAATTGTTAAATAAGACGTTAATCCCTAAGTAAATGATTAAATAACGTTTAAATGAATGTACTAAAATTGCATTCAAATCTTTCATAGTAACAGGAAAAAAGCTAAACAACACAAGTAATTTCATCATTTATTGCTATTGGAATAAAGTCGAAAATCATTGTTACGACATAAATGTCGCCAAAATAATATAATCTTTTAATTTGATCTCTATTCCCTAAGTGTTAAGGGTCAATATCATTTGTAGGTTAAAATGGCGCCTTCGCGAACAATAATGGCGGCGGGCATAGATTAAAAATAAGAACAATACGTCCTTGACATTGCTTTAAATATAATACAGATAACATTCTGTTAAGTTCGTTGACTTTATATTTTATCTATGAATATATGTTATCTCCTTATTTGGAAATATTATCTGTGATGTTTTTTACACGACTGACTCAGGAATGTTTTTCACGCTTCGTAATGTATGTCAATTTTATCGTGGTTGGGTCTAGCACGAAAATTTTCGGCTATTTCTTAACTAACTAAATTTATCTAGTTAGGTGATTCTTTGTCTGTTTTCGTTACCGGTTAAGTTTTTCTGCTAGGATGGGTACACTTTGATAGTTTCATGCCATCAATCCCACGTTAAAAATCAGCTATCGTTTTCAAGACTAAATTTAATATCGATCTAATTGACATTTTAAATTTGGTCGCAATTTATGTTGTAATGCCCGAATTCATCATGCCAATTTCACGCTAGCGGACAGTCACTATTTGGAATTTGTTGAAAAAGTAATACTTTACATGATAATAATAGATGGCCCGGAAAATCAAAAATGTATACACACCCTACCGGTTACGAAAACGGGAAATAAATCTTCTTACCTAACTGATTAGGTAAACAAAAGAAGCTAAATTTTCGACAATTAGTAACGTAATCGACATTTGTGTGTGTAGGCAAAATGTAAATCTCTCTGTATACGTTCTCGCTGATATCACGCATAATTTTCGTGATAGCCTCCGAAGAAATTTTTCACAGAACCAGCAATACAAACGCTACAACAATGTAGCTATTTCGTAGTAAATCCTCCATTTCTCTGACAATGATTATCACGTATTTTCTGAGATATGTGCTACTAAGAACTAAATTCCCTTCCCACTTAGCATTCATATATGTACAATTTTGCTGACAACATTTCAACATGTAATTTACCCATGGGTAGGGAATAACTTTCCTTGACTGTATAAGTGCAAATGATTGCATATACACTCGACTTTGCGTTTAACAAATAAGAATGTTTGTACAGTTAAGAATGGCTAGGGCTGAACAACGCTCAGTTTTATCTGAACAAACGGATCGTTCAGATAAAACTCTCAGTTAAAACTGATCGTGTATATCTATACTATTATAATAAAGCGTAAACACACACTTCTTTGTTGCCTAAGATGTCAGCAATTACAGTATATTTTTGAATAGTTCTTTCTTTAATAAAAAACCCTAAACTTACGACACACTATAGGCTACATATTTTCATGCTATTAAACTTAGGGGGTAAATATTTTGGAATGTGGGAAAGAGTGTAAGTTGCTGCCAACATCAAGGAAGCAAGATTGTCATCATGTCAGGTCATTTTGACATTTGCAATTGAGTATTAGAAACAAGTAAACACGGGAACAGCTAGTAAATACAGCTTATGTCAGAGTATTGTAGCATTTTAATGGTTCAAGAATTTATAAAATTGGATCAATAGTTTTTTAGTTACATACAAAAATGCAATATTATTTCTGAACAGTTGTCAACCCTAGATACTTACATGTATTTATTTAGAGATATCTCTACAGTATTTATTCTATTGCACAGGGCACCTTGGGGCGTGCGACACAATGACATTTATATATTTTTTTATATATATACAATCAAGGAAACTTGTGGTGTTCCACTTTAGTTACAATCATTTGAACATTTTGAAACACGCGAAACAAAAATCAAAACAACGCAGCTTATATCCCAAGCCGGTAACGAAGTAACGGCTCGTGTCGAGAATCCTGAGCCCTCGGGTTCTACTCATAAACGAGGTTTAGGCTAAGCGCCTTGCTCTCGACCACCTCAAGCCCGGTCAATCTGTAAATGCCTTGAAGAGAGGCCGTTCAGTCACAAAAAAAACGCAGCTTTTTTTATAATATACGGTAGCAAACGAGCAAGCGGCAACCTGAATCCACCGAAATGGAAAGCAACCGCTGCCCATAAACATCCGCAATTGTAGATGCGTTGCCTCTACTAATCTGACGGAGGAGGAGACGCACATAAAGAGGACATTTCCCCTTCCTATGCGTCTCCTCCACCGTCATATCCACTTTTCCTTTCCATCCTTTCCTCTTAACAAAAGGGACTAAAATTAGGCCTCCGGCAACACACTTATCAGACGAAACGCGAAATTGCTTCAACTTCACGCCTGTTTTCTGTGTGGTCATGGTATTTCACCGGGCGAGCCGACCCATTCGTGCGAAGATGTTAAAGCGGGCTCTACCACTGTTAAAGATGTACTTATAAATATGTCTACAAAGTCTATTAGTGATACACGGCTATGTTTTTATTATGCTTTCATGCACTCACTGCTAAATAATTAGTTATTTCTAAGAGGCAAAGTTTTCGTTGCAATAAACAAAGTAGTTCCTGAAATGGAATACCGCTGATTTCCGCGATAGTACATTATATGGAGACGGAATTAACCTTACGTTCCGTTCAGAGCCCAGCATAGAAGATTTTTATCGCAAAATTAAGCATTCTTCCAATGAAATAAGGTTTAATTTTACTTAACAAATCTTTCATGTTCACTCTTGATCAGAATACGTGCAAAGTAAAATAAATCTTAGTTCAATGGTGTAAAGTTCAATTTTATTTGCGATGAAAGAGATGATAAAAAATACGGTCTGTAAACAATTTTTTCGTGATTTTTCCTTGATTATAGAAGTATTCGGGGTTATTTTTATTCCACCCTTAGGGTATAAGGTGAACTGATAATTCAATACCAAAGGGTAAGCGCGTCCTAAACATGATATCAATTTTAGTAATAAGTAAATTAGTATTGTATCTCTAAATGGGAAGGTAATTTAATTCTTTAACTGGGTCTCTTCTGATAGATCCTATACTAAGGTCTCTGTCTATACCACACCGCGTAAACCGCTAGCAACAGGTAATGCCAGACTATCACGCGCGCGCCGGCGCACAGTTTGTGATCGCCGCGTGAAATTTGCAGTAACCATCATTTTACATTTTGTAGGACAGTCTTGTATCAAGTGAAAGTTTTTAAAAAATAATCTTAGTTTTAAGTTGTTTACTGGTATATACTACATTAATTTTAAATAAATTTAATAGTGAAAACTATTGTTTTTTTCTTTTCCTACTTTAGCGTCACATAGCATTTTGTGAAACCAAAACTATGTGACACTTCTTACAACCGGATACTTCACTTCGACAGCGCATGCGAAATGACAGACGTCAAAATTTTAATGGATTTTGATATTAAAGCGTGACTTTATCGTAGATTATTATGAAGTAATACGATTGTTTATTAAAAGATTTAATAAAAACAAAGCACTTAGGTAATTGTTTATATAATTTAGCTAGTTAACTTCAATGTTTTGTTTTGGATTTTTTTAAAGCCGGTGTAAAAGTGAAAAAAAAGTACTGAATTGGGAATAATATTGATGCAGCTTTGTTGTTATTGTTTTGTGTCGGACGCCATTTAATTATCTCTCATTAAAATAATAACTAAATGATTACGGTAATTGTTTGTAATTATGCTATCTGTTTACCACTTGTTAAGTTATTTCTTATTATTATCATTTAAACTATAATTTATATACATACGTTAAATAATGTAAATATTTTTGAAGTATTTAATGCTATAGAACGGTATAAATCGATAAGGATATCTTACCCGATGATTTACTTACTAAAACTAAATTATAGCAGCGCAGCCAGCGCTACCTTACTCTTTGTAAAGAAGTATCAAGATAGCATTTTCTATGCCTAAATTTACTTTGTATGTTTTCTAACATAACTAACCGCGACAAAAGCGCCTCTTACCGGGCTAGATATCCTTTTTTAACATGTTATGAAATCATCTTGACAAGTTGACCAATTCAGATGAATTCAAAATTAAAGGATTCTTTCCCCTAGTAGAAATCCTTGTTACAACATTACAATAGCATCTGCTAAAGTAAACTCAATTGCTATTGTGATATGGTTACAAGTTTAGTAGAAGTAAAAAATAACAAACAACACATTTATTTTTACATATGAAGTTTGCAGAAAGCGTCTCGATTGACCTCGCTCCAATTACAATCAAGATGTCAATTTAAAAATAAATGCAACAGTAAAATGCATTCACAGTAAACAGTGAAAACGAAATGTATATAAGGATACATTCTTACCGGGGTTATCTTTATAATTGGCTCATTGCTGAACATAGCATCTACAAAGGATTACTTTGTCATCTTAGTGTAGCTTAATTCAAACAACCCGTGGGACACGATGATCAGATCATCCCCCAGTAGGAATTCTAAGCTCCCAAAACTTTTTAAATTTAAAAGAGGCAGAATATAAACTTCCTTCAGTAAGCTTCCGCTCCAGTCAATCTATTCAACAGGTTAACTCAGGAAAGAGATTTAACTCCAGTTAATATCAGTAGTTCCATGATCTTTTAACTTATTAAGATATCTTATTTAAACCGGGCCATCTCATAATTACTTGGGTATGGTATAAAAAGACTGGTCTCGATACTATCATTGTCACTCTAGTCCGCGCGATATCAGACGCGTGGACGGCGCCCGCGCGCCTATAAATACCCAGCTCGCTTTAAATTCCGTTTAGTTCGTATGTTGTATTATCACTGAGAGCACGTTCCTCTTTCCAGATGTGCGCCGCGATCGATATGTTGGCGTCGGAACAATTATTCTACGGCCACAGTCCGCCAGCTGGTTTCCTAACAGACTACACGCCACCACGAAGACAAACTAAGATCACCGCAAGAGGATATTCATCACCGTGTCTGTCTGTGCTCAAACCTGTGCAGTTAACTTTAAAATCAGCTCCCAGATCGTGTATACGATTATCAACAGAAAAGAAGAAGAAACACGTCGTGTTCGCTGATGATAGAGGGTTTGCGTTGGAGCATGTCAAATTTATGACAGAACCATCACATGTGCCGCCGTACTGGGCATTCAAAGTCGTAGCTAGTCCACCAGTTGAAAGAAAAGTGAAACCAGTGCTAGATTTATGGGAGACACGCTTTGTGCAACCTGCTTCAGATTATTTGGAATTCAGAAGACGGATCACAGAAGAGTGTGTGTCATTAGAGAATGTTATAGTGAAACAAAACGAGTTAGCGGTAGACGGTACTGTTAAAGTGAAGAATCTCGATTACTTAAAAGAAGTATTTGTGAGAACCACTCCTGATGGATGGAGTACTAAGGAAGATACTTATTGTGCGTTTATAGAATCAGGTCCTTTGTTACAAAATGGAGTTTCAACGTACGATACATTCGGATTTCAATTGCAACTACCTATACATTCGAGAAGATTGGATTTCTGTGTCGGATTTCGTTGTCAAGGTAAAGAATTCTGGGACAATAATAATGGAAAGAATTACACGATAGAAAAGTCATCTACAAAAAGTTCTCCAGCGGTGTCATGTGCTAGAATTAACTATGGAAATTCGTGGTCAGTTAAAGCGGACTATAATGGTAACACTCCTTATTGGTGAAAGTGAATGAAAACTATTCAAATGGTTCTTTTTTTGGTTCTATCAATCCTTAAGGGATCTGTGATGCTTGTGCCATACTGTCAGAAGATAGAGGTATCTATTTTTTTCAAATTATCGATGTTTTTTTAAGTGATAGTGTTGCGCGATTGTCGATATTTTTAATGAGACGTTATTTTTAAGTGAGATAATCTTTTGGTATCGTAGACTCCGCTGATTTAAGCATAGACAATACTATTTATTTTATTATATAGGTAACATAGATACCAATAGAAAGCGCAATACTTTCACTTTAGTAAGGGTTAAGTTCGGTTGGAGATTTATGTAAACTTGCATGAAGTCTGACTAAACACTATACGCTTAGTTTGGTCACTTAAAGAGTCCTTTAGTATACTTCTCCTACTAAATATAAAGGTCTCTAGCGACCAATAACCGATTGAGTGTAACTAATTAATTTATTTAAATATATGGCTGATATGTTAAAATTAAGACTTTTGTTGATACAAATGGTTAGTAGTGTTTATGTTGTGTTAAAATCAAGCTTTTTATCGAAAAGTTTTAAAATTTTATCTTGTTATCGATATTTTGTGATTGTTATTGACAACACTAAAATATAGCACATAGCAAAGATTATTATTTAATGATAACTAGGCGGGGAAATTAGTTACTTATCATAAAATAACTTTAATGCTATTAAAGTAATATATAATCTGTAAATCGTCACTATTTTGATAGCTTTAAAATATTATCGTCATAAACTAAATCAATCTATAAAATTTTTATTTGAATAGACTAATCCAAAGGTTGACTACCCCTTAAATTGACGGATTAACAGCGGTTGTCAACCTTTTAAATAGGAATGTATGAATTATTCACATGTATGTCACTTTTAAATCATACTAATATTATAAATGCGAAAGTTTAGATGGATGGATGTTTGTTAGAGTTTGTAGCCTAAACTGCTGAACGGATTTTAATGAAATTTGGCATAGACGTAGAGAATAGTCTGGAAGAACACATAGGCTACTTAGTTTTTTTTTTTTAATTCCACGCGGACGGTGTCGCGGGCGAAAGCAAGTAATCTATATTGTTTTTAAATATGAAAATTCTAGCGATGTTTGCTTTTTAAGGCTTGGCGTTATTTATCTGAGGTGATTTTTGTTGAATTGAATTAACAAACTACTGGTTATCGTCCGTAACTTCAATATTACATTTTTACCTACGAGAGTTGAACGTACTTACGCCCCTTACCTTATCTTAGGTCGTAAGAACTGAAGTTTCTTTGATCGGCAGCCATTTTAATTGAGGTCAGTTATTTATAATAGCAATTGTTTGATGTATTATAAATGTATTCATACAAGATATCTTTTATTTAACAGCTATAAAAGGTCACAAAGATTTTTGCTCGCGACTTCGCCCGCGTGAACTAAATAATAATGTGGCCTATGTTACTCGCAGATAAATTACCTTTCTAACGATGAAAGAATTTTTAAAATCGACCCAGTAGTTTTTAAGTTATTTCAATACATACAAAAACACAAATCTTTACCCTTTATAGTATAGATTATAAATGAGAATGTACAGATGGATGGATGTTTATTACCACTTTCAAAACGGATTACTGAATCTGCTTGAAATTTGAATAACATAAGCGTCTTGTTTCTTTTTAATTCACTTAAAATACAATACATATCATCTGATGGTTTTTTAATACATTTTTTTCGTAAATCGGGTCAATTTATTTTTATAATCTGTATTTATCACCAGACAGGTAGTAGACTGTTTCATATAGATAATACTATATACACAGATAAAAAAACACGAGGACGCCGAGTGGTACGATCGTGTTCGTATATGAGAAATAAAGGGAAGAAGCATTTGTACTGTAATTGTTAAACTGTTTGATCGTTAAAAGAGATTTTTTTATATAATCTGAATTTATATATTTTTTTATGTATTTTTCGTTGACGGGATAATCCTAAAAACATCATGGTTACACTAGTCTTTATTGTTTATTGTATCCCACCGAAATAAATACGAGATTTCTAAAAAGATTTCTACGAATTAAATAATATTTTTATTCTTAGCAAGTTTTGTTAAGATGTAATAAATGTTACATCTCTTCGTGGAGTATAAATAAATTTTGAGGTTATAAAGCCCTCAAGCAATTTTTCATCAATAATAATCACAAAATAAATTGTTGACATTCTAAAATATATTTATTATTGCAAATATTTATTTAATTTTAATAT
Organism: Papilio polytes; assembly: GCF_000836215.1. NCBI lineage: Eukaryota > Metazoa > Arthropoda > Insecta > Lepidoptera > Papilionidae > Papilio > Papilio polytes. The sequence continues at coordinate 627,422 of NW_013527248.1, forward strand.
CACGTTGTTTTAATTTAATGTTTTCCCGCCGTTTTGTTTTTTTTTAGGAGCAAAGGCAAAGGTCGCAGTAGACATTCAGCCAGTATGTGTTTTTTCAGTTCAGACTTCATGCATGTCGGCTAGGTATAAACCTAGACAATCACACACAATTTTGTTTAAATACAAAATTGTATTGTGAATGAAATTATGTATGATTATAATTTATTATGAGAGGAATTGTATTTTGTAATAAATATATATTTACAATAAATGTGGGGATTTGTATAGATCGAGTTAAATATACGAAAGAACTGATAATTTAAGTAAATAAATGTATCTTAGTTTGTAAATTATTTTTTTATATGTAATTTTTAATATTGTATCTTATATATTCAAATTAAATGACTGTTCCTGTAAATGATTTCGTGAATATTAAAATTTTATTTTATATTTCTCTTCGTTTTATTTTATAACTTTTTTTTTTATAACATAAGGTGGCAAACGAGCAAGCGGTCACCTGAATCCGCCAAAATGGCGAAGCGACTGCCCTAGACATCCGCAATTGCAGATGCGTTCCCTACCCTTATCCAACAGAGGAGGAGACGCACATGAAGAGAATATCTCCCCTTCCTTTGTATCTCCTCTTCCGCCAAATTCACTTCCCCTTCCCATCCTCTCCTTATAAGAAAGGGTGGTAAAGAGAAAGGGGCTTAAATTAGGCCTCCGGCACCACACTCATCAGACGAAACACGGAATTGCTTCCATTTCACGCCTGTCTTCTGTGTGGTCGTGGTATTACACCGGGCGTGCCGACCTATTCGTGCTAAGATGTTAAAGTGGGCACTACCACTATTAACTAACTTTGTAATGTATGTATGGCCTTTTTTTTGGTAATGGGGGGAATCTTCGAAAGATACCCTGTCATTTATAAAAGACAGGGTTATGTGAGATTTCTACACCCTAAAAACCCCCTCGGTGGCCGTCCTCAGGTGCGAATTGAGGGTCCCGGGATCTCCAGTTGAACGCACCGGTACCCTCTGCACCGTGTTGTTTTCGACACTGCTTATTTTTGATAAGCTGGGCCCAACTTATCTACATCCAATGTATGTATGGCCTATGTGCTCCAAACTATCCTCTATGTCTATGCCAAATTACATCGAGTACTGTTCAGCAGTTTAGGCTACAAACTCTAACAAACATCCATCTAAACTTTGGCATTTATAATATTAGTAGAAAGAATATATGTAATACTAGCTTTCGCCCGCGACATCGTCCGCGTGGAATTAAAAAACTAAGTAGCCTATGTGTTCTTCCAGACCTGTTCAGCCGTTTAGGCTACAAACTCTAACATCCATCCATTTAAACTTTCGCATTTATAATATTAGTGAGATTTTAAAATAAAGGATTAGATAAATCTTATTCTGCAACAATTCTATATATGCAACTTGAGGTGAGTCTCCAATGTATGTTATTTCATACTAATATTATAAATGTGAAAGTTTAGATGGATGTTTGTTAGAGTTTGTAGCCTTAACTGCTAAACAAATCTTGATGAAAGGCATATACGTAGAAGATAGAATACGTATGCTGCTTACTTTTGTTTTTTTAATAACTCATTGGCGGAATCGTCCTCCCTCCAGGTGGACCGACAACTTAGTGCGCACGGCGGGAAGTCGTTGGGTGCGGAAGGCGGAGGACCGCATTTTGTGGAAGGCATTGGGGAAGGCCTATGTCCAGCAGTGGGCAGATAAAGGCTGTTGACGATGACGATGATGGAATCAGTAGCGAAGACTAGCATATCATAAATCAGCGCCAAAATTGCGATAATCAAACAGACATAAAATACCACAGATTATAATGCCTAGTAATTTTTAGTCTTGAGGTTATTGGCAGCTCCTCTTACGGCTTCAGATATCTTCGTTTGACCATACTTTTCATTTTCATAAATACAGTAAAGCCATTGACCTTTTTACTATAATATTTGACCTCAAGATCAATAAATACACGAATAAGATAATATCACGCGGTGATCACTAAGGCGTGGTACATGTTACGTTTAGAGGTCAATCTGTAATAGTAGAGGTCATTTGTACGGAAGCGTAAACATGCATTTAAATAGCAAAAAACAGAGGAATAAATAGTTCGTAGGTTAAGGTCGTTCTTTACTTGACTTTCATTATTACAGAATTTTTTTAAAATAGATTATAAAAAAGTTTGTGTTTATGGCAAAATTCAGACTTAATTAAAAGCAAAATAAAATCGAAAAATATACACATATAATACTATTTTGAAAACATTTTCAATTTGCATATTCACTTCGAACGTTTTTTGAACAATTGTTTTATTATAACAGACTAGCTGTTTCCGTGCGACTTCAACCGCGTAAAATTATGAAAAATTTATTATATTATTTACATGTGTCAAATTATCAATTGCAAATGTCAGAATGACGTGACGTGATGACAAACCATGGCAATTTTGCTTCCTTGATGTTGGCAGCAAGTTATGCTCTCTTTCCCACATTAGGGTTTTTATACAAAATATTTACCCCCTAAGTTTGCTGGCATGAAAACATATAGCTTAGCTCGTGACGTAAGTGTAGGGCTTTTTATTAAAAAAATAATTATTCAAAAATATGCTGTAATTGCTGACGCCTTAGGCAACAAAGAAGTGTGTGTTTATGCTTTATTATAATAGTATAGATTGAATTATAACCTAAAAGTTTAGGTGTGACATTTAAAAAGTTTCTTAATTGGTATACAATATTATTTGTCGAATCCAATTAGTACGTTATCAAATACATAAAGATAAATCTTAAAATAAGTGTAAATAGGTAATCGCTACCGTGACCCCTGGCCCTGAAGACCTTAGGGGTCAACCTAGTTAATTAAAACGTAACTACGTGAAGAGTGAATATTAGGTTATGCCACACAACACAACTGCGTTGCGTAAATTATGCGTTTGTTCCAGATTTTACTAATGCTCGCTGGATACATTTAATTAAAATCATGGTTTTACGGTCACGGTACGGTTTTATGTAAATTAATTTGGCTTTTGTTTTATAAGAGAAGTGATCATAGACACGCATGGACATTTTTTGGTCTATTAAGAAAGAAATAACTCACTTCTAGAAAGATCGTAAGTCTATGAACTAAATGTTTTGATTTTTTTAATTTTATGGTAACATGTGATCGATGGATTCACAACAGAGGTCGTGTATTTTTTAACGAACTTGAAAAAATAAATATACGCTTTCTTGAAGAAGGTAAAATCGTATCAGTTTGTAATATTTTCACATATCGAACGTGAAAACTGAAGCTTGTATTTTCCTTTGTAATTCAATAATTGGTTTTTGTTCCTTGGATTTTCAAATGATTGTATTTATATTTTCGACATTATATGTCGAAGCACTCGTATTGACTATTGTCGTCACTGTCAATAGCTTTAAAAAAACAGAGATAACATGTGTCAATAAAAAAGTCAACAGTTTTTCACGCTTCGCAATTGTGGATTGTTATCACCACCAGACGGTGTCATAATATGTCGTGGATTAGACAGCCGGTGGCTGCATGATATAAAATGTGTTGGTAGTTTTTCCATGTTTTTTTGGTAATTCTATACTGGCAACTGGGAAATGAAGATCACTTTTAATTTAATAATTTTTGTTGTTAAATTACGATAATGTTAATCAGTAGAAATGTTTACATAATAAATTGTGAATTATAAGATTGTTATTTATACACAATTTCAGGATATTTTTTTTCCTAATTGCTAGTTAAAAGCTAATACTTTTTAACTATTTTGATATATTCTGTATTCTTAAAAAGTCATTTTATCTATTTGAAGTCTTTCGACTAACATCAGGTAATATTGGGTGATTTATGACATTTTCTTGTAGGCGTGGTACTTAGGTATTTCAACAAAATAGTTGTCTTGATAATTGGTGTAGTCGTAATCCTCAATATCACAATTCATATTTCCACTAAATAATTATAGATCGTAACGATATGTTTCGATTAAGATATTGAATTGACGTCCACCGAACACATAGTCGCGTAAGCACTCTGTATCGACTCAAATCGAACTGACTCGAATGACAAAATGGCCGCCCTACCAGTGCTCGGTGTTCGCCATGAGCATAGAGTAAGCCTACATATTTATCAATATTATTTATTGTTATTTAAAAAAAACAATAATGTTAGGAAGATAGGAAACGGAGGGAATAGTGGGCGGTAGTTTTCTAGAATACATGGCAAGGAGTGGCTCGGGCGCTCAGTCGCAGTCTCAACGCTAAGGCTAGTCTTAGGCTTAATCCGACAACTGCAAGTATGCACCCTAGTACAAGGAAAACGTACTAGTACACACTTTTAGTACCTTTAGTACTTAAGATTTTTGAGAACACATCATGAATAGAATATAACGAAGGTTATAGATTACTTCACATCAAATTTTAAGCATTCTTTATATATGTTATTAGTGAAAATAAAATTCGTTATAAATAATTTTATCCACTTTTGATTCTTATTACCGAAGGTGGATGCTTCAATCTAGCAAATATACAATCAAATCAAACAACGAAGAAGCGAACACCGATGTCGTGTACTGTACTAAAAGTGCCGAATGTCCGATTAACAGAAGCCGTTTGGTAACGTTACTTTTAGTACAGTGCCGAGTAACATTATTTTTTAGTACATCGTACGTGTACTATCCAAGCTAGCTCAGGCTCTCAGTCGCCATCGCCAACAAGCTCAGTGTTTTTCTAGTCACCATGGAACGTTTGTTATATTTGCATTGTCGCATTGGAGTTCAGTTTGTGTGTTTTAAATTAATTTACAAGTATTGTTAGTATGGCCGTCAATCCATATTTCAAAGGAAGTCATTTGTATCGTAATATCTAACATATCATGAACTTTCACAGAACATTGTAACTAAGGAGTCTAACAGTGGTAGTGCCCGCTTTAACATCTTAGCTCAAATGGGCCGGCGCGCCCGGTGTAATACCACGACCACACAGAAGACACGCGTGAAATGAAAGCAATTTCGTGTTTCGTCTAATGAGTGTGGTGCCGGAGGCCTAATTCCCTAAATTCCCTAAAAGAGAAAGTCCCTTTCTCTTTACCACCCTTTTCTTATAAGGAGAGGTTGGGAATAGGAAGTCGATTTGACGATGGAGGAGATGCAAAGGAAGGGGAAATAACCTCTTTATGTGCGTCTCCTCCTCCGTCGTATAAGGGTAGGCAACGCTTCTGCAATTGCGGATGTCTATGGGCAGCGGTCGCTTCGCCATTTCGGCGGTTTTAGGTGGCCGCTTGCTCGTTTGCCACCTTATGTTATAAAAAAAAAGGAATGATAAGAAACGTTAACAAAAATGTAAAGACAGATAATTGGTTATTTGTTATTTTGAGACTTTCAGTTAAAAAAATCTGTTATGATCCAGATATAAACTAATTTAATATCTCTATTTACAGTACTGAATTGAAAGTTTGTGCAAAAATTTCTGTTATGTAAAAACTAAGAAATACTATAATGAAATTTATCTCTAAACGTCTAAAGTCGGAGTGAAAGTTTCTATGGAGAAATTTAACTTTGGCGGAAATGTTTAGAAACATCAATTAATTTTCAAATCACTGTGTAAATAAAGGTATTTTCCAAAATCCTTGTCGATGTCGAAGTCGTCGATGATTGTCAATTGTAAATTGATGCAATTTAATTTCTTTCTAAAATAAAAAAAAAAAACAGTACAAAAGGTTGTTTATTTTCTTAAACTTCGATTGGCAACATCAGAAAACGGCCTAGCCATGCAAGATTTCAAATTTAATCTGCGTTTGTACTTTTTATATTTAATCTGCGGAATGTTTTGTTTTCGTAAATGTCAATGTCAAGATTGTCAAACTTGCTTGATTTGAGCGGCGTTTTATTTTGCAGTTTTAGAATATTTTGCTTCAAAAAGTTTTCTTTCTAGAACTCCCTTGGTATTATAATGAAGGAAAACAGCGGTGAAGTGGATACCAGAAATGTGGTGAAAAATAGAGAACTCCTCTATCGAATGATAATAAGGTATGAAAAGATGTTCTCGATATTATCAAACGGTATTTTTAATTTTGTTGACAATAAAATGATACAAATCTTAATTTTAATACAATATTCTTATGTTAATGTAATCTATGTTATTTCGATTTTAAAAGCCATTCAAAATATAGATAAGTCAATAATGCTGTCGAAAATTTTAAACATGATATTTCTATTTTACTTCATAAATTTCATATGTAAATTAAGATAAATAATTATTTTAGAAGCTTAACAGTAAATTTTTAGTAACCTAAAATTTCATTGTGCTAATAAAATAGTATTTTCATATATACAACATTACTGACAGCTATAACCCAGAGGTGTAGACAGAGACCACAGACCTCTATTTGGCTAAAGCCAAATCAAGATAGGTGTTTCAGAATAGATTCTGAAACACCTATCTTGATTCTACATCATTCTATTCTCTATCTATTGCTAACATGGCATTTTAATAGTGAAAGATTGAAATCGGCCCAATTTTGAGTTATTTCAATACATACAAAAATACAAATCTTTCCTCTGTATAATATTTAGTATACATTCATATGTATCACCTATTTTTGAATATACCCTTGACAATTTTCTTATGTATATTTTCAGTCAGCTATACTATGATGGATTTCAAGCGATAGCCACAAGTTTGACCACTGCGGTTCATGCTGATCCTCCCTGTCCTCCAAGTGATAGGTATGTACTTATGATTCCGAGCCTCATTAGGAATGTATAGTGAACTGAAGCATAAGGGTATTTGGTAGCTACGTTTACAAGTAGTGTGTTATTAAATAAAACCTGTTGCTTCGGAACCTTGTCCACATATTGACGGGTGAAAGGGTATTTGTTTTAAGCGCCATTTTATACTATATTAACTCATATATTCAGAATTTCGTAAAGCGTGGTAAAGAGAAAGGGACTTAAATTACCCGGAGGCCTAATTTAAGTCCCTTTTTCTTTACCACCCTTTTCTTATAAGGAGAGGATGGGAAGGGGAAGTGGATTTGATGGTGGAGGAGTTGCTTAGGAAGGGGCCATATCCTCTTTATGTCTCTTCCTCTGTTGGATAAGGGTAGGCAATGCATCTGCGATCGTGGATGTCTATGGGCAGCGGTCGCTTCGCCATTTTGGCGGCTCCAGGTGGCCGCTTGCTCATTTGCCACCTTATGTTATAAAAAAAAAAATTAAATATAAAATAAAGAATGAAGTATGCAGAAATATAGTAATTTTAATCTAGAACCGTTTTTTTTTTAAATGAAGACTTTAAATGGCTCTTGTGAACATTTTACCTAATGGCGCTTAACAAATAACCTTTCACCCAACAATATAATTAAAAAAAAATAGTACAAAATGTAGCCTATGTTACTGGTAATAGTTTTCCAATGGTGTAAGAAATTTTGGATTCAGCCCCATAGTTTTTGGATTATTTCAATATATACAAAAATACAAATCTTTCCTCTTTATAATATTATACATCACCAGCTCACTATACGTCCCCACCGAGAGGCTCAGAGTCTACCCTAATATGGGGTGACTAGGCCATAGTCAACCACGCTGCATTGCGGGTTGGTTGACTTCATACATATCTTTGAATTTCTTCGCCGATATTTGCATCACGATGTTTTCCTTCACCGTAAGAACGTCGGGTAAATTATGTACATATGAAAAATCGAAAATCACATTGGTACATGGCGGGATTCGAACCCAAGACCTGTATTACAAGTCAAGTGTTCAAACCACTGAACCAATGATGCTCTTTATAATATTAGTATAGAAGAAAAAATAATATTAATGCTTCTGTGTCACAGGCTGCTAAATGTGATGATGGTGGGTCTTCAGCATGAGCCTGACAGGAAGGATAGGCTTGCAGCCTCCAGTGGGGCGGAACATCTGTTAGGGACAACTGGATTTGGTAAATTTACAAAGAAAATCATAAATATTACTTAGTTTAACAGTGGTAGTGCACACTTTAACCTTCAAACTGTAGGGTCAGCATCAGCAATACCACGACCACACAGAAGACAGGCGTGAAGTTTAAGCAATTCCAAGTTTCATCTGATAGTGTGGTGCCGGGGGCCGAATTTTGGTCCCTTTCCTTTTCAACCCCTTTTTTGAGATGAAAGGATGAGAAGGAAAATTAGATTTGACGGTAGAGATCTTTAGGAAGGAGAAATATACTTTTTATGTGTGTCTCCGTCGATTAAGTGTAGGCAACGCATCTGCAATTGTGGAAGTATGGGCAGCGGTCACTTCGCTGAAAAGCCCTACACTTACGTCACGCTTTAGGCTATATATTTTCACGTCATTAAACTTAGGAGGTAAATATTATGGATAAAAACCCTAATGTGGGAAAGAGCCATAAGTTGCTGCCAACATCAAGGAAGCAAAATTGCCATAGTAAGGTAATTGGTATTTTGACATTTGCAATTATTTGACACATGTAAATAATAAAATAAAACTTAAAATTGTATGGGAATGAAGTAGCACGGGAACGGCTTGTACAGTAAAACCTCGATAAGTTAAAGTCCAAAGGAAACACAAAATATTTTAAGTTATCAAGGGTCTTTGTTGTAGAGAGTTTGGGCTCTGATAGGAAGTGTTCCCTTCCTATTATTTTTTTAAGTTATCGAAGTACTACTGTATATATATATATATATATCTATACTATTATAATAAAGCATAAACACACACTTCTTTGTTGCCTAAGATATCAGCAATTACAGCATGTTTATGAATAATTTTTTTTTTAATAAAAAGCCCTACACTTAGATCACGCTTTAGGCTATATATTTTCACGTCATTAAACTTAGGGGTAATGATTTTGTATAAAAACCCTAATGTGGGAAAGAGACCATAAGTTGGTGCCAACGTCAAGGAAGCAAGATTGCCAAGGTTTGTCAGTTTGACATTTGCTATTGATAATTTGACAAATGTAAACAACAAAATAAAATTTTCATAATTTAATTGAAGTCGCACGGGAACAGCTAGTATATATATATATATATATAACCTGCATCCTCTATGTTTTTTGATTGTCCGGACCACCTTGTATAGATTTAGAGTACGAGATGGACGCGTCCTCGCTGGCCCCGGAGCCGGCGACGTACGAGACGGCGTACGTGACGTCACACAAGATGGCGTGCCGCGCTGGAGCCTTCAGCGCCTGCGGACAGCTCGTCGCCACCGGCAGCGTGGACGCCAGCATCAAGGTTACAATCTGACAGACGTTCAATTAACAAATTGCTGGTCACTTCAACCGCATATTATAAGATACTAACTTCCGTGGTTCGAAAAAATGAGAAAAAATGAGCCTTTGTGTTTTAGAGATTCGTTCAGTCATTTAGACTACAAACTCTAACATCCATCCGTCAATCTATCCATCCGTCAGTCCATCTATCCATCCATCAATCTATCCATCCGTCACTCTATCCATCCATCCGTCTATTCATCCATCCATCCGTCTATCCATCAACCCATCCGTCAATCTATCCATCCGTCATTCTATCCATCCGTCAATCTATCCATACATCTATCTAAATATTCGCATTGATAATATTAGTAAGATAGCCTATTTTACTCAGTGAAAATGTAGCTTTTGAATGATGAAAGAATTTTTAAAATCGACCCAGTAGTTTTTGAGTTACTTCAATACATAAAAATACAAATATTTCTAATATTATCATAAATATAGATATGCGAAAAATGTGATAATTTCAGATACTGGATGTAGAAAGGATGTTAGCTAAATCAGCTCCTGAGGAAGTGGACCCTGGTCGTGAGCAGCAAGGTCATCCCGTCATCAGAACACTGTGAGTCCGTCATTCATCGTGTGTAAACGCATTGCCAGTAACTGACTTGTGTAAATGCATTGCCAGTAGCTGAAATGTGTAAACGCATTGTCAGTAGCTGAAATGTGTAAACGCATTGTCAGTAGCTGACATATGTAAACGCATTGTCAGTAGCTGAAATGTGTAAACGCATTGCCAGTAGCTGAAATGTGTAAACGCATTGCCAGTAGCTGACATGTGTAAATGCATTGCCAGTAGCTGACATGTGTAAACCCATTGCCAGTAGCTGACATGTGTATACGCATTGCCAGTAGCTGACATGTGTAAACGCATTGCCAGTAGCTGACATGTGTATACGCATTGCCAGTAGCTGACATGTGTAAACGCATTGCCAGTAGCTGACATGTGTATACCCATTGCCAGTAGCTGACATGTGTAAACGCATTGCCAATAGCTGGCATGTGTAAACGCATTGCCAGTAGCTGACATGTGTAAACGCATTGCCAATAGCTGGCAAGTGTAAACGCATTGCCAGTAGCTGGTTTGCCAGTTACTAGGTAATTTTACTAGCATGTGTATTCCTATAATCTGTTTTTTTTTGTCCTAGATACGACCACACGGACGAGATCACAGCCCTGGACTTCCACCCTCGGGAGCAGATCCTGGTGTCAGCCTCCAGGGACTGCTGCATCAAACTCTTCGATATAACGAAGGCATCCGCAAAGAAAGCTTATAAATCTATCACGGTGAGTACGTTTTTATGTATTTTTATTGTACTAGCTGTTGCTCGCGATTTTGGTTATTAAATTTAAAAATATAGCCTATATCAGCGATAACATAGCTTTTTAATGGTGAAAGAATTTTCGAAACCGGCCAAGTAGTTTTTAAGTTATTTCAATACATAAAAAATCCAAATCTTTCCTCTTAATAATAATTAGTATATATTGGTCGCTTATTGGTCGAAATTCAATAACGGTTTTCTTTTTAAACTACCTTTATGCATTTCATAAAATGAAATTCGTATCTTTCCGTTTATTTATGGGCAATCTTATTAAAATGGCGAAATTATCTTCAAATATATTCCAATTTTTTGCAAGGGCGCCATCTATCGGAATTAAAAAGTCTAATAACAGCGCCATTTATCTGAATCTTTACATTTTAGTAACAGCGCCATCTATTGTATTTTTCAAATATTTAAAACAGCGCCATCTATTGTATTTTTCAAATATTTAAAACAGCGCCATCTATATTCCAGGACGCGGAGCAGGTGCTATGCGTATCCTTCCATCCTCTAGGAGACCACGTGATAGCTTCTACCACGCACCCGGTGATACGTCTGTATGACGTCACCACCAGCCAGTGCTTCGTCTGCCCCATACCCTCGCATCATCACAAGAAACAGGTCAATTCTATCAAGTAAGTGAATTAAAGCGAATTTAATCTTAGTGTTATATGTTTAGAGTTGTTTTTAGAATGTATTGTGTTAGAAACGCTTCTGCGACTGCATGTTTTTTGACGTTTTTATTGATGTTTTATAATTTTACTAGCTTTCGCCCGTGACTCAGTCCGCGTTGAATTAAAAAAAACAAAAGTAAGTAGTCTATGTGTTCTTCCAGACTGTACATCTATACCAAATTTCATCGAAATCCGTTCAGCAGTTTAGTCTACAAACTCTAACAAACATCCATCTAAACTTTCGCATTTATAATATTAGTATGAGTCTTTGTCATTTGTGTTTGAAGACTGAATAAAGGTTAACGCTTATTCAACTTCTCGGTTCAATTTACTAATGTACACAATTGACACCCCTAAATCGTCTCGGAGGTGAACTTTTACTTTATATCTTCGTGCAGGCGGGAAATACATAACGTTTTGCTAAATTTTATATCATTATATTTCCCTATACCGGGAACTTTCCCCATAGCCCGGAAAAAAGTGTACACCCTATCGGTCACGAAAGTGAAAAGCAATATTCCTCTATGACAACTAGTTACAAACCATAAAAAAATAAATTATTTTTATCTAACTTAAATAAAATTGGTTCGGAAAAAAAAAACAAAACGGTAGTGGCATCTGGGTGAATGTGCGATGACCCTTATTCGAAGATATATGATAGGAGGTCATAACCACTTGTTGTATATTTTTCAGTTGTCCTTTGACCAGTGTTCAGTCGTCTAACTTATATATCGCATTTATTTCAGATTTTCCCCTAACGGTAAATACTTTGCTAGCGGTAGTGCTGATGGGACAGTAAAGTTATGGGACACCGTCTCCAACAGGTGCTTTAATACGTTCCTCGCCGCACACGACGGCGCTGAAGTCTGCTCTGTCGCATTCACCAGGAACAGCAAGGTTGACACACTTATTACACACATGCCACACCTTGTTGCAAACTTGTGGAACAATATGACACACCTGCTAATACGCCTCCTTGCATATTCGTGACACTAATGACACACCTGCTAATACACCTCGTTGCATATTCGTGACACTAATGACACACCTGCTAATACGCCTCCTTACATATTCGTGACACTGATGACACACCTGCTAATACGCCTCCTTACATATTCGTGACTCTGATGACACACCTGCGAATACACCTTGCATATTCATAACACTAAGGACACACCTTCTAATACACCTCGTTGCGAACTCGTGACACACTAATGACACACATGCTAATACACCTCGTTGCAAACTCGTGACACACTAATGACACACATGCTAATACACCTCGTTGCAAACTCGTGACACACTAATAACACATGCTAATACACCTCGTTGCAAACTCGTGACACACTAATGACACACATGCTAATACACCTCGTTGCAAACTTATGGAACAGTAATGACACACCTGCTAATACGCCTCCTTGCAAATTCGTGACACTAATGACACAACTGCTAATACACCTCCTTACATATTCGTGACACTGATGACACACCTGCTAATACACCTTGCATATTCATAACACTAAGGACACACCTGCTAATATACCCCGTTGCAAACTTGTGGAACAATATGACGCACCTGCTAATACGCCTCCTTGCATATTCGTGACACTGATGACACACCTGCTAATACACCTTGCATATTCGTGACATTAATGACACACCTGCTAATACGTCTCCTTGCAAAAATTCTTGACACTAATGACATACCTGCTATTACACCTCCTTGCATATTCGTGAAACTAATGACACACATGCTAAGACACCTCCTTGCAAACTTATGGAACAGTAATGACACATCTGCTAATACGCTTCCTTGCAAATTCGTGACACTAATGACACAACTGCTAATACGCCTCCTTGCATATTCATAACACTAATGACACACATGCTAATACACCTCGTTGCAAGCTTATGGAACAATAATGACACACCTGCTAATACGCCTCCTTGCATATTCATAACACTAATGACACACCTGCTAATACACCTCGTTGGAAACTTATGGAAAAATAATGACACACCTGGTAATACTCGTCGCAAACCTTTGGGAGAGTAATGACACATCCGCTTATACGCCTCCTTGCGTATTCATGGCACACTAATAAACCCCTTTTTAACACCTTGTTGCACAAAATCTTTACATATGTCTACAATTGTGTATTCCAGTACCTGTTGACTGCTGGACTGGACTCCTCCATCAAGCTGTGGGAGCTGGCCAGCAGCAGGTGTCTGATACAGTACACTGGCGCTGGCACCACGGGTAAGGAAATAAAAAAATGTAGCCTATGTAACTCGCAGAAAAGCTACCTTTCTAACGGTGAAAGAATTATTTAAATTGGGGTAGTTATGTGAATCGAATACATAAATACAAAAAAATCCACTTTATAATAATACTAGTTGTTGCTCGCGACTTCGTTAGCGTGGAATTTAAAAATAATTAAAAGTATAGCCTATGTTACTGGCTGATAATGTAGCTTTTTAATTGTGAAAGAATTTTATAATTGTCCCAGTAGTTTTTGAGTTTTTTCAATACATACAAAAATATAAATCTTTCCTCTTTAGAAAGTTTGGATGGATGGATGTTTTTTTAGAGTTTGTAGCCTAAACGGCTAAACGGATTTCTAGGAAATTACGTATAGATGTAGAGAAAATTCTAGAACACATAGGGATTTTTTTTAAAATTCCACGCGGACAAAGTCGCGGGCTAAAGCTAGTATGTATTTATATATATATGTTTTTTGGCCCTTACAGGTAAACAGGAACATCAGGCCCAGGCCATAATGAACCATACTGAGGACTATGTGATGTTCCCCGATGAGGCCACGACGTCGTTATGCACTTGGCACTCACGGTCCGCTAATAGATGTAATTTAATGTCTCTGGGACACAACGGTGCTGTCAGGTAATGTAAAAAACCACCCTATAACATTCCCATATATGTTAGCTACCTTCGTGTGAAAGTCCCGTAGAAATAGGTCCAGCCGTTTTGGAGATTATCGCGAACATATGTGTTTGAATTTTTTTACATAGATATTTTTTTCTTAATATGTACAGCGATTTATTATTAACCTGTGCAGCTTGATGTAATCAAAAAAATCGCATTAAACCGCAAAATTATTATACACTAACGTACCAAAAACGACAAACTGCAAATACTTTAAAATTGGCCTTAAGCCAAAGCACACTAATAGACAATAAATTGTACAAGATAGAAAGAGACAGATAATAAATTGTACAAGTTAGAAAGAGACAGATAATAAATTATACATGTTAGAAAGAGACAGATAATAAATTGTACAAGTTAGAAAGAGACAGATAATAAATTGTACAAGTTAGAAAGAGACAGATAATAAATTGTACAAGTTAGAGAGAGACAGATAATAAATTGTACAAGTTAGAAAGAGACAGATAATAAATTGTACAAGTTAGAAAGAGACAGATAATAAATTGTACATGTTAGAAAGAGACAGATAATAAATTGTACAAGTTAGAAAGAGATAGACAATAAATTGTACAAGTTAGAAAGAGACAGATAATAAATTGTACAAGATAGAAAGAGACAGATAATAAATTGTGCAAGATAGAAAGAGATAGACAACAAATTGTAAAAGTTGGATAGAGATAGATAATAAATTGTACAAGATAGAAAGAAACAGATAATAAATTGTACAAGTTAGAAAGAGATAGACAATAAATTGTACAAGTTAGAAAGAGATAGATAGAGTTACCATGTTTTTATTGCGTGTCTTGTTTTTATTTTTTTTTAATTTTATTTCCAGGTATATAGTACATTCTGGAACTGCTCCGGCGTTTCTAACTTGCAGCGACGATTACAGAGCAAGATTCTGGTATAGAAGAAATACACATTGATTTGTTATATAAATAAAAAGTAAATAAAAAAATTAAAAAATTTCAAGGTTATTTGTGTTGAAATAAAGATTTTGAACTTTTTGTGTTTTATTGCTATTTTGCCCTTGACTTCGTCTTTGAAGAAACTAATTTTATAAAGAGGAAAGATTTGTATTTTTGGATTTTTATCTATACTCCTATACTATACTATTATAATAAAGCTTAAACACTCTTCTTTGTTGCCTAAGATGTCAGCAATGGGGATGTTTCCTAATTTTTGGAATAGCCTTTATTTTGTAGATAAACCATGTATGAACACGAAAAAAAATAGTATAAAATATAATACTCATTATTTCAATAAAAAAACACGTAAATAAAAACAACTCTTTCATTTCCCCCCAAAACGTCCCATGACGTCACTTCTTTGCATACGAACCTCGCGTCACGGCCTGTCACTGTCAATTTGAAAGAACCATTGATTGATAATACTCGTAAATCTTTGTTGTCTAAAGTTGTTTTTAGATTACTAAAAACAACTCCATTAGGAGATAAAAATGAAAAAAACAAAATGAACAGAAGGTGATACTTTTTACGTATTAATTACACTTGTTGCTTCTCGTGGAAGATTATGTTTG